>NC_059115.1:62323488-62665488 GCF_020740685.1 Jaculus jaculus
GTATAAAAAGTGAAACTACTTGGGAGGTAGAGGTAGGAGGATCGCCATGAGTTCAAGGCCACCCTGAGACTACATAGTGAATTCAAGGTCAGCCTGGGCTAGAGTGAGACCCTACCTCAAAAAAACAAACAAACAAAAAAAGTGAAATTATAGAGAGGACAAGTCATTAACTCCCCAGAAGTTGGAAAAACTAAGACTACAAGACTGGCAAAATGTCCAACTATCAAAACTTTGAGATCAAAACTACTAAAAATACTGAAGAACTACAAGGACAACCAATATTTTGGCCCTTGTCCTCCAAAGACATCCAGAACGCAGAGCATTAGGAGAGCTCTCGCAGAGAGCCCTGTTACTCCGGCAAGTTACCTACCTTCTTGATCAGTGAGGGAATTTGAATGTCAAATGCCCCTCACAGCCTTATGTGTCTGTGAATAAGCTGGTGGTGCTGTTTGAACCCTTTAGGACGTGAAGCCTTGCCAGAGGAGGCGTGCTGCTGCAGGGACCGTGGGGTATGGACCACAGCCCAGCCTTGCCTGCCGTGTCCAGCTCAGCAGCGCTCCTTCCTCCCGGCCAATGTGGAGATATGACGTCAACTGTAGAGCCTGCCACACTTTCCCCGCCAGGATGAAACTCCCTTTTGAAGAACTGTAAGCCCAGACAGACCCTTCCCTTCCCTAAGTTGCTTCTGGTTTCTCCAGCAAGGAGAAAGCAACTGATAGGTCAAGACTCCAGATGGTGAGCTCTCTTCACTGTACACCCCACACGGAGGAAAGTCAATTAAAAGGGGAGTGTTTCAGCCGGGCGTGGTGGTGCACACCTTTAATCCCAGCACTCGGGAGGCAGAGGTAGGAGGATTGCCATGAGTTCAAGGCCACCCTGAGATGACAGAGTTAATTCCAGGTCAGCCTGGACCAGAGTGAGACCCTACCTCGAAAAACCAAATAGAAAAGGAGTGGGGGGAGTGTTTCTTATGCTTCCAAGGGAAGCCACACCATTACAATAAGACCCTGACAGACCTGTACGGATGATACCATGAATAAAAGAAAACTAAAGGAACAGGAGTCTCCTCCCAAGTCTCTTAACACAAGTCCTAAAGAGTCTCAGCTGACTTGAACAATTAAAAAAAAAAGAAAAAGTGAAGCCGGGAGTGGTGGCGCACGCCTGTAATCCCAGCACTTGGGAGGCAGGGGTAGATGGATTGCTGTGAGTTTGAGGCCCCCCTGAGACTACATAGTGAGTTCCAGGTCAGCATGAGCTACAGTGAAACCCCACCTCAAAAAAAAAAAAAAAAAAGGTTAATTTCTGGCCATTTGAATGGTCTTAAACACCCAACAGGAAAGTATAGCCAAAAGGCATAATACTTGGAAAAACAATGTAACAAGTCGCCAATATATATATAATATGCCAAAGAAATACTCTCTAAGTATTAGAATGAAACACACATAAAATGTTACATGTGTCACCGTTTCTTACCAATGGTTTCCTCCTTGACAGATAAACAGCTACTCAAATATGGGCCATAAGAACTCTAGCCTGATGTCAACAAATTTAACAGCACCCACACAGAACTTGCACCAGAGAACCAGGATCACGGCAGTGCCGTCATGGAGATCAAGCGCTGTTCGACGTCCCTGTCTCTTTCTCCCTCTCTAGAACCTAACCCAAGAGGGATCCCACAGTGTAATGCTAGCCATTCCAACTGCCATTAATGTGCCCGCTCACATCAAACCCTGGAAGTCTGAAGAGAAACCTGACAGGTCACACGCACAGGTAGTACATGTACTTACCCCCATGAGCCCATTGAGAAACAAGGTTCTCTTTTTAAAAAAACAAACAGGGCTGGAGAGATGGCTTAGTGGTTAAGGTGCATGCCTGCAAAGCCTAAGAACCCAGGTTTGATTCTCCAGGTCCCATGTAAGCCAGATACAATGGTGGCACATGCATGTGGAGTTCGCTTGCAGTGGCTAGAGGCCCTGGTGTGCCCATTCTCTCTCTCTCTCTCTTCCTCCCCGTCTCTAATAAATAAATAAACAAAAATTTTAAAAAGCTTAAAAATAAACAACGTGTCAGTCCGCTAGTGGGCCCTAAATCTGATGTCCTGAGATTTCCTGGCTTGGCCCACGCCTCAGGCTTGCGGTGATGTTGCTTTCCTGTTCGTCAGTCTGGTGGCATCAGACATACACAGCTCCTGAACCAGCTGATGGAGCTTCTAAGATCACACAGTGGAGGCCACAATCATCAGGCGGCTTGTTCAACTCAGAAATACTGCATTCAATTTCTTCAACTCATAAACTCACTACCCTAGCTATCACTTCTCCTGGGCCCACAAATATTTCTGTTTGTTATCTTGCAACAGAGACCCTGTCTTCTTAATTTGCTCACCAAATTTACAAATTTATCTCTTTTTTTTTTTTTAAAGTAGAGTCCCACTGTGGCCCAGGCTGGCCTGCAATTCACTCTGTAGTCTCAGGGTGGCCTCGAACTCATGGCGATCCTCCTACCTCTGCCTCCCAAGTGCTGGGATTAAATGTGTGCGCCACCACGCCTGGTTTATGTGTTCTTATATATAAGTGATCAAGTGCTGAATCATGCTGAAGACAGAGCTGCAGGTATATTGTGAAGGACCCTCACACTGGGTGTCCATGATGGAACCTTAACTGCTGCACCCTGAAATCCTATTAAGTTTGAAGAAGTTAGAGGAGTCATCACCCCCATTTACCTAGTGGCAATTAGGGTTACATCTCTGGGGGAGGGGATGATAAAGAGTAGGAGGAAGAAACTTGTTAGGTACTCAAGATAAAGGACCTTAAAAATGAGCAATTTTAGCCGGGCGTGGTGGCGCACGCCTTTAATCCCAGTACTCGGGAGGCAGAGGTAGGAGGATCGCCGAGAGTTCGGGGCCACCCTGAGACTACATAGTGAATTCCAGGTCAGCCTGAGCCAGAGTGAGACCTTACCTCGAAAAACAAAAAAACAAAAAAAAAAAAAAAGAGCAATTTTGTCTTTTGTCCTTGCCTTAGGAATATGATGGGTAAAGTAAATGTTAGGGCTAAACTGCTAAGCTCAAAGACACTGGGAAGAACGAGAGCATTTGTGTGAGAGTCACACTGACTAGATAAGAGGGAGGACACAGTCTAGGGAAAATGACCAAGGGAGTCTTGGCAGGCTCTGGTTGGCCTCCATAACGGCCCCTTGGTTTCTGTCCTGGCTTCTCGTTTGCAAAGTGTGCAGATGTGTGCTCAGCCCCTCCCACTGGCCCAGTCACCCCATCAGAGGAGAACATGACCAACTTCTTTACTGGAAACTTGACATGTTAACCCCTCACAGAGATGGCTGTCACCTGCACAAGCCCTTCACAACGTGGGCTCTTACCAACACTCCGTCATGGGTTAGGGAAGGGAGTATGAACACTCTCATTTTTCCCCGAGGAGTCAGTCATTGGCAGTTAATGGTTTGTTGGAGGAGGAGGACATTTTCTGCAGTGCTGTAGCCATTGGTAAATTGTGCATGTTCTGGTAAAGAATCCTCCCTCCCAGGCTCATAGAGGCAGCCCTAATTAAAGTCAGCAGGACACACACACGCATGCACACAGGCAAGCATGCGTGGGAAAAGGATATCAAAGTAGAAGAGAGACTACTTAGGAAAAAGAAGAGTTTCTGTGGAAGGGGGACAGGGGTGGAGAAAAGAACAGGTAATTGGAGGGGATTATGATAAAAAACACATCACATACATGTACAAAAATTGACAGTTGCTGAGCGTGGTGGTGCACACCTTTAATCCCAGCACTTGAAAGGCAGAGGTAGGAGGATTGCCATGAGTTCGAGGCCACCCTGAGACTAGTTAGTGAACTCCAGGTCCAGGCTAGAGTGAGTCCCTACCTCAAATAAATGAAAAGTAAAAAAGAAAGGAAGAGAATTTAGCAATACAAATTGCTATATATTTTATTACAGATTTAGTACCTTGTCTTTCATCCTCAAACACACGCACACACATTTGTACACACAAACACACACCAGCACAAAGATTTCAAAAATAATAAATTTTAAAACAAATATATAAAAACATACCCTAGGCAGTGCAGACTGATCTGAGATTCCACCTGTAAAACATTGCCCAGGGACCAAGATAGCATCTGACCACATGAAGCCTCTGTGAGGCCGTGGATCACCCACTACAGAGGAAGTCCCAGCAGCAAGGCAGGATTCCAGGAGCCAGAGAAAGAGCACAAGTGTCCAGACAAAAGGTAGCGCTCAGGCCAGTCAGTCTTCATACCTTGTATCTCCACCCTGCCTGCTCTCCCTCTGCATCTCTTCTGTCTTTATTTAACGCCTAATGTCAATTTAGCAGGACAGCTCTATTCTTGCTTGTTTCTTGCAATTCCTTACTTTCTCCTTATACTTTTTTCCCTCACAAAGAGCATAGTCTGGGGCTGGAGAGATGGCTTAGCAGTTAAAGTGCATGCCTGCAAAGCCTAGGGACCGTGGTTCGATTCTCCAGGTCCAATGTAAGCCAGATGCACATGGTAGTACATGTGTCTGTCTGGAGATCGTTTGCAGTGGCTAGAGGCCCTGGAGCACCCATTCTCTCGCTTTCTCTCTCTCTCTCTTTGTTTCTAATAAATACATTACAACTGAGATGCCAGTGGCAGAGCCCTGCTGGGGAAGAGATATGTCACTGGGGCGGATCTTGTAATCCAGCCCTAAGGTTGTAAACAGAACGTTTGAGCTCTGGCTGTTGGTATTGTGCTGACTGTCGGTATTGGCTGCTGGCTGGAGTTGTGTCTCTCTGCTATGATCTATGGAAGTGAGCCAGCTTCTTTCACTATTGATGGAACTTTCCCCTGGACTCTGTAAACCTAAAATAAACCCTTTCCTCCCATAAGCTGCTTCTGGTTGAGTGTTTGTCCCAGCAATGAGAAACTAACTGCAACACATACCTCTCAATAATAACTCTGAATGAATATGACAAACGTATAGGCAACATCATACTAGATAGAAAAATTCAAAGCATTTCCACTAAAGATCAGAAATAAGAAATAGTCGTTCATTTTCTCCACTCCTATTCGGTATTGTGCTAGAAGCCATAGATAAAGCAGTAAGACAACAGAAGTACACAAAGGGTGTAAATAGGGAAGGAAGGAGTCAAAATATCCTTATTTGCAAATGATATAATTATATACATGAAGGCCTTAAAAACTCCACCAGAAAAGTCTTAGAGCTGATAAACACCTTCAACAAAGTATCAGGATACAAAAATTAACATAGTAGCCTTCCTTTGTGCCAATGATAAACATACTAGGAAAACAATCCCATTCACAATAGCTTCAAAAATAATAAATTACTTTTTAATACACCTAGCCCATAACAAAAACTTCAAAAACACTGAAGAAGCAAACTGAGAAAGACACAAGATAAAAAGCTCTCCCATGCTCATTAGTCAGATGAATTAATATTGTGAAAATGGCTGTCCTACCAAAATCCATCTGCAAATTCAATGTAATCCCCATCAACATTCCAATATCATTCTTCATACACATAGAAAAAAAAATCCTAAAAATCACATGGTAACCCAAAAGGTGCTGGGTAGCCAAAGTAATGTTGCATAAAAACAGTACCTGATTTCAAATTGTACTATCAAGCCACACTAACAAATACAGCATAATACTGGTACAAAAACCAGATATGTAGATCAATGGACTAAAATCAAGTCCCCAATATAAGTCCACACATCTATAGCCACCTGATTCTTCACAATAATACCAAAAATATATATTGGTGAAAAGACAGCCTTTTAACAAATGGTGTGGTAAAACTAGATATCTATACATAGAAAAATAAAAGTAGATCCTTATCATGCACAAAGACAAACTCCAAATGCATCAAAGACCTGAACCTCTGCAACTTCTAGAGGAAAAAAGTAGAGACTATACTTCAAGACACAAGGACAGGTAAGGACCTTCTGACTCAGGGAATAAGGCCAACAATTGTCAGGCAAGACCTCGTGAAACTAAAGCCTTCTGTACAGCAAAGGAAAGAGTTAATCAAGTAAGGAATAGCCTACAGGATGGGGGAAATCTTTGCCAGCTGTATATCTGATAGAGAAGTAATATGCAAAATAAACATAGAACTCCAAAAACTAAACAAGAAAGCAAACAAACTGGGTTTTTTTTTTTAAACATGAGCTCAAGAACTGAATAAAGAATTTGCAAAAGAATAAATATAAGTGGTCAATAACTATTTTCAAAAGTTCTTGACATACACATGGGACATGAAAGCAGAGGAGAATAATAGTGAGAGGGACACATTTAAGCAGGAAGAGGGTGGAGGAATGAGGAAGAGAAGAGGGTGATGAAAGGATGAGCAAAAACTAAGGACATGTGAATAAGCCATATGGAAACCTGCTACCTGGTAAGTCAACTTAAAATCCAAATTTAAAAAATAGTCTTCAAGTGAAGTCCCTATACATGGGTGGATAAAGTTGCTTCTGGAAGCCATAGGTTACTAACTGTAAATTCCAATGCCAGGGATGAGACACCTTCCAATGAGTTGTACGTCAAGGAGGCCATAGGGGTCCCTAAAACTGCTGTTCTCATTGCTCTTGTTTGACCATGAAAACTATATGGTAAGTGAGTCCTTATTGATCAGGACACCACACATTTTTCTCGTAGAGCATAGGCAAAGTAAGCTGGACACTCCTTCCTGCCGTAGCTTTCTTCATACCGGAAGGTGCTATGCAAGGCTTGGGGAATAAAGCCATCAACCTCCTACACAACTGCAAACTCTGTGAATTGCCCAACCGACCTACCCTGCCCAGCAAGACACAACCACTGGTGCAAGTGACAGGAACATTATGGAGAGAGGTTCTGCGGGAAAACCTACGACTGTGCTGAGGCTTAAGTGGCAGCATGTCAAACTGCCTTCTAAACATCAGGCTGGAGTGGGAGCTTAGTAGTTCAAAGCACTTGCCTGCAAAGCCAAAGGACCCAGGTTTGATTCTTCAGGATCCATGTAAGCCAGATGCACAAAGTGGTGCATGCATCTAGAGTTCATTTGTAGCACCTTGAGGCCCTGGCACACCCATTCTCTCCCTATCTGTCTCTATCTCCCCCTCTTTCAAATAAATAAATAAATAAATAAATAAATAAATAAATAAATAAATAAATAAATAAATTTGTTCCTAAAGATTAGTACTTTGGGAACTTGAAGACTCAGTCACAGAAGTTTCTTCCTGCAGTGTGAAGAGATTAATACAGAGAGGCAGGGGTAGCAAATAAGTAACTAAGAATAAATGACCTTGTGTGCTCAGCTTTAATCAAAACGTCTAAACCACCCCCCACTCCAAGGCTCAGGAAACCTCATGAAAGAGGAGGCAGAAGGAACTAAGAGCAGGAGAATGCAAAGGAGGGCTGTGAAGCCCCATCTTCTGGGTAATGGCACAGCCATTACATTCATGAATTCACAGTAGCTGTGGCTGCCTGCCCAAGACTTAGTCTGTCAATATTTCACCATCAGTGGGAAGAGGTCCATGAGAACCCACATGTCCAAGAGCAGCTGGTGGCCGTTAGTAGTGGCTGGAAGAGTAGGAGTCAGGTTCATCAGCGGTATAGTAACCATGAAGTTGCCCATTCCACAGTAAATAGCCTTCCACCCATGATCATGCAAGTAACCCTAATTTAACTCAGTGGGTAAATTTAAAAGTTATGAAAGTAAGAAAGAAGAAGGGTGTTAATGGGAGAGGGAGGGAGATAAAAGAGGGTAATTGTGGGAAAAAAAGATCAAAATACATTATGTATATGTATGAAAATGTCAAAAATGGGAAAAAAATTGTTAAATGTGCTCAATGTCCTTAGCCATCAAGAAAACGCAAATTCAAACCACCCTGCGATTCTATCTCACTCTGGTCAGAATGGCCATCATCAAGAAAAGAAATGTCAACAAATGCTGGTGAGGATGTGGGGAAAGAAGGATCCTAATTTACTATTGGCGGGAGTATAAACTAGTGTAGCCACTATAGAAATCAGTGTTGAGATTTTTCCAAAAGTTACAAACAGAGGGCTGGAGGGATGGCTTAGCGGTGAAGGAACTTGCCTGCAAAGCCAAGGGACCCAGGTTTGACTCCCCAGGACCCACATAAGCCCGATGCACAAGGGGGCACATGGCATCTGGAGTTCCTTTGCAGTGGCTGGGGGTCCTGGCATGTCCATTCTTTCTCTACCTGTCTATTTCTCTCTCTCTCTCTCTCTCAAATAAATAAATAAATCATTTTTTAAAGCTATAAACAGAGCTGCCACACCATCCACATATACTATTCCTGGGCATATAGTCAAGGGATGCTATCCTGCCACATAGATACCTACACATCCATGTTTATTGTTGCTCAGTTCCAACCAGCAAGGAGATGGAATTAGCCTTGATGCCCATCAGTTGATAAATGGATAATGAAAATGTGGAATATTTACACAATGGAATTTCATTCAGTCATAAAGAACAATGAAATTGTGAGATTTGAAGAAAAATGAATGAAACTGGAAAATATTTTATTAAGTGATATAATAGACTCAGAAAAACAAGCACCACATGTTTTCTTTTATATGAGGTACTAGCTCCTAATTTTTATTTATGCTACTTATTTATGTAGAAGTGAGTGTGTATACAGGCCATGAAACTAGAAAAGGGGCCATGAGAGGGAGAGAGAGATTCTTTAAGGGAAGAGAGGGTAAGTAGAAGGTATATGATAATATCTCTGGATCCTTAAAAGCTTGAAACTAATTTGATCAAAATAAAAAGTCAAATGAATCAAGTAAGACATATCTGTTGTAGGCTGGAGAGATGACTTAGTGGTTAAGGCATTTGCCTCCAAAGCCAAAGGACCAAGGTTCAATTCCCAAGGACTCATGTAAATCAGATGCACAAGCTGACCAATGCCATCTAGAGTTCCATGCCTGGAGGCCCTAGCATTCCCATTCTCTCTCTATCTGCCTCTTTCTCTGTCTCTCACTCTCTTTAAAATAAATAAATAGGGTTGGAGGGATTGCTTAGTGGTTAAGGCATTTGCCTGCAAAGCCAAAGGACCCAGGTTTGATTCCCCAGGACCCACATTAGCCAGATGCACAAGGGGGCACACACATCTGGAGTTCATTTGCAGTGGCTGGAGACCCTGGCATGCCCATTCTCTCCCTCTCTCTCCCTCTTTCTCTGTCAAATAAATAAATAAAAATATTAAAAAAGAAAATTGTCAGTAAAAAGTTATATCTGTACATCCAGTTCAGACCAAGTGTACCAGCTTATTATCACTAATGATCAATAGCTGAAGCCCTAACTAGTGTGCAGGCAGACAGACAACATGTAAAGATATCACGTCCTCAGATCCTAGATTTTAACACACAGAGCATCAGGAATTACCATCTCCAAGTTGTGGATGCTGACCCATTTGCATGTGACTACTCTCCATAATTTTGATGCATGACATCTCCTAACACACTGTCTAGAAAATCTAGTGACATAAAAGCTATGACAGGTAATAGTTATATATTGACAGGAAGTACTTACCCAGCTGTGGCATATTGGAAAGAGCCACATAACCTGGATGATGAATAACTGTAATATTAAAAGTTGCCTTCAGAGCTGGCTCATCAAAACAAGGGAACACATTCCTGGCAAATGTCGGTTCCATTTGAGTTGCTATCAGAGCCCTGAAACACATGTTTGGGAAAAAATTCATTTTTTTTTGTCTCAGATCAGTGGAAGATATATCTATCTATGTACCTAATACATATAACATTATATATGTGTGTATACTTATACAACATATATATGGAGAGAGAGAGAAAGAAAAGAGTCTTGTGTGTGAGAAGGAGCTAGAGGTTTTCCTTGCCTCTTTCTCACTGCCCTGCTCCCCATAATAGGCACCCACTAATTCTCACTGCAACTTAGAGTTCTTATAAAACCTAAAATAAAAATGATCCCTAATTTTCAACCACAAAATAATATTTGACTACTTACATCACAACCTTTAAACTCTTCTATAAACAAAATGGGAACAAACATTGCAAATACACTGGTCTTTAAAAAAAGAAGAAGACTTTTTCTTTCTTTTTTTGACTTCTTTTATTGACGACTTCCATAATTATAGACAATAAACCATGATAATTCCCTTCATTCCCCTCACCTTCCCCTTCACAAATCCACTCTCCATCACATCTCCAACACCAGTCTTTTGAGAAACATGCTTTTAAGAACCTGGGGTGATTTCTTTGAGAGGCTATTGCTTTCATCATCACCAAAGCACAAGTCAGTATGAAGAATGTTTATAGAGATTTTTTTTTCTCATCTCAAATGTTCCCTCTTCTTCTGGTTAAAAAGTTACAAAACAAAAAAGTTTTATTTGGGAGGCCTGTCGGGATAAAGTGCATGGATGCGTGCCAAGGGAACCTTCAAATTGCATGTGCACGGATTCATCAAATCCTCACTGCTGCTTCTCCTCCTTCCGTGGAAAAGTGCACATAGTACCACCCCTCGGAGCATTGGAAATTTGCAGGGAAAGCTCAGTGTCCAGAGTCCCTAAGCAAAGATGATGTTGTCACACTCATTTTGGCAAACGCTGCCTGAGTCTCACAAGAACGGCTTCTGGCCAACAACTTTCTCCTCGGCCCTTTTACCCCATTTGCCAAGACTCTGACCTGGGAACCCGGCTTCAGTGAGCCGTCATGAACATGAAATTCCCTTTTCGAGTTCCTGAGACTTGTACCTCTGGTGCATTTACTCTTGCTGTGTGCCTAGTTATTAAATAAATGAAAACATTCTGAAGGTGCCTGCCCGGCCCACGCCCACCTCGGAGAAGCTCTCCTCTCTAACAGGGCTTCTCAGCATGCGTACAAGTCTCATCGCTTTAGGAGGAACATAGAAGACACTTGGCACTTTCAGAAGCCTCACAGAAAAGCAAAAGAGGCAGAGACCTCTCACTGTTAGATATAGTTTGAGGTGTCTGTAAGTTCACGGTGACAAAAAACATCATTTGTAACCAGGCTGTTTTGCCCCACTTGCTTACACCATCTTATTATACGCCTGCCTTCGTGGCCTGGAAGGAAGCCTGTGGGTTCTCACGGCATCCGTTTGGCTGTAACACTTGGTCCTTCTGAGCAGTTGTGGACAAGCCACCAAGTCCTGCTGAGCTTCAGCTCTCTTACTGTCTATTTCTTTGGATTGATGGTCGGACTCTTATTCATGAAAACACAGTACCAAGAAACCGCCTGTGATTCTCCTATTCCCCTACCACCCGTATAGGTCGTTTTTGATACAGAGGAATTGAAGAAGAAACCCAAGAACCATAGTTATAGGGTAGAGGTGGTCGGCTGGCTCTCCCTAATTACACATTCACTGAAAAGGTTAGAGGACCTACAGTTGACAATAAACCAAATACAAATCATATTTATTTCCACAATTAAGAACTGCAAGAAGTTACGGTTTGTGTTTGTTATTTGTGCCACTGGCAGGACTTAACAAAAAAAAAAAAAGCTGGGTCCACAGCAACTCGGTATTTGCTCAGCCTTGGAGCTGCTACAAGAAGAATATGAAATTCTTCTTCTGCAGAGCTCATTATCCTGCCATTTGCTTGTTTTATGTGTGGGGTGGCTGTTTAGTGGTGACGGGGAGAAAGTAGAAGTCGCGTATAATTGAAAACATAGTGAGACACTATTGAACAGGGAATTCGCCCACCTGACTGCTCTGTTGAGTTGAGAGTGTAAACGACATTGTGTGACTTCAGGAAAGCTGTTTAGACTCTGGCCATCCATGCCCATAGAATGTGGGCATGGGACCAGATGATCTCTATGGTCAATTAGACCTCTAAATCTGATGCTAAGAGGGAGGAAAAGAAAGGCTCAATGCCAAGTGATGGGACCAATTAAGTCATCCGCAGTTGATAGGAGCCCTAGGGGATTCGCATGGGGCCCTTAGGAAGTTTATACCACCATGAGCTTGGAAAATGTGTCGAGCAGATGATGACACGTTAACACAAAAATGCATCGCATGGAGTGAAAAGGCAATCCCACTATGTCACATGTGCTTATAGACTAAGGAAGACCACAAGACAGACAGCTGCCTTCTCCTCAGTTATGACTTTCAAAGCTGGTGATTCTCAAGGAGGTTGCAAGATGGGAAGCAGGAGGAGTATCGGACACCTCAAGAAGGGGATCTTATGGTTCTGGGTTCACAAGGCTGGCAAGCAGCTGCCAGAGTTGCCGCTTTAAGCAAATCAAACATCACCAGGGTTTCCAAGTCCATGATTCAGGTCTCTGGAGAAGTGAAATGAAAGAAACTCTCTTGGGTTTTATTCAACTATTTCCCTGGTCTGTTTTATACAAACAGAAGTTAGGGGAAAGTGCCCACCACACACACCCCTTTTGGCGCAGTCTTAACTGCCAAGGTCTGCCGCAAGCAGCACCCACACGATCTGCTATGTCCTGAGGGGAAACCTCAGAATGGTGTGTCCCCCCCCCCCACTCTCTCTCTCTGTTGTGCAATCAGACAACTTGTAAGGATGTCTAGCATTCAGATCTTCGCATTCCTTCAGTTTTTCATTGAAGCATGCTATTATGGTCCCCATTAAGTCTATGTTTAGAGTGCTCAGCTGGCAAGGGAATTAACTAGGGAGAATTTGTCTCAGTATTGAAGAATTGCTTTTTTGTCCTCTTGTCTTGTCATACAATCATGGCCTCATAGCTCTCTGGGGCTGGAAGACATCTTAATGGCCAAAAACCACATCATACCTTTGGGGAAATCAATTTATTTCCACAAAAGAAGCCATCAATGACATCCACTCAGTAAGGCATTTGGTTTCCAAATTGTTTTATTAACTATACATGCTTATGTCTCTAGTTAACAAATGCTAAATGGCAGAGCTGGTCAAAAATTAAATATAATTGTCCAAGAGAGTTGTTCTAATTGTCCAAGAGAGTTGTCCTCAGCTCCTTAAATATTTTATACAATGATGCACACTCAGAAACCAAAATGTTGAGTAGAGCCAGATGTGAAACCACTGGACTGTGGTTCAAGGGTCGGCCTATGAGTCATGTTTGTTTACTACTTTTGTAATAAGATCTGAAAACTATAGATTCCACCAGACAACAGAATATAATATGTGTAAAAAGTCCTAAAGAAACGTGCCAAACCATGTTATGAAGATCTTCAAAGTAAATGGGCATGAGATCCGCGGGGCCTCTCTCGGGTGTCTCAGCTAGACACAGGGGGACATAGAAGGGCCAGAGAGTGAGGACAGGAGGCCAGAGAAGAGACCTTTTGGCAAACAGTGAATGATATTTAATGGGTTTCCCATGCTGTCCAAGAGTTGAGAGGAGATGTTTCCCTCTGGCCCTGGGCTCACGGCACAGAGACGGTCAGAGAGCACCTAGGGGTGCTTCTCGGAGATGAAAGAGCTCTGAGCTGGTGCCCACTCACTCCTGAGGCTGAAAGTGACCGTGAGCAACAGCCTAACTCCTACACAGTGGGATCCAAAAGGCCAGTGAGCAGCTGCTTTGGAAGAAAAAGCCAGAAGAGTACCATGACCATGAGAAACATGACAATTCCAGGCAAAAGACAGATGAATGTTCTCCCCAGAAGAACTGTGGGGCCCTGATCACAGCGTGAGCCAGGGTGAGGGCTTTCTCAGCTCCTGTCCGAGAGAGGCCCTGGAGGTGGGTGGAGGAGCTAGAAGATGCACTGCCTGATGTCCCCCGGCTGTGAAGTGACGCTTGAGACAGAGAAATAAGATAAGCTTCTGCTGGGTCAAGGGATTTCCAGGAGACAGAGAAAAGGCAGGAGAGCTACGAGTGTGTACGAAGATGATAACTATCTCAAGAGAAAAGGGCTTCTGCTAGGTCAGACAAGACGTGACAAGAGTACCAGCGCTCAAGTAAGAAGCACCCAAGGTGTTACCTCTTCCCTGGTGTGTGCACCCCGCTGGGTTATGAACGGGCTGAAGCAGAGCTATCGAGACAGGCAGGGAGGAGCAGACGCACAAGGAGAAGGGGAGAAGGACAATTATCCCCACCTGAGTCCAGAGGCAGGATGCAGGGGAGGAGACGGACGAAAACCAACAGCAAGGGCTTTCTCACTTTTACCTTTGACTTGTATTTGTGATTTCTGTGACTGCTGGCCATCTGTCATTTAATGAGCAAGTTATTATGGGCTGCTGGAGTCCATGTAGACATAGGAAAAATAACTCCACAGACTAAAGTACAAAATAACAGTAAAAGAAATAATAAATCCAGAATTTTTTGTTGCATTGACTGGCCTTGTTTTGAGACACACAAATTCTTTCCCAACACTACTCGATTTTCTGTTTTGAGAATGTGTCATACGGTAGGCACTGTGCCAGATCTATTAGCATGAGCAGCGACTTCAAGGAAGTCTTCAAATTTGGCGTCCACTCTGTATCTGCACAGCTGATTGATTTTGATCTATGCCTTGGCCTTTATTTGTCTGCTAATTTTCTGCAACTGATTACGTAAGTCCACATCTCAATATTTGTTTTCCTTTCTCTAGTATCTTCCAGGTACTTGGCTTTTATCAAGTGAGTACCACAGTCAAAAAAAAAAAAAAAAAAAAAAGCAAGTTATTCCTCAGGATCTGAGTACGGCCATATATTATTTCTAATTAATTTAAAGGGTGGAATAACTTGGAGAGCCCTACCTTCATAATTTAGAGACATGAACCATTGTTTACTGGGAACTTAGGCTATGTGGATAACTAGCAAGTGAAAGGGGTAGTGCCTGCATCAGGGGTCCAGCTCCCACGTTCTCACAATATGAAATAAAAAGAGAGAAATGAATAAATACACAGAAGCTTTGCAGCACAAAGCCTTCATAAAGGTGATTAAAGATGACTGTAAATGCAAGTGTAGGAGAACAAAGCAGTGTTTTACTTCATTATGGGGTAGGCAAAGGGCTAGAGAGATGGCTTACTGGTTAAGGCGCTTGCCTGTGAAGACAAAGGATTCTGGTTTGATTCCCCAGTACTTATGTAAGCCAGATGCACAAGGTGGTACATGCATCTGGAGTTTGTTTGCAGTGCTAGAGACCCTGACATGTCCATGTCCATCCCCCCCCCCTCAAAAAATAAATAAAAATAAAATTTTTAAAAAAGAGGTCAGGCAAAGAAAGGACATAGAGGAAAGAGCAAGTGCCAGGGATGGGTACCAGGGATGGGTTTGCAGGAGCTATCATCAGAGCTCACAGTGCTAAAAACTATTTGGCTTCCCACAGCCAGGGCACAATGATCTCCAGAATATATGTCTTGTTCAACCAAGGCCAGGAAGATAATGCTGGGTAGTGAGACAAAAGTCCTAGAGTGGGAACCATTATGGAGTTGTTCTCAAGTGCTTAAAACACAAATCAACTGGATCAAAGGGATTTCCAAGTAACTCAAGTGCCCATCCACAACAGGCCAGAATTCTCAGAGAAATGTTAGTAAATAGCTAAATCCAGCACATAACATAAAAATGTGTCAGGCACTCAATAAAATGAGAAAACACCCAAATGTTTTGAAATGCAACTAAGAAAGTTCTTAACAACACATGAAGTGAATAAGAACTCAAAAATGGAAATTAGAAAGCATTTTTAACTGGATGAATATGAGAAAGCAATAAAATATCTTCTGTGTATGGGTAAGAGGAAATTTTCTAACACTAAATACCTGTATTAGAAAAATAGAAGTGGGGGCTGGAGAGACGGCTTAGTGGTTAAGGCACTTGCCTGCCCTAGTTAGATTCCCAAAGGCCCACATAAACCATACACACAAGGGGGTGCACACTTCTGGAGTTCGTTTGCAGTGGCTACAGGCCTGGCGTGTCCATTCTCTCTCTCTCTTTCTCTCTCAAATAAATAAATAAAAATGAGAAACCTAATGGACTCTTAGAGAGAATTTAAAAAAAAAAAAAAAGAAGAAGAAGAAGTGGGCTGGGGATATAGCTCAATCAGAGAGTGTTTTCCTAGAATGCACAAAACCAGGGGTTCAATCCCCAACACTGCATAGGCTGGGTATGGTGGTACATGCCTATAATCATAGCACTCACAGCTATTGTTTGAATGTAAAATGCCTCATGTATTTGAACACTTAGTTCCCAGCTGTTGGCACTGTTTGGGATAGTTTTGGGACCTTTAGGAAGAGGAGACTTGCTTGTGTAAGTGGGTCACAAGATATGGGCCTTGAACTTTTATAGCCCATACCCACTTCCTGCTTGTTTTACTTCCTACCTCTGGCTGCAGTGTTATCAGCTGGCCTCCTTAGCTTTCTATCCCTTCAAAACTGTTAGCCAAAATAAACCCCTTTCCTTCCTTCCTGAAGTTGCTTCTAGTCAGGTATCTGTACACAGCAATGAGAAAGTAACTAGTACAGAAAACAGGTACTAAGAAGTAGGGCCATTCCTGAGATTATGCAGATCCTAAGCATTTGGAACTGGTTTCAAGGAGGAATGTGGAAGAGTTTGGAAACGTTCGGGTTACAGAAGAGATCCTGGAATGCTGAAGCAGGAAAAGCTGGAGTCTCAGAATGGAGTTGGCACATGAAGAGCGCCTATGAGGGCTATAGACAGACCTGGAGTGGTGGGGCTACCCAAGCCCTTTGAAGTGTCATTACACGTTGGAAGTATGTAACTTGTTTTTCATTTCATAAGTATTCCTAGTTAAAAGATTGCATTGAAGCTCAGAAGAGACTTTGGACTTTTAAACAATGTTGAGATTGGTAAAGTCTATAGAGACTTTTAAAATTAAACTGAATGCATTTGCATCATAAGATGGACATGAACCTATGGAAGCCATAAAACATTGTGGTTTGAAGGTAAAATGTCCCTGATAGAGCTGAAGAGATGGCTTAGCAGCTAAGACATTTGCCTATAAAGCCAAGGGACCCAGGTTTGGTTCCCAGTACCCACATAGAGCCATATGCACAAGGTAGTGCATGCATCTGGAGTTTTTTCTAGTGGCTGGAGGCCCTGGCTTGCCAATTCTTCTTTTTCTCTCTCTCTAAGTAAATAAATAAAATACTTTTAAATATCTTGGGTAGCCTCATGTGCTTGCAAAATTGGTCCCCAGCTTGGGCAGTGCTTGGGAATGTTGTGGAACCTTCAGTGGGTGGAACGTTCCTGGAAGAGCTGTCCCCTGGGAGTGGGTTTTGAAGTTTCATAACCTGACCCCACTTTTTGTTCACTCTTGTTTCCTGACCCTGGGTGAAATATGACAACCCACCTTGCCATCCCTGCCATGGAGGAAGCTACCTCTCAAAACTGTAATTCAAAATAAACTCCTTTCCTTCCTACATTGGCTTCTGGTTAGGTTTTTGTTCATAGCAGTAAGGAAGTGCCTAGTATATTCACATTATATATGAAAATTAAACCAAAATGGATCATAGCTACAGCTATCAATCCCCAAAACTTAAATCTTCCAGAAGGCAAAGAAGAAATATATTAAGAGCTTGGGTAGCAATGTTTCCCCAGATATAACAAACTCTCTCTCTCTCTCTCCCTCCCCCTCCCTCTTTCTCTCTGTCTGTGGCTCTCAAATAAAATAAAAATAAACGACAAAAAAAATTAAAACAGGAAAAGAAATTCCAATGATTTGGAAAAAAATAATAATAAAACTGGCTCTGTTTGCCTATAATATTATGATCTATTTAGAGAATTTCAGGCAATCGACAAAATACCCTGGACCTAGTGAGATCAACACAAGCGGAGCTGCGGTCAGCTTCACGTTGCTGCACGAAGAACCAACCAAGAGCAGCTGAGGGAGGAAAGGGTTTGTTCCGGCTTTACAGACTCCAGGGGAAGCTCCACGATGGCAGGGAAAACAATGGCATGAGCAGAGGGTGGACATCACCACATGGCCAACCTAAGGTGGACAACAACAAGAGGAGAGTGTGCCAAACACTGGCCAGGGAAAGCTGGCTATAACACCCATCAGCCAGCCCCCAATAATACACTGCCTCCAGGAAGATCCAATTCCCAAATTTTCACCAGCTAGGGACATAGCATTCAGAACACATAAGTTTATGGAGGACACCTGAATCAAATCACCACAGGGAGGGAATCAGCAAAGATAAATTAGGATTTTTACATAGTGTCAATATGCATGTGAAAGCCAAAATTAAATGTACAATGCCAATGCCATTTAAAGTCACATAGATGAAGTTAAATACTTGGGTCTAAGTCTTACAAGATGTATAAAGAACTTGTATTCTAAGTTCTTTGTAAATCTATGGCCCATTCGGAATTAATTTTTATGTAGAGAGGGGTGATTAGGTTCAAGTTCATTTTTGCCTATGGATAAGTAATTGTAGCACACCATTCATTTAAAACACTACTCCTCTTCTGCTGAGTAGCCTGTGCATCATTGTCAAAAATTTGAGTATTAGCCAGGCATGGTGGTGCACACCTTTAATTCTAGCATTTGAGAGGCAGAGGTAGGATAATCACTGTGAGTTTGAGGTCAGCCTGGGCTAGAGCGAGACTCTACCTCAAACTTTTTTTTTAAATATCGGCTGTATTGTATGAAGCTAAAAACCACAACAGCGTTGGCTCTCACTACTGTTAATAGTGCTGGCAGTACAGTAAGACAGACAGACGTAGGAAGTACATATGAAGCAAAAGAGCAGGTTATCCACACTGGTTATAGACTGGCTAAAAATGATAAAAATCCCAACAAAGTAAATCAAAGACCTAAACAAACGAGACTTCTGTGTTCATAGACTCAAGAGAATACAAATGCCAATTCACTCTAAGTTGATTATAAAGGTTCATCATACTTTATACAAAGGTGCTAGGAATGAGCTGGGAATGTAGTTCAGTTGCTGCAGTGTTTGTCTGGCATGAATAGAAGCCTGGCTTCAATCCCCAAGCAGCACATAAGGCCAGGCATGTTAGCACTTGAGAGGTGGAGGCAGGAGGATCAGCTCAACGTCATTCTCAGTCACAGAGCAAACTTGAAGCCACCATAGGCATGAAAATTGTGTTAAAAAAAAAAACAACCGTAGGCCCAACAGGGGAAGCTACTGAATGGATATATTATGCACCAAATTACCCTCTAAATGATTATGTTTATGCCCACATATTAGTACTGCTCTCAGTTTTCTTTCTTTCTTCTTTTTTTTTACTTTTTATTTTTAGAGAGAGAGAGAGATGGAATTGGCACATCAGGGCCTCAGCCACTGTAATTGAACTCCAGGCACTTGCACCACCTAGTGGGCACGTATGACCTTGTGCTTGCCTCACCTTTGCGTGTCTGGCTTACATGGGATCTGTAGAGTAGAACATGGGTCCTCAGGCTTTGCAGGCAAGTGCCGTAACTGCTGAGCCAGCCCTCTAGCCCTGCGCTCAGTTTTGGTTAGAGAAGTTTCTCTTTTCAGATTGTGGTGACTGCTAGAGAGACTCAAAACTCACCAAAGTGCTGACAAGTGACAGCTGAGTGTTCAGCACTTAATGAGGCATCTCTATCGAACCCTCCAAGGCCCAGGGACCATTGCCTTAAAGGTGGTGGGAGAAATGTAAGAGCCAACAAATGGGGAGAAGTGCTTTGGAATGTTGTCTTCTGGACACAAAGAGGCCATTGCATCCATGACCTCACATCACCTGCACAAGACCTGAGTAACACTGGGCCTATCAACTGGTTGCCATGGATAATAGAAGAGGACAAAAAAAGGGATGACATCAAAACAGAAGAGGAATTAGTTGGAAAGAAGAGGTGGGGGGGGTCATTAGATGTGGAGGGGAACAAAGGAGAGTGGTGGGAAGGGATTATGACCAGGGTACAATTGTGTATCTGTATGAAGGTTGTCAATAAATTTATTTTTGAAAATCCAAATAAGATTTTGAGTAATACAGGCAGAATATTATAAAATATTATAGACATTCCAAAGAACTAACATAATTATGAAAAAGAAGACAATTTCAAGACTCGGCTAGCTGAAGTAATTAAGACCATGAGAATCAACAGAACTGACACACTGTTCAGTGGAATGAAGAGCCGCATCACAGCCCACACAACAAGGGTTTTCTAACAAACCTGCAAAAGCAGCTGAGGGAGAGGGACGTAGTGTTTTCAACAACTGATACCATAATAATGGAATACTCTAGGCGAGAATATCCTGCTTTACATCAAAATTAACTCAAACAGGAATATAGCTTTAAGTGTAAAACATTTAAAAAAAGAAAAAGAAAAGAAAACTTTCAGCAAGTAGAACTTAGGGAGAAGTTCAAATTACCAAAGTATGACTTATTTTTAAAAACAAAAAGATCAACTGAATTTCATCAAAATTATATATTAAGAAGATGAAAAGCCAAGTTATGTACAGAGAGGCAATATTTATAAACCAAATATAGCTCAGAAAGAATTCAAATCAAGCCAGGCATGGTGGTGCACGCCTTTAAACCCAGCACTTGGGAGGCAGAGGCAGGAGGATCACACTGGGTTTAAGGCCACCCTGAGACTACATAGTGAATTCCAGGTCATCTTGAACTAAAGTGAGACCCTACCTTGTAAAACCAAAATAAATTAATAATAAATAAATGAATAAAACTCAGATCATATTCATCAGTAAACAATAAATGAATAACTCAATAAGAAAACTAACAAAAGACATCAGGAGGCATTGTAGTGAATACGACATCCACATTGAAAATATAATGCCATTAGCCATTAGAGAAATGCAAATTTGAAAAGCAATGAGCTATAAACCAACAGGCCAAGTATAACAACAAAAAAAAAGTAGTGACAATCCCAAGTGGTAGCCATGATGCAGAGATACTATCACTCAGACATTGCTAGTGGGGGTTAAAATGGCATAGCTATTTTGGGAAACAGTTTGACAATTTCTTCAAAGCTAGCACGCCACTACCACACAACCTAGTAATTACGCTGTGAACGTCCATTCCAAAGAAATAAAGACTTGTGTTCATACAAAAAACCTGTACGCTGGGCTGGAGAGATGGCTTAGCGGTTAAGCGCTTGCCTGTGAAGCCTAAGGACCCCGGTTCAAGGCTAGGTTCCCCAGGTCCCACATTAGCCAGATGCACAAGGGGGCGCACGCGTCTGGAGTTCGTTTGCAGAGGCTGGAAGCCCTGGCACGCCCACTCTCTCTCTCTCCCTCTATCTGTCTTTCTCTCTGTGTCTATCGCTCTCAAATAAATAAATAAATAAATAAACCTGTACGCAATTATTCATAAAGCTTTATTTGCAGTAGACAAAAACTCCTAACCACCAAAATATCCCTCTATAGGTAATTGACTAAAACCATGGCACATCCAACCACAGAATGCCATTCAGTAATAAAAGGGCCAAATGATTGACATGCACATCTTGTAGAGATTGCAAGAACGTTGTACTGTATGGGAAAGGCCAATTTCTAAAGGTCATATTGTCTGATTCCCTTTATATAACATTAAGAAAATGACAAAATTACAGAGAGGAAGGACAGACGTGTGGTTGCCAGTGGCTAAGAACGCTGACATAGGAGCATGAGTGACTCTGAAGGGAAAGTATGAGGGCCATCTCCCAGGGGATGGAGCAGTACTCTGCCTTAATTGTCTACTCATGTGGTGAGATAAACGAAACGACGCAGCTATACCACCAATGTCAAGTTCCTGCTCTTGACAGTATACTCTAGTCAGATGGGGAAACTGAGAGAGTGAATCTTCAGTGTAGTAGTCTTGTAACTTCTGTGTATGTATACCTACTTCAGAATAAAAGAGAAAATGTAAGGCACTGACTGCATCGGAATTATAAGGCAACTTTTAAAACATGCAACTTTTCCAAACCCTAAATTCACTGATCTACAACGTTTGGACTTTTTAAACGTAATAAAATTATCATCTTTGTTTTAAAGAGCATAGCTCAGGCTGGAGGGGTAGCTTAGCGGTTAAAGTGTTCACCTACTAAGCCAAAGGACCCAGGTTCGATTCCCTAGGACCCACGTTAGCCAGATGCACAAGGGGGTGCATGCGTCTGGAGTTCGTTTGCAGTGGCTGGAGGCCCTTGAGTGGCCATTCTCTCTCCCTCTCAAATAAATAAATAAATAAAAAGTAAAGTGCATAGCTCCATAGCATTAGGTCCATTCATATTGTGCAATCAGTATCCTGAACGCTTTTTCATCTTGGAAAACTAAAACTCTACGCCTGATCATTGATAATTCCCTCTTCCCCTAGACCTTCATTCTTCCTTGCTTGGACCCTTTTTACACTCAGATGCACAAGGAACACAGCAGTTTCCATGTTTAGGTCAGGATGAGGCTGTTCGCTCCTCAAATAACAACCTGGGGGGAGAGGGTTAGGGTCCCACAGCCTTCACTGCGCCAGCTTCTCATTTCCTCTCTATTCTCAACTCTGGAAGCTACCTTTATCCACTCCAAGAGTAAGGTCACAGAATGGTGTAGAAACAGGCTTAGTTCACGCAGTTCATTTTCAAAGTCTGGGCTGACCAGCTGCCACCTGCCTGCCACAGCCCATTATTCAGCCCAGGGACTCTCTGTCTTTGGCTTCATGCTTAACTATGGTGTTTTCCTCCTGGTTCCAGAAGCAGAAATGCAAGGGACCAACAAAGTCCAGGCCACAGCTCTTCAGAGGCACCACTATCCTGCAGCTCTATCTTGGTGTTTTTTTTTTAATTTTTTTTTGTTCATTTTTTACTTATTTATTTGAGAGCGGCAGACATAGAGAGAAAGACAGATAGAGGGAGAGAGAGAGAGAATGGGCGCGCCAGGGCTTCCAGCCACTGCAAATGAACTCCAGACGCGTGCGCCCCCTTGTGCATCTGGCTAACGTGGGACCTGGGGAACCGAGCCTCGAACCAGGGTCCTTCGGCTTCACAGGCAAGCGCTTAACCGCTAAGCCATCTCTCCAGCCCTCTATCTTGGTTTTTAATGTTCTGAAAAATGTGGTTTCTAGTTGGCTGGTGCGGTAGGAAAATGGGAAGGGACTTTCCTGTGACCGCTGGTTTGTCTGGGTCATGGCCCACTAAGGCTGAAAGGAGGAAGAGATGGAGCAGCGAAGACTCCTGACGACAGGAAACCTTGCCAGTGGTGTACGCAGTCTCATTTTTTTTTTCTCTTCTGGAAGATTAAGGTGCATTGTTATGTTAAGTTATTCACTGGTGTGCATAACTTGGACAACATATCATTCTCGTGAGATTTCAAATGTATTTTTAAAGAATAAATGCACATTTGATGTGCACTGATTTGATTAATGCACAGAAAAGTTACAGATTACATACCGATTAAGACAGCCTGTTAAGCTAATTGCAAAACCTTTGAAACATCAAAAGAAAAGAGAGGCACTTTGGTGTGTCCCAGCGCCTGAGAGCATTTCCTCTAATAATAAAAGGGGGAAATACATGCGGTTGTGGGAAGTTGAAACGCTCCTCTAATGTGTGAATTGAAAAAGAAAATATCTCTAGTTAAAAACAAAACAACAACAAAAAATGTTGTCTTTCATTTCCCTGCTTTGGTGTGATTTCAGCAGTGAGGTCTCCGAGCAGGGATGGAGACCATTCAGCAGCGGCTGGAAACTCTCCCTGTGGGAGACAGTATAGCAAAGAGTGTTTAAAAAATAATAATAATGCACGCACGTGGGCTTGCACACTCAGGGGCAGGTGTCTTGTCATCACTCTTACTTTTCCTCAGCAAAGGAACCAGCTGTTTGCCAGCAAAAGAAGAGGTGCCCCCCCCAGGACAGGGGAGGGAGCAGATAAATTAAAGGCGATTCTGAAATCAGGGAGAATCTTACCAAAAAAAGTAATAATAATCAAGCCATGAGGAAACAATCAGGCCTGAGGTGAGTACACGGGCTGCAAGAGCCTAGGTTACAGCGAAGGGTGGAGAGGCGGGAGCGAGAAACTGCAGAACCCAGGCCCCGGAGGATGCTTTAGCCCAAGGCGGCTCCAAGGGTAGCAAACACAGCGAGTTCCCAGGTAAGTTTGCTGCAGCGGCTGGTGAAAAACGCCAACCTTTTGAGCGGCACGGGGTTTGTTCAGAACCATGAAATAGGCCGGAGAGATGGCTTAGCAGTTAAGGCGCTTGCCTGAAAAGGCAAAGGACCCAGGTTCAGTTCCCCGGGACCCACGTAAGCCAGATGCCCAAAGTGATGCATGTGTTTGGAGTTCGTTTGCAGCAGCTGAAGCCCTTAGCAGCCCATTTTCTCCCCTCCTCTCCTCTCTCCTCTCTCCTCTCTCCTCCTCTCCTCTCCTCTCCTCTCCTCTCTCTCGCACCCTCTACACCCCCTCTCCCTCCCCTAAATAAGCAAGCCGGGTGTGGTGGCGCATGCCTTTAATCCCAACACTTGGGAGGCAGAGGTAGGAGGATCGCCATGAGTTCAAGGCCACCCTGAGACCATACCTCAGAAATAAATAAATAAATATTTAAGGACACTCTTAACTTGAAGAAAAAAAAAAAAAGATGAAGTAATTCCGGCTAGGTAATGACCTCAAAGGAGGCAACGAAAGGTACAAATTGGATGGACAGAAACCTTAAAGTAACCAGAGGAGGGGTGTGAGTCTCAAAACCTTTCTTCCTGGCATCGTTTGGGGAGGGAGGACAAGGAAAGGACGACCTTCGCTTTTGGCTTTTGAAGAAGAGGAAAACAAGTCTTTGACGAGGGCACTGGACACACGCGGACCAGTGCGCAGCGCCTCCGGGGAGAGGTGCGGCGTCGCGGGGTTTGGTGGGCAACCCTTACCTGCTCTCGCCCTGGTCCGTGTAGACGTTCAGGAAGAGTCCCTCGGTGACTTCGTGAACCGCCCGGCCCGAGAAGCTGAGCTGCAGCTCATAGCGGTGCCCGGGCTGCAGGGCCTGGCCGAGTTTCAGCACCACGTATTCCGTGTCCAGCGCGAACCACACCGCGTCCACCGGCACCCGGGCCACCGTGTCGTTCCCGGTCGCCGCCGGGGCCAGGGGGCCTCGCACTTCGGCGCTCTCCACATCCAGCAGCAGGCTGTGCAGCAGCAGTTGCGCCGTGGCCACGGCGCAGCGCACGGTGATGTTCACCCGGCCCGTGAAGCTCCCGCTCGGCGGTGACAGGTCGTCGGGCCGCAGCCGGGGCCACAGCTCCAAGTCGTAGTGCAGCGGCACGAGCCAGGGCGGCAGACGCAGCTCGTCCCAGGGCCCCGGCAGGCGCCAGTCCTGAGCGGCGGTTGTCACCGCGGGTTCCCGCGCACGGCTGGGGCTCGGGGTGGCCGGGGCCGCGTCCTGCTCGCGGGAGGGAGGGGACGACGCGGCGGCCCCGGCCCCAGAGTCCGACCGCACGGAGGGCTGGACGCGCGCGCAGCGGCCGTACAGCGAGGCCAGCGCGGCCAGCGCGAGCAGCAGAGCGGCGCACAGCCCAGCCAGCAGCAGGGCCACCCCGCGGCTCACGTAGAAGCCGGACCTGGAAGGGGGCCTCATGGCACGGGTCGGGGGAGACTTGTGCGAGCAGAGGAGCTGGGTCCCTCCTCTTTTGTACCGTCCCTACTTCTTCCAACCCCCCCCTTCCCCCCGGGGAGCCTGGGAGGGCTGGGACAAAAGACAGCGACGGGGAGCACGGCTTTGCCCCTCCAACCAACCAAAATCCAAATCCCAGCATACCCGCTCCCGCCCCACCAGGGACGCGGGAGGAAAAGGCGGACCCCGTGGAGAGGGGCGCGCGCTCCCCTGGGGTGGGAAGGGAAGCCCTGCGCAGTTGGAGGAGGCTGCGCTCGCACCAAACTCGAACTGGATCGTCTGGGACCAGATCCGGGCTATCTGGATGCCTGGGATCTGCGACACTGACCTGCCTGGTTCAGGTATTGTGGGGAAAGGTTCAGGTACCAAGCCCCGAGCCTCGGTGCCCGCAGGGATGAGCTGTCAGGAACACAGTTACCCGCCGACATCACCCCGGGGGCGTCCTGCGACGGACACGGGGAGGGGGGTTGAAGACGATGGCCTTTGGGGACGCTCTCTGAAATGACCCTGCCATGACGATGACAAACGTCTGAGCCGGAAACTTACACCTGGGGTGTACCCGGCCTAGAAAGTTACATGTTGGAGCTTTGGAACAACAGTTTGGACTCCCAGAGGCTCCCAAGTTTAGGGAACCCGGCTGGAGCAGGGATCCGCATACAGCTGGGGAGCGCGGAGCCGGCCTCTCCTGGAGGAAGAGAAGGGAAGGGCTGCGCGCGCTGTCTGCGATTTTCTTCTCCTGGCACTGGCTGTAGCTCTCGGGCATCCCTAGCCGGGACTTGGGGACTCCAGCATACAAAATAAGCTCATCTCAAGCAAAGGGGATAACATAATCCTGCTTCCAATGTCCCCACCCGGAAACCACGGGGCTGGAACAGTCTTCCCCGGCGGCGCCCTGCTCAGTGAGCTCGTCCGCACGCCAGGCATCTGTTTGCCATTTCGCCAGTGCGCCCGGGCGCGTCTCCAGCCTGCGCGCGCGTCGGGCGTCTGCACGCGCGCACGGTTTCAAGAGAGGTCGGGGGAGATGGAGTGGGGGGCCGATGAAGATCCGCTGAAGGCTGAAGAATTCGTTGCAGCATATTACGTCTTTGCACTCTAGGGTGTTTCTTTTTCTTTTTGTCTCAAAGAGAAAATAATTTGGCATTCCTATGTATTCTCTTCCAGTGATGAAACTTTTTATCTGTGGGTACATCACGGTGATTCTCGTGAGAAATGGACACTTCCTCTCCCCTGACACTGAAATCAGTCACAAGGACCACACCACCTCCATGGTCCCCGTATGGAGACCGGGCAATGGGCGCAAATTAGGTATGAAGCTCAGGCAAGTGGATGTCCGGTCATTCGAAGGCCAGTCTTCTGGATTTTGGTTGGATTTGCTTCTCTCTCCCCGCCCCCCCTCTCTCTCTCCCTCCCGTCCCTCCCCTCCCCTCTCGTCTCTCTCTTTTTCCAGAAAAGGATCAATCTGTTTAGAACTCATTATAACCACATGCGTGGTTCTCAGAAGATCCTAGGTGGAGGAAAGATCCCTCGATTTCTATATCCTCAGTGGAGCTGTGCTGCTAGAACTGTGATCGCTTGTGGTAGCAGATCCTCGGAGTTTAAGTCATCAGAGGGGAATTGTGATGAGTTAATTAGTTAATAGTCGTACAACACCGCAGGGGACTTAAAAAATGTTTGGGGGTCCAACATAGAGCCTTGGACAAAGGAGCAACATCCCCAACATCTCCAACCCTTGGAAATATTGCTGGATTCCAGATTCCCAAGGAAAGGCCAAAAAAAAAAAAAAAAAAAAAAAAAAAGGAAAGAAGTCAGTAATTGGATTAGTTCAAACACACCAGGTGTTTCACCTCCCAACTATGTGTAGGAAAATACTGAAAAATCTACCTGCAGACATTTTAAATCCGTTTTTCTAGCATCGTTAAAGAAATAGATTAGCTCCTACATGAAGTTTTGAAGTCACAGAACCACACCAAATTTTGCAGCAACTGCAATATTTATTAAAAGAAAAAATATTTATAGTAAACCATTTTTATCAAAAAAGTTACAAAATAGCACCCTGGCTAAATCAGGATTATAATAAACCTTAAAACACAGTGTTACAGAAGTTATTTGAGATCTGGAGAGATGGCTTAGTGGTTAAGGCATTTGCCTGCAAAGCCAAAGGACGCAGGTCCGATTCCCCAGGACCCACTTTAGTCAGATGCACAAGGAGGCCCACTCTTTGGAGTTTGTTAGCAGTGGCTGGAGGCCCCAGCACGCCCATTTTCTCTCTCTCCTTCCCTCCCTCCCTCTCTCTCCCTCTTTCTGTCAAATAAATAAATTAATTAATTAATTAATAAAAAAAATTTTTTTAAAGCATGTGAAAAGTTTAGGGAGTAAAAAAAAAAGAAGTCATTTGATACACCAATGACCAGAGAGTGCTGGAGTTCAGATCAGTTTCCAGGAAAATATTTACTAGACTTCTTTTAAAATTCTAATGAGCTGCTCAGAAAACTACTTAACACTACTCAGATCAACTCAAGCTACAGTGGTTCTCCGTGAAGTGATTCTCACCCTGGCCTCACCTTGGTGCCTCCTACCATATGGCAAGTTCTGGAGAAAGTCTGGTTATCTCACCTAACAGGAAGTAGGGCTACAGCTATGTAGTGAGGAATGCTACTCCTCATCCAAAAATGCTCTATACAGCAAGCAAGTGGCCTGCCGATGATGTCATTAGCATCACTGTTCAGAATCCTTAGCTAGAGCAGTGATTCGCCCACCTCCCAAACCCTCCCCGCCCCCAGGTGAGGTTTCAGCTTCGCTCCTAGGCTGCTTACTCTTTTCTGTGGGTTATACATCCACATGGCTATTATTCTTCCATCTTTTTTCTTGATACTTAGCAGGAACCCCTACGCCTCTTGGAGGACATACATTTTCTTTTCCTTGTCTTCACAGACTTTGCAAACTCCATTTTTTAAAATGGGTCACATATTCATCAGCTGAAAAAATTTTAAAGTGGAATTTAACATTTTAAGATCACTTGCTTTGACTTTCATAGTTAATTTGTTTGTTTGTTTGTTTGTTTTGTTTTGTTTTTTGAGGTAGGGTTTCACTGTAGCTCAGGCTGACCTGGAATTTACTATGTAATCTCAGGGTGGCCTCGAACTCACGGCAATCCTCCTACCTCTGCCTCCCAAGTGCTGGCATTAAAGGCATGAGCCACCACGCCTGGCATAGTTAATAATTTTTAAAGTGTTTTGAATTTTTAAAATTTCTGTGTGTTCGTTGTGTTTCCTTATGCTAAGCAAGCAAATGCAATTGTGAGCCCTTGTTTTTCTTACTTATAAAATACTATGTTAAGTTTCATTTGTGCCCCTGTATTTCATTTTTTAAAAACTCTTGACTGCCTTTCAACTAGTTTAGAACTCCCAGGAAAGTGCAGATAGTTGAGCTGATGAAGTGCTCACCAGCATGAAGATCTGAATCCAGATTGCCAACACCTGTCCGGAAGCCAGATGCACTGACACTCACCTGTAATCCCAGCACTGAGAAGCCAGAGCAAGAGGATCTCGGGCACTAACTGGCAAGCTAGTCTAGCCAAATCAGTGACCTCCAGGTTCAGTGAGAGGCCATGCCAGCCCCCCCCACTCCACCAAAATAAGATGGAGAATGACTGAGGAACACACCCAGTGTTGACCTTTGGCCTTGACATACATGAACACATATGTGCACACACATTCACATGTACATCCCCATCCATATGAATATGCATGCATGCGTATGCACACAACACACAAAGGAAGTCTGGAAATTATCCAAACAGTGGTACCATTCCAAGGAGTATTCAAGAAAAATTGACAAATCCCAGTTTAAGAAACAGTGAGTTACATGGCATCTTATTGAATTTTATTTTTATTTTTTTAAAAATTTTTTATTTATTTATTTGAGAGTGACAGACACAGAGAGAAAGACAGATAGAGGGAGAGAGAGAGAATGGGTGTGCCAGGGCTTACAGCCTCTGCAAACGAACTCCAGACGCGTGTGCCCCCTTGTGCATCTGGCTAACGTGGGTCCTGGGGAACCGAGCCTCGAACCGGGGTCCTTAGGCTTCACAGGCAAGCGCTTAACCACTAAGCCGTCTCTCCAGCCCTCTTATTGAATTTTATGTTGCTCTGTTTTCATCTCCCTCTTTCACTAGATTTCAGGTGCCTGCGAGCAGGGCGAAAAACAAATGAGCAAGCAAATGAACAAAAACCAGCCGCGGGATAGAGCAAAAGATGTTGGAGTCTCTTCAAAGCCTCGTTTTCACAGAACTGTCCTAAGTTGAGCCACTGTCGTTCTCTGGAAGACCCAGTCGGCCAGACACACCTCGCTCAAACTCAACCCAGGGACACTATTTAAAAACAACTAGCGACAGCTCAACGTTACTGAAAGAGATGGGCAAACAATTAGTGCAAATAAAAAGCTCATGGAAAACCTCAAATGGGACGTGTCCAGCAGGAACGGGATGGGGATGAGAGAGGTGATGTCTCCTGGGGCCTGCTTGTACTGAAGGCAGGGACCAAAATCTGCCTGTCCTTCTCCTGACTGGCTTTAACTGCTACATATGGTCACTGACACCCACAAGGGGAGTTGATTGTGGACACAAAGCATATCTGAACAGCAAATTTTGTTTTTAGCAAAACTGAGTTAAAGGATTTTAATTTCGGTTAATTTTAAAATATTTTATTTTTATTTATTTTGAGAGAGAGAGACAGAGGGAGAGAATGGGTGCACCAGGGCCTCCAACCACTGAAAACAAACTCCAGATGCATGCACCACCTTGTGCATCTGGCTTATGTGGGTTCTGGAGAATCAAACCTGGATCCTTAGGCTTCACAGGCAAGCTCCTAAACCACTAAGTCATCTCTCTAGCCCATTATTTTTTTACCCCCCCCCCCCACAGTGTTAATTTGGTAGCCATAGAAGAAAGCTACTATGGTCAGTATTTGGAGGCAAGCTGGCCTTAAACTCTTTAGTCATCTGCCTCCACCTCTCTAATGCTAATGACCCAGCTTTCATTTGCTTATTTGTTTGTACTTCAAAAAAGTAGGGTCTCACTCTAGCTCAGGCTGACCTGGAATTCACTATGTAGTGTCAGGCTGGCCTCGAACTCATGGGGACCCTCCTACCTCTGCCTCCAAAGTGCTGGGATTAATGGTGTGCGCCACCACGCCCGGCTAGCCCAGCTTTTTATGTGAGTTTTGGGGATTGAACTCATGTGCTCATGCTTGTGCAGTGAGTGCTCTTACCCATTGAGCAACCTCCCCCATCCTCTCCACTTGTTTTTTTTTTTTTAATTTGATTTTCTGAACTTTCCATTTCCAGTATTTGTTTGATTTATTTTCAGCATTTCTAACCTTTTTTTTTTTAATACCTCTTGGTGGTCTCTGTGAATTCATTCAGAATTTATTTGTGTCCTCTGGTTTCTTTGAATATATTTATTTATTTATTTAGGTTTTTCGAGGTAGGGTCTCACTCTGGTCCAGGCTGACATGGAATTAACTCTGTCATCTCAGGGTGGCCTTGAACTCATGGCAATCCTCCTACCTCTGCCTCCCGAGTGCTGGGATTAAAGGCATGCGCCACCACGCCCGGCTTGAATATATTTAAAGTCAACTTTCCTGAATGTTTGGTCTGAAATTTCATTTAGGTCACACACTGGAAGCCATTACTGTAGGGTAAGTAGTTCTTAGAGGAGCTGTGTCACTTTGGGGCTTCATGCTGCCTTGTGGTTTTGTAGTGGGAGTTGTGCGTCTGAGGTTAATTCACTGGTTGGATTTCCTCCTACTCACCTGGGTTCTTTCAGTGACTGTGTCTGCAGTGTTCTGGGAGGGAGTGGCTTTTTAATCAGGGCGTCATGGATTCCTCAGGGGTTTGCGTTTGGGCTTATGTTCTTACTGCTTTTGCTCCTTCATTATATGCACCCATAATTCTTGGGCTAAACCCCTGTTATTTGGGCTGGAAATATGGCTTAGTGGTTAAGTGCTTGCCTGTGAAGCCCAAGGACCCAGGTTTGATTCCCCAGGACCCACGTTAGCCAGATGCACAAGGTGGCACATGCATCTGGAGTTCGTTTGCAGTGGTTGGAGGCCCTGGTGTGCCCATTCTCTCTCTCTCTCTCTCTCTCTCTCTCTCCCTCTCTCTCTCTCTCTCTCTCTCTCTCTCTCTCTACCTCTCTCTCTCTCTCTCTCCCTCTTTCTCTCCCAGTTGCTCTCAAATAAATAAAAACGAATTTTTAAAAAGCCTGTTACTTGTCTTTTTCACACATTATGCTTCCTATTTTTATCTGACATCATCCCCTCTTTAGTTTTCGGAGGGTACTGCCTGCTTTACAAGAGCAGCTTTGCGATGCATCCGTAAGTTTTTGGCTTCTCAGTCCTTTGCTATATACCTTCAGCTTTCTTTTCTTTTAAATTTTTATTTATTTATTTACTTATTTGCAAGGAGAGAGAGAGAGAGAGGAGACAGACAGACACAGAGAGAATGAGCACACCAGGGCCTCCAGCCACTGAAAACAAACTCTAGATGCATGCACCACCTTGTGCATCTGGCTAATGTGGGCACTGGGAAATCGAGCCTGGGTCCTTTGTCTTCTCAGGCAAGTGTTAAGCCATCTCTCTAGCCCTTCAGCTTTCCTTTCTTACCTCCTTTTTCACTCTATTTAATAAAAGATAATAGCTCCAAGGAAACAGTGAACAGATATCCAGAGAGTGTCATTGTGCATCCATCCAACGTGGTTTTATCCCTGGAAAAAAAAAAAAAAAACATGGGACAGAGAGACAAGAGTCCTCGAAACTTTGGAGCATGACAGTTTTCTTTCTGTTCCTTCCCTTCACTGCCAAAGACTAAGACGGCAATGGTGCTGGCCCTAGGGGGACAGAGAATGAAGATGAAGCCTCGTAGAGCTGCAGCCAATAGCCGAAGGGTTAGGTGTCATCTCGTCACCCACAGGTAGGTGACAGTCTTGGTCCTACTTTCTATCTAACTTGGTCGGACATCTTTTTCCAAATGGAGCTTAGATGCCAACAAGCTGGGGGGAGCCACACTAGGGGCTTCTTCGATTTCCAGAAGCCTCTCTCTTGCCTCTTACAGCTTCGCATGAGACCTGCACATTGCTTCTCTTCTCTCCCATACATTAAAGGCATTTGGCACTGAAACTGTGGCTTGAATGCCGACGAATCTCCACGTACAGCACCATGGCGGTGAAATGCATCAAGTATTCGTGGAATGAACAGTGGGGTGCAGATGGCTAGCTTCCAAGGATTTTCTTGCCCTAATATGCCACACTACACATAACATTTTAGCCACTCTCACTAAATTAGTGTGGTTAAAATTAAGATCTACTCTAAATCAATACCTTTCACTAAGTTAGGAACCGCACAGTCTGGCATTGGCAGTTCACATACAATTGAGATCAAAGCGCAGAAAAGAGGATAAAATCATGATTCTTTTCTTCTCTGTAATATCTTTCTCAAGAGCCTACTCTTCTTTTTTCAAAATTATTTATTTAGGGCTGGAGAGATGGCTTAGTGGTTAAGATGCTTGCCTATGTAGCCTAAGGACTCAGGTTCAATTCCCCAGTACCTATATAAGCCAGATGCACAAGGTGGCGCATGCATCTGGAGTTCATTTGCAGTGGCTGGAGGCCCTTGTCCACCCATTATCTCCCTCTCTCTCTCTCTTTCTCAAAGAAATTTTTTAAAAGTGTTTTTAAAAAATTACTTCTTAGCCAGGCATGGTGGCACACTCCTTTAATCCCAGCACTTGGGAGGCAGAGGTAGAAGGATTGCTGAGAGTTCAAGGCCACCCTGAGACTACATAGTGAATTCCAGGTCAGCCTGAGCTAGTGTGAGACCCTACTTCAGAAAACAAAACAAACAAACAATATATATATATATATATCTTTATTATTTGTGTGATGGGGTGCACATGTGCCACACATGCACAACTTTGTATCTGGATTGATGTAAGTGTTGGAGAATCTAACATGGGTCAATAGGCTTTGCAAGTGAGCACATTTAACAAGCCCCCTCTTTAATATTTTACATACAATCTGGTATGGTAATACTAACATAAAAATAACTTACTAAAAATCAGAGCAAGAAAAAAACATGAAAAAGCAAGTCATCTTAGATAATAATACTAATGACATAAATTCAAGTAAAAAAATTATTTCAAAAAAATATTTTCAATAAAATATTTTATTTGGCCATCTGTTTGTTTAACTATGGAATAAAAGGTTAAAAAAAATAACACTTCAGACAAATTGTTAGGAAACAGCTGCTTGCCGTATGTTACTGTCAAATAAGATGACATTTTTTGAAAGTTTCGTCGATGGCTGCTGTAATAGATTGACATAATAAACAATGGCCAAGAAAAACATAAGTTTATTATTTGTTAAAATAAGTATAAGATGTGTAGCCAGCTCTCTTTCACGGTATCATCATCCTCCCAAGAGATATATCTTTGTCATCATGCTCAGCATGTCTCATGAATGCAGTTTGGACCTAGCAAGGAAAGACAGAGAGAGATCATCCATTAGTGATGGCTTCCTGCTGGGATAGAATCCCTAACAGAAGTAACTGAAGGAAAGCTGGTTTCTTTTGGCTCATAGTTCCAGACCTGGCAGGGAAGGAGTAGCAGAAAGAGCAGCAGGCCGCTGGCCACATGGTGTTTGCAACACACTTTCCTCTTTACATTCAGTCCAAGGTCCTGACTGATAGAATGGCACTGCCTGCATTTAGGGTGAATCCTCCTGCCTCAATTAACCTATTCTAGACACTTACTTATGCCCAACGATTTTTCTCCCATGTGATTCTAGATCTTGTCAAGTTGACGATCAATACTGCTCATCATAAGTTTACCCACTGTCAACTTGATACCCAACATGTCACTTTTAATCCATAACCTTCCACCTCCTCTCTTAGGAGACTCAAAACAATCTCTCAACTGTGAATGTCTACATAATGATAAAACAAGTTACATAGTTTCAACATTAAAGACCCAGAGTAAACATCCCAGTTCCAAAAGGAAAGGCGATCAGACCAGAGCAAGACCAAATTAAGCAGGGCAAACACCAAATCCTGCAGCACCATGTCTGAAATCAGAGCCTTGTGATAGACTCATGTGGGCTCCAGAGGGTCTGGGTAGCTCCTCCCCTCCACCTCTGCTGCCTGCCACACATATAGCCTCTCTTTTGAGCTGGCTCCACTCAGAGTATGCAACTTTCCCTGGTGGATGCTTCATAGACCTGGCATCTCAAACATCCTGGGGTCTCCATTACAACTTGGGTGTCACCTTCACATCTCTGCTCCATGGCCTGTTGAGGCCTCCTTTCAGACACTCCTACCCTACCACACACTGCATGGCCTCAGAGACTTTCTGGAACCATGGTGCAAGACTCCATAAATCCCTCAATCTTGCATCTCTCATGCCTACAAAACCAGTACCATGTGTAAGGTACCACCAAGTTCTGCTACCAGCTCATGATGGAATCTGACTTCTTTGTATCAAAGATGTATAAGCTTGTGTTCTGAAATTGGGAAAACCTTTCCCTAGGTGATTGTTTTTGAGCAGGGAATCCCTCTGGTGGCATTCACAGGTAGGCTATCTCTCTCTCTCTCTCTCATTTCAAATGTATTTAGCTTTTCACAAGATTGATTCTTTGATAGGTTCTTGTTCTTAGGCACCTTTCCTATTGTCTCAGTGCAGTAAGGCAGCTTCTCTTTAATGATGCTGATTTCTCTAACAACTATGGCTGTTTTCTCAGCACTTCTTTGTCTACACCTTTAAACTCTCTCCTTTGCCCACCAGATAGTGTAGTTCTCATATCTTTGTTGCTCTGTGTTCCTCTCTCCCTCTCTCTCCCTCTCTCTCTCCCCCTCTCTTTCTCTCTCTCTCTCTCTCTCTCTCTCCAGGATAAGAGAAGTGAGCAATAACCATGATATAGGCCTGGGTCCTATCTTGTCTGTCTAGTCCCTCTGCTAAATAAATTAGTACAATTATACAATTAGTACAATTAATACAATTACATTTGAATTCAGCCTCACTGAAGTTCTCATGACATGGGCAAATGTTGCAGTCAGATTCTCTGCCAGAATATAACTCACTGTTCACACTTATCTCAGCTTTCTTGTCATCTAGGCTCCTATTAGAACAGCCCATTTAGCTTTGCTTATATCATTCTAGGGCTGTTGGTCTCAAGGTCCAAATACAGTCTTCCCACAAACCAGTTTCAAAGGTCTAAGAACCACATGGTCAGGTTTATCGTTAACAGTAGCCCCATGTCTTAGAAAACCTGGTTCTCATGCTGTGGAAAAAATACCTGCAAAAAAGCAAGTTAAGGGGCTGGAGAGATGGCTCAGTGGTTAAAGGCACTTGTGTGCAAAGCCTGATGGCCTGGGTTCAGTTCCCCAGTACACACAGAGAATCCATATGTACAAATTGACACATGCATCTGGATTTCATATGGGATGGCAGAAGGTCTTAGTGTTCCCATGCCCCCCCCCCGTCCCTTGCAAATAAATAAAATATTTTTAAAAGCAAATTAAGGATAGAAGGTTTATTTTGGGCTTACAGTTTGATGGCATTGCTCATCACAGCAGAGAAGGCATGTTGGCAGGAACATGAGGCAGCTGGTCATATTGTACCCACAGTCAAGAAGCTGAGAGAGATGAATGTTGTAGCCCAGCTTACTTTTTTCTTTGCTATTAAGCCTGGGGCCCCAGCCTACGAAATGGTGCCATCCACATTTAGGATAGGTTCTTCCAACCTCAACTAACTCCATCCAGAAACTTTCTCACGGACAAATCCAGAGGTTTCCTAGGTGATTCTCGATCCTGTCAAACTGACAATCAATATTAACTATCACAGTGCAAGGCAGGTTTTCCTCAGGAAATATTGCATGTGTCTTTCTTGCTCATAGTCCAATGATAAGGAGATATTGCTCTGAAGAAGCTCTAAGGAAGGTTACCTCTAGTGGTCTACAGAGGATTTCTATTAGTAAAAAGAAGGAAATAATCGACATTGGAAGGCAATCATCACTTTTTGCCATACTTGAAAAAAAAAGTGTCATTATTCTTGCCTGAAGAGTTAAGAGAAGTACAATGAGGTAGCGACCACAGAGCAAGCCTGGGGGATATGCTGCCCTTGTAAATGCTACCTTTACCCAGGGGCACACACCAAGCACTCCGGGCTACTTTCATCACCGTACACGAGCCACAGGAAGTCAGTGAAATGAAGCCAACAGAGGTCAGGTCTTCCAGGTCCATGGTCAGTTCTGACCTGTTCTAAAGGGCCTGTTCTAAAGCTGAACCCCACTTGATAAGGCTGTATGGTTGGCACCTCACTCAGCTTACCCAAAGGCCAGAGGCTCCTAGTCAGCATCAAGGGAGGACTCAGCATTTCTGTCAATCAGGACAACACTGCAAAATGAAACGGAACGTTCTGGTGTTCAGGCAGAGAACTGAAAAGGAAACCAAGTGTTTTCTTCCACGTTTCATAACTCCTCACTATGAAGCTTTCCCGTGAACTTATGTCATCCAAGCAAGGTCAAGGTCAAGAAAAATTTTTAAAGGCGAACAGAAGTTTCAGAAAGGACTGTTTTGCTCTGTGTAGCAGGTTTTGGGTAAGAGATGCTAAACATCCTTGGCTAAATATTCTGCTTTCTACCTCTTAACCCAGTCTTTGTCTTATTCTCTGCTCAGGGAGGCAAAAGGAGCTCTGCTGATATGCAGCCTACTAAATGGCAAGCACCGCTGTGAGATGTCAAAAACATTAAAAAAGAAGTACTTGCCAGGCGTGGTGGCGCACGCCTTTAATCCCAGCACTGGGGAGGCAGAGGTAGGAGGATTGCCATGAGTTCAAAGCCACCCTGAGACTACATAGTTAATTCCAGGTCAACCTGGACCAGAGTGAGACAGACCATACCTCTAAAAACCAAAAAAAAAGTACTTTTCCCTGGCTTCTTGACAGCACAGAATTGATCTGGCTATATACAGAGCTCTGTGCCACAGCTCCTATTGAATGGGTCTATCCCACAGCTCCAGCTCTCTCAAGGCTCTGGACATACGGTTTTCTCTTGCCCTCTAAGGTCTAAGTGAGGTGTTAATTTCCCTACATTGCTACTATTGTGTGATAGTTGCTTTTTTGTTCGCTTAATTCTGTCTACTCTTCTGGGAATAGTCGCTTTATTACATTTTCTTCAATTAAGCCATGATTGTATCCTTCATTTTCTGTTAGGACCTGATGTAATGATTTTATCATGAATTGTTCCAATGTTGAAATGTGGCTAAGGGATTGGGCAGCTCAAATATTTTGAAAGCTTATGAATTCCCTCCTCTCTGAGACAGTGTTTGCTAAGATTCTCATCAATAGTGGCAGAGCATGGGTTACAGGTAAAAAGAAAAACATTGGAATTGAGTGGCTACAAAATTTGGCTATTATGGCGGGGGATTATGGGACTTATAGAGCATTATGGCTTCTTCTAACTGCTGTGCAGAGTCTGTGATGAAAAAGGTACACTTAAGGATTCAAACTCTTAAAAGTATAGGAAATCTTTTTTGTTGTTGTTGTTGTTTTGTTTTGTTTTTTTGAGGTAGGGTCTCACTCTGACTCTGGCCCAGGCTGATCTGGAATTACCTATGTAGTCTCAGGGTTGCCTTGAACTCATGATGATCTTCCTACCTCTGCCTCCGGAGTGCTGGGATTACAGGCATGTGCCACCACGGCCAACCTAGTGTAGGAAATCTTTATGGTCACCTTAAAGAAGCTGCAAGGCTGACATAGTTTGAACTAAGCTCAGAGCTGCAATACCAAGTAAGTACGCTGAGCAAGGGGCTGCTTGAAAAGGTGGGGGAGGCTGAGGAACATCTGGACGCAGACAAAGCTGAGGATTTTAAGCCATCAGTGTCTTCTGAACCTTGCTTACCAATGCAAACAGCCCTCTATTCCATCTGAGGAAGTAGCCCCCTCTGGTAGAAAACCATTTCTGCCTCAACTGGAATTAGTTACCGTGGAAAGGGATATTAATGCTCAGACTTCATGCACATCACTTCTTGTTGTTTCCAGATTCAAAATGGTATGCTAAAACCCCACAGAAGTAGAAGGTGTTCTGAGGAGGGGAATGTATGAGCCGAGATCTTTTCAGTTTTGCTGGCAGGAATGTGGAGTGTGTATGAGACTCGCATCGACAAGTACAACCACCCTGACTGACGGCGGTGTGCTCACCTAAGAGCCCATATTTTATGTGCTGGTTTGAAGGCCTGGGACGAAACCTAAACTCACCAGTTCCTACAACAAGCCCCCGTGTGCCAAAACTAGAGCACTGGTTTTCAACTATGGCCACACATTAGAAATTCCTCAGGAGTTTCCCTAATGGTGATGCTTAAGCCCGTGAGTGGAAATTGTGTCGTGATTAGTCTGGGGTGGGGCCCGAGTTCTGGTGGTGTTAAAACTCCCCAGGTACTCTAATGGTGAAAACTACAGCTGCAGAGAAAGGAACCAAATAGCTTTTGCTCGTAACATCCCTGGAAGGCGTCATTATGTGTCACTTCCCTCCTTCCCAAACGTACCTATAAAATGGCCCATTGGCATCGCCAAGCAAGAATTTCAAGAGTTTCAGAGAAAGCAGGTGCAGCCACCCATGACGACCAGTTGGCACTTGGCACAGAGTCCGTGGAGAGGTGGGTAGATAGGTCTGGATGCTCATGATGGGCATCTGCCCCACAAGTACCTCTGTCCCCCGTTGCTGGCACCGCAGAACAATTGGAATATGAAAGGAGGCACCAACTCTGCCTCCCAAACACGAGTAAAGGCCAAGTGTTGGTGGCTGTGGCTGTTGTAGTTACCTTCTTATTGCTGGTAAAAAGAATTCCAGCAAAAGCAGCTGATGGAAGAAAGATTTTTTTACTTTAATTTTCAGTCTCAAGGGGAAGCTCCGTGACGGCAGGGAAAAGATGGTGGAGCAGAGATTGGGCATCACCTCTGTCATGGCAGGTCACAACAAGCAGGCGGTGGGCTGGAAAGATGGCTTAGCGGTTAAGGTGCATGCCTGCGAAGCCTAAGGATCCTGGTTCTATTCCCCAGGTCCCACGTAAGCCAGATGCATATGGTAGCACATGCGTCTGGAGTTTGTTTGCAGTGGCTAGAGGCCCTGGCATGCCCGTTCTCTCTCTCTCTCTCTCTCCTTCGCTTTGTCTCTAATAAATAAATTAAAATAAAATCTTTTTAAAAACAGCAGCATGAGGGTGAGCAGTTCTAACACCAGCAAACTAGGGGCTAATAAACCCCAAGGACTCCTCCTACCCAGCAACACACCTCCTACAACAAGGCTCCACATCCCAAATTGCAACCAGTTGGGAACCAAGCATTCAAAACATATGGGGGCACAGCTGATCCAAACCACCGCAGTGCCAGATCAGAGGAACTTACGAAGGGTTTCAGTGAGAGTCACCGTATCATCTTTCTGAAAGTACAACCATACATAACTGTGCACAAGAAACCCTACATCAGCCTGAGGAAGCAACTTACTACACAAGCCATGTTCTTACAACAGGGCATCGCAGGGATCTGTTGAATACCATGTGCAGCATAGGTGTTCGGGAGAGATGGGAACCAAAGGAACAAAGATAAGTCCCAGCCTACATTCCCATAGGAAGAGTGCACATCTCTTGGGCATCAGTATTTCTAAGAAAACAGAGATAAGAGAAAGGATGTCAGGCGTGGTGGCGCACACCTTTAATCCCAGCACTTGGGAGGCAGAGGTAGGAGGATCGCCATGAGTTCGAGGCCACCCTGTGACTCCATAGTGAATTCCAGGTCAGCCTGGGATATAGTGAGACTGTACCTCACAAAACCAAAAAAAAAAAAAAAAAAAGTAAATAAATAAATAAAAAATACAAAGAGTTAAAGAAATCCCAGTGAGTAAGTGAAAGGCAGTAGTTATGGACTTTCGTGCTTTCACTTATTTTTGATCACAGAGTACATGTTCTTCCAAATCTGGAAGCAATACCACATAGAGTCCTCTCATTTAATATGCTACAGGCTTAAAAAAAAAAAAAAAAAAAAAAAACCATTCCTTCAGAGTGCTTCCTCTAGACCAGTGAGTTTCAACTTCAGAAGACCTCTGTTGGATCATTTAAGGCAAGCTCTTTCTACTCTATCTAGTGGATCCCACCAACAGTGAATAAGGGTTCCTATTTCTCTACATCATTACCAGCATTTAGTTTCATTTGATTTTTTTAATGTTTGTATGACCCACAATCCCAATGGGGATTCCTGGCATCCCCAAGGAGGAGGGTCCCTTTGGAGGGGGGCAGTGATGAGGGTAAGGTTGGTACCAACATGTGCTATTTACATACTGAGTATGTCCATAACTAATAAAAAAATTAAAAACCTAATAAATAAATAAATTTTCCTTAATTTATAAGCTTGAAAGATAATTTACATCTAAATTAAGAAGTTGAACTATGGGCTGGAGAGATGGGTTAGCAATTAAGACACTTGCCTGAGAAGCCTAAGGACCCAGATTTATTTCCCCAGAATCTATGAAAGCCAGATGCACATGGTGGCACATGCATCTGTAGTTCATTTGCAGTGGCTAGAGGCCCTCTGGCACACCCATTCTCAATCTCTTTCTCTCTCTCAAATAAATAAATAAATAAATAAGATATCTTATTTATTTATTTGTTTGTTTTTTTGAGGTAGGGTTTCACTCTAGCTCAGGCTGACCTGGAATTCACTATGTAGTCTCAGGGTGACCTCAAACTCACAGTGATCCTCCTTTCTCTGCCTCCTGAGTATTGGGATTAAAGGTGTGCACCACCATGCCCAGCCAGAAATATATACATTTTTACATTGAATTAATTGGGATTTTTTTTTTTCTGGATTTTAGACGTAAGGTCTTGCTCTAGCCCAGGCTAGCTAGAATACATACTATGAAGTCTCAGGCTGACCTTCAACTCATGGTGGTCCTCATACCTTGGCCTCCTGAGTGATGTGATTAAAGGTATACACCACCATGCCTGGCTTACTTGGGAATTTTTTTAATGCTTGCTTTCTGTATATTTATATAATTATTCTTTGAAGCTATAGCCCTCTCTACTTATGAACTTTTCCCTCTTACATTCCACATGTCAGAACAAAAATCCAATTCTTGTTTTTCTGAGCCTTGCTCATTTTAATTAACATGATAATCTCCACTTTCCTCAATTTTCCCACAAATGGCATGAATTTGTTCTTCTTTATGGTTGAATAATTCCCCATTGTGTACATATGCCATGTTTCTTTATGAACTCATTTATTGATGGGCACTTAGGCTAATTTTTTAGCTTAGCTAGTGCGAATAGTGCCATTAAAAACATAGTATGCAGGGGCTGGAGAGATGGCTTAGTGGTTAAGCACTTGCCTGTGAAACCTAAGGACCACGGTTCAAGGCTCAATTTGCCAGGACCCACGTTTGCCAGATGCACAAGGGGGCACACATATCTGGAGTTCATTTGCAATGGCTGGAGACCCTGGCACGCCCATTCTCTCTCTCTCTCTCTTTCTCTCTGTCTGTTGCTCTCAAATAAATAAATAAAAATTTTAAATGTTTAAAAAAACCATAGTATGCAGGCATCTTATTGCATGCTGGGTTTGATTCCATCAGGCATATAACCAGAAGTGGCATAGTTAGATCATATGAAAGCTCTATTTTTAATTTTTTGAGTAATTCTCATACCGATTTACACTAATTTATATTTTTATCATGAGTTGATAAGGTTCCTTTTGCCCTAAATTCTTGCTAGGATTTATTATTTTCTGTTTTTCTTGATAAAAGCACTTCTTACTGGAATAAGATAAAATTTCAATGTCATTTTAATTTGTACTTTACTGCTGGCTAAGGATGTTGGGCTTTTTTGGCAATTTTTACTCCATTTGAGAAGGGTTTGTGAAATTCATTTTTCATTTGTTGATTAGATTATTTGCTCTTTTGGTATTTATTATTTTAATTTATATTCTATTTATTTGTAAGTAGAAAGAGATAGAAAGAGAATGCATGCCAGGGCCTCCAGCCACTTTAAATGAACTGCAGATATATGCACCACTTTGTGCATCTGGCTTTGTGTGGGTCCTTGGGAATAAGATCTGAGTCATTAGGCCTTGTAAGCAAGCACCTTAACCAATAAGCAATCTCACTAGACTTCCCTTAGTATTTAAATTTCTGAGTTCTTTATATATTCTGTAAAGCTTTTTTGTTTATTTTTATTTATTGATTTGAGAGTGACAGAGACAGAAAGAGGCAGAGAGAGAGTGAGGAGAGTGGGCATGTCAGGGCCTGCAGCCACTGTAAACAAACTCCAGATGCGTGTGCCCCTATGTGCACACGTGGCTAACATGGGTCCTAGGGAATTGAGCCTCGAACCAGGGTCCTTAGGCTTCACAGGCAAGCGCTTAACCAGTAAGCCATCTCTCCAGTCCTCTTTCTATATTTTGGATATTAAATATCTTTGAGATGAGTTGGTAATCTCTTTACTCTGGCAATTGTTTCTTTTCAACTATATGACCCAATTTGTCAATTCTCTTTATTCCATCCTGAGCTATTGTAGTCTTTCAAATAAAATCATTGCTTCTACGTACATATTGAAATGTTTCTTCGTTTTTTCCTCTACTAATTCCAAAGATTCAAATCTTACTTTAAGCTCTTTGGTACACTGCAGGTTGACATTTACACAGGGTGAGGGATGGGGTTTAGTTTCCATCCATCACGTGTGAAGCTCCACTTGCTCCAGCTCTATTTATTAAAGAAGTTGTGTTTTCTCTGCCTTGCTGAAAAATCAGGAGGCTAGAAGTGCATGGGCTTATTTCTGGGTGCTTTGTTCGATTCCATTTGTCTACATGCGTGTGTGTGTGTGCGTGCGCTCATGCATGTGCACACACATGCACCTGTCTCGTGCTGGTTTTGATACTATAGTTCTAAGCAGAATTTGAAGCTGGTTGTTGCAAAACTGCAACACTCCACAGTAGCTATTTTTTTTTCAAAGTAGGGTTTCACTCTAGCCTAGGCTGACCTGTAATTCACTATGTAGGCTCAGGGTGGTCCACAATGGCTTTTTAAAAAAATATATTTTTTAAATTTATTTATCTTAGAAAGAGAAAGAGGAAGAGAGAGAGAGAATGGGCATGGCAGGGCATCCAGCCACTGCAAACGAATTCCAGACACATGTGCCCCTTGTGCATCCGGCTCATGTGGGTCCTGAAGAATCAAACTGGGATCCTTTGGCTTTACAGGCAAACACCTTAACCGCGAAGCCATCTCTCCAGCCCCACAATGGCCTTTTTGCTCAATACTGTTTTGAGAATTTGGTTCTATTGTGCTTCTGTGTGAGTTTTAGGATTGAAATTTTCTCTAGTTCTATGAAGAATGACATTGGAATTGCACAAACTCTATTGGTTATTTCAGTAACTAAGAATACCAATTCTGCCCATCTATGAACATGGAATGTCTTCCCACTCTCTAGCATATTCTCAAGTTTCTATCTTCAATGTCTTACACTTTCCACTGTAAAGGTATTTTGCCTCCTTGGTTGGATTTATTTCTAGGGTTTTAAAAACAATATTGTGATGAAATTGTTTTCTGAGTGCTTCTTCAGCAAGTTCATTAATAGCATTTGGAAAACTACTAATTTTTATATGTTTATTGTATACGATGATGTTTTGCTGAAATCATTTATCAGATCTAAGAGTGTTGGTGGAATCTTAAAGGACTTTTAACTATAAGATTATATCATCTAAAAATATGATAATTTAACTTCTTCCTTTCCTATTTGTGTTCTTTTTATTTCTTTTTCTTGTCTTATTATTCCAGCGAAAATTTAAAGGACAACATTGAACAACCCTGTCTTATAGCTTATTTTAGTGGAAATGCTTTCAGTTTCCCTCTATTGACTATAATGTTGACTATAGGTTTGTTGTATAGACTATCAAGTTGAGGTATGATCACCCTATTCATGGTTTTTTGTTTTGTTTTTGTTTTCTGAGGTAGGGTCTCACTCTAGCTCTGGCTGACTTGGAATTCACTATGTAGTCTCAGGGTGACCTCAAACTCACAGCGATCCTCCTACCTCTTCCTCCTGAGTGCTGGGATTAAAGGCATGCACCACCACACCTGGCCTCTATTCATAGTTTCATCAGGACTCCTATCATGGAAGCATATTGATGTTTTTTTGTCAAAGACTATTAAAATGGTCACATGATTTTTTAACCTCAATTCAGCTCATGTATTGCATGTATTGATGGTATATGTTGAACCAGCACTACATTTCTAAAACAAACACATTTTGATCATGTTGTATAATCATTTTAATGCATTGTTGAATTCAGTTACAAGTACTCTATTGAGGATTTTTTTTTTTTGTTATTTTTATTTATTTATTTCAGAGCGACAGACAGAGAGAGAAAGAGGCAGAGAAAGAATGGGTGCACCAGGGCCTCCAGCCACTGTAAATGAACTCCAGATGCATGCGCCCTTGTGCATCTGGCTAATGTGGGTCCTGGAGAATCAAGCTTCAAACCCGGATCCTTAGGCTTCACAGGCAAGCGCTTAACTGCTAAGCCAACTCTCCAGCCCCTCTATTGAGGATTTTTGCATCAGTTTTATCAAGTAAGTTGTTCTACAATGTTGCTGTGTCTTTATCACATTTTAATATTAAGATAATACTGGCTATATAAAATGAAGCCAAAAGTGTACCTCTCCTTTTTATTTTACTGAACAGTTTGAGGAGTACAAGTTAATTCTTTTTGTTTTTTATATTTCTTTATTTATTGGTGTTTTGAGGTAGAGTCCTGCTGTAGCCCAGGCTGACCTGGAATTCACTTAGTAGTCTCAGGGTGGCCTCAAACTCATGGTGATCCTCATACCTCTGCCTCCCAAGTGCTGGGATTAAAGGTGTGCACCACCACGCCTGACTCAAGTTTATTCTTTTAAAATATGATGGAATTCAGCAGTGAATCTGTATGATCCTGGGTTTTTCTTTATTAGGAAACTATTACTACTTTAATCTCATTGCTTATTATTGATCTTTTTTTATGGCTTCTTCAATCAACTTGAGTTAATCATACATATCTAGAAATTCATCTAGTTCTGTATCTAGATTTTTCAATTTACTGAAATTAAGCTTTCAAAATATTTACTAAAATTCTTCTAGAGGTCAGTAGTATCTTTTGCAACATCTCCACTCCCCCTTCTAATTTTATTAACTCATGTGCTTCTTTTATTGCTAGTTTAGTCAAAGGTGTATGTGAATCTTGCTTATCCTCCATAAAACCAACTCTGTTGTCTTGATTCTTCTGTACTTCCTTTAGCTTCCGTTACATTAAAACATTAATTGTTTTTATTTTTTATTAATGACAAATTATGTTGCATGGACAAGTCATGTGCTGGTCCGATTTTCCCTCCTCCCAGGACCCATTTCGCCGAGGGTCCAATCAGTGGGGTTATTCCCCTCAAGGTCATGGGCCATGAGTTATAAGAGCAGCAGTCAGTCTTGGGATGGGGGGGGGGAATACCTCTGGATACTCCTTTGCACCATGTGGCTCTTACAATTTAAAAAAAAAAAATTGTTTACTTTTATTTATTTGAGAGCAACAGACAGAGAGAGAGAGAATGGGCGCGCCAGGGCTTCCAGCCACTGCAAACGAACTCCAGACGCGTGCGCCCCCTTGTGCATCTGGCTAACGTGGGACCTGGGGAACCGAGCCTCGAACCAGGGTCCTTAGGCTTCACAGGCAAGAGCTTAACCGCTAAGCCATCTCTCCAGCCCTCTTACAATCTTCTTGACCCCTCTTCTGTAATGTTCCTTGAGCCTCAGCAGCTGTGTTATAAGTCTACGTTAGCGTTCTCATCAACTTCCGGACTTCTGCTCTGTTACATGTGAGTATCCGCAGTGTCTGCTGCCGTGGGCGTGGTGCAGCTTGCCGGGCTCGCGATGGGAACAGCGCTCACACGTCCATCACCCGAGCCCTGGCTGCTGTGCAGGAGGTGGCTCACCTCACGACGTGGAGTCGGCTACCTTTCCTTGTCACGTGGATGGATTTTGGTTCTCCCTGGTTTTCACTGCCTTCTATAAAAGAGAAACCGGGTTCTCCGATGGCGAGTGAGAGCAGCATGGGTAAAAGGGGGATAGTCACGGTTAATTAAGGGAGATTTTGATGGGTGTATCCTCTATGTTGGCCAAAGACTAGTGGTAACTTCTCACTGGAGTCCATGACCCTCAACGCTACAGGATTCTAACTTGGTTCCCAGTACTGACTATGAGCTCCTTCCCATTGGACGAGTCTCTTATCCGATCATACAGCCGTTGGCTCCCTCCCTCAGCTGAGGGCCACGATTGCACAGGTGTGTGGATCTTGTCTGGCTGGTGGATTTCGTCTCTGGCAGGTGGATTTCGTCTCTGGCAGGATCTTCTGCTTGGTCACAATGTTGGTGCCTATTTTCCTCCAGCAAATCATGTAGCACTTTCCAGCATTATGGGGACTACCCACCAGGAAGCTAGGTTCCTTCCAAATTCCAGCATGATCTCTCAGCATTCTGTTTTGGGCTTGCCTTTTACCTCAGGTGGATAATCATGTGCTTTGAAAGAAGCCTGCCTTGCTTTGGGGACTCATAGGTCTCTCCAATCAATAGCTAACTCTGGGGTCCGGAGTGTAACCCGTTTCTGGCACTGAGAGGTACAAAGCAGAACCAGTGGTTTTAGGCTTAGGCTTCCTCTCACCCTCTCTGGGGTCCCTCTGCCCAGATGATTCCCCCACGCTCCTATTGAGGGTTATATCCTTTAGTCTGCTATACAAGGGAAAGGTTTCTATGGTACTAATTCATGTTGGCTTTAGTTTTGTGTATATCTCCCCCTACCTTCTGTTTCCCCTCCAAACACTTTCCCCCTGTTATCTCTCCCTTGAGCTCTTTGTCAGGTATGCCTGCAACTCAAGCTATTCCAAGTTAGGAACCACATGTGAGGGAAAACATGCAGAATTTCTTTCTGAGCTTGTGTAAGTTCACTTAATATGATTTTTCCCAAGTCTATATACTTGCCTGACTATTTCATTATTTCATTTTTCCTTGTAGTTGAGCAGAATTCCATTGTATATATGTACCGTATCTTCATTACCCCAGTTCAAGGCTGGAATCCCCAGGACCCATGGAAGCCACATGCACAGGACGGAGCATGTGTCTGGAGTTCGTTTGCAGTGGCTGGAGGCCCTGGTGCGCCCGTTCTCTCTCTCTCTTTCTCTCTCTGGCACTGTCAAATAAATAAATAAATAATAAACAAAAATTTAAAAGAAAATATAACCATAGTGAATGTGTAAAACTCTAAATTAAACTCTATATCAACAACTTTGGAATGGCCACCAGAAAGTGTCTTGACTGCACAGAAGCTCTTTGACGTGTATGAGTTGGGCTGGGCAAGTGTTGTTGCTTCCTGAACCAGCTGTGATGTTGGTGAGTGAATTAGAATAGAGTGATTTTGTCCTCTCTCCCCCTCAAAAAATGTGTGGCTGGGCCTGCTGTTCTCTCTCTCCTTCCTCCCTTGGATGTGACTATGTGACGCCAGCTTTCTGCTCCTGCCATGATTTCTCCCCCATGACACTAACCCCTGGAACTACAATCCAAAAATAAACCCTTTCCTTCCTTAAGCTGCTTCTGGTTGAGTGTTCTGTCCAACCATTGAGGAGGCAACAGATGCAGAAAACCGGTACCAAGAAGTTCAACAGATCTAATGTTCCTCAGTTTTTGGAACTGGCTTGAGGACGATTTGTGTCATTGTGGAACTTTGGACTACTGGCGCCTTACAGTGCTATAAGCAGTGCTTCCTGGGTCATTCTCTCAGGAGATTTTTTTTAAAAAAGAAAAAAAAGGAGGCCTGAAAGGAGAATGTTCCTAAAGATCAACACGCAGAGACTGCTATAATGGTCCAGGCCAGGCTTTATCCTCTCCTGGGAGCAGAATTTGGCAGCATCACCCACCTGGTACTAGTTTTGGAGGAATAAAAGATGCAAGATGGAGATGCTATGGTGCATTGCACCCTGGTTCCAGAGGGTGGCTGACACTAAGAAGGTGACTTAAGGCTGAAGTTCCCACAGGGCGCCTGTGCGGGAGGCCATTGCATCACACTGTGCAGGTGAACCCTAAGTAGCAATGGAAATCTTGCAGTGTTGGAGGTGCCATAATCATGGGACATTTGCCACAAAAAGCATCAAGGTGGATCCCAGAAGACTTTATCAAGAGGCCCAGATACCACAGATGGAGCTATAGGCTTTGGTATTTACCCTGCTGGGTTTCAATATTATTTTGGTCCAACATTTTCTGACTATGGCCTCATTCCTCCCCTTTTGAATGGAAATGTTTATTCTGTGCTATTATATGTTGGGATTATGTAACTTGTGACTTTATTATACAGTAAAATTAAGAAACTGATTTTTAAAAAATATTTTATAAACCGGGCATGGTGGTGCACGTCTTTAATCCCAGCACTTGGGAAGCAGAGGTAGGAGAATCTCTGTGAACTCAAGTCTAGCCTGAAGCTACAGAGTGAGATCCTACCTTAAAAAAAAAAAAGTATTGGGGCTGGAAAGATGGCTTAGCAGTTAAGGCATTTGCCTGCCAAGCCAAAGGACCTCGGTTCGATTCCTCAGGAGGTCCCACGTTAGCCAGATACACAAGGGGGTACATGCGCCTGAAGTTTGTTTACAGTGGCTGGAAGCCCTGACACGCTCATTCTCTCTCTCTCCATTTCTTTCTCTCTCTCCTCTCTCTTTCAAATAAATATAAATAAATAAACAAACATTTTTTAAAGTACTAAAAGAAAATATTTTACTTGTATATTTGAGAGAGGCTTATATAGAGAGAAAATGGGCATCACAAAGCTTCTCGCCACTGCAAATGAACTCCAGACACATGTGCCACCTTGTGTATCTGGCTTTATGTGGGTCCTGGGAACCTGAACCTGGGTACTTTGGCTTTGTCAGCAAGTACCTTAGCTACTAACTAAGCCATCTCTCCAGCCCGAGAAACTGCTCTGAGAATCTGAACTTGTGAACAGTGTTGGGACCAGTTTAAAAAAAAAAAACCTGATGGGTACTTTTACATGTGGACTGAATGCATTTTGCAATGTGAGTCAACAGAGGCTGGGGTAGAAAGTGGTGGTTTGAATGCAAAATGTTCCCCATAGGCTTATGTATTTGAATATTTAATCCTCAGTTGGTGGTACCATCTGGGAAGGTTATGGGATCTTCAGGAGAGAGCCTTGACGGAGAAAGTGGGCCACTGGCGATGGGCCTTGAGGCATGTAAAGCTTGGCTGGGCTTGCTGTCAACAGTCAACTGGTCTCTCTTTCCTCCCTGTGCATGTGACAATGTGACTCCAGCTTTCTGCTCCTGTCATGCTTTCCCCACTGCGATGGACTTCCCTCAGGAACTGTAAGCCAAAGGTAAACCCTTAAACAAATAAGCTGTTCCTGGTCAGGTAGTCAAAAGAAAGTAACTCATGCACAGCTGTTTATTCATATCCTCTTTGAGCTTGTTGATTTGCATAACCATTCTTTTAATTTTTTGTGGGATTTTAGTTTCAATGGAGTTAGCTGCTGTGGAGTTGTTAGCATTTGGAGGCACTCTGCTGCCTTGCTTTTTTCATATGTCTTGAGTTTCCACATTGGGATTTACATATCAGGAGCCAAGTCATTACCTGAAAGTTTTACTCTTCCGTATTCTTCCTCTTGGAGGATATACCGAGATTCATTTGGGGTTAGTTCATGGAAAAACTGAGGTGCCGTTTATCACAACAGGGCTGGGTTGGAGGTCAATAATTAAGATTCCATCCAACATGCTTAAGGTACCCCAGGCCTGATCTCTGGAACCACACTGAAAGAAGCAAACTACAGCAACAATCACAACGTATAAACAAACCAGCTATAGAAACACAATAGTAATCAATTAAAAACAATTATCGCCACAACTGCAATAACATTAGAGGAGAAAAAAGCAAAGATACTGCTGAATGGAAGAAGAATAGGTTAGCTAATAAAGATAAAAGTAGGGCTGGAGAGATGGCGTAGCGGTTAATCGCTTGCCTGTGAAGCCTAAGGACCCCAGTTCGAGGCTCGGTTCCCCAGGTCCCACGTTAGCCAGATGCACAAGGGGGCGCACACGTCTGGAGTTCGTTTGCAGAGGCTGGAAGCCCTGGCGCGCCCATTCTCTCTCTCTCCCTCTATCTGTCTTTCTCTCTGTGTCTGTCGCTCTCAAATAAATAAATAAATAAAATTTAAAGATAAAAGTAAAAATATGTTTGGGCAGGAGGGATGGCTTAGCGATTAAGGCGTTTGCCTGCAAAGCCAAAGGACCCAGGTTCGATTCCCAGGACCCACGTTAGCCAGATGCACAAGGGGGCGCACTGTCTGGAGGCTGGAGGCACTCGTGCACCCATTTTCTCTTTTTCTCTCCCTCTTTCTGTCAAATAAATAAAATAAAATATTTTTATTTTTGAGAGAAGCTGGAGAGATAGCTTAGCAGTTAAGGTACTTCCCTATGAAGCCTAAGGACTCATGTTTGACTCTCTAAGTCCCATGTAAGCCAGACATACAGTGACACAAGTGTGCCAGGTCACCCATGAGTACAAGGGGATGCACATGTCTGGAGTTTGATTACAGTGGCGAGAGGCCCTGGCATGCCAATTCTTTCTCTCTCTCTCTCTCTCACATACACACACACACAAACACAAACACACAGACATGCATGGCAGTCTGTTGAGCTTGCCTCAAAAATAAAGGCATGGTGGCGCATGCTTTAATCCCAGCACTTGGGAGGCAGAGGTAGGAGGACTGCTGTGAGTTCGAGGCCACCCTGAGAATACATAGTGAGTTCCAGGTCAGCCTGTAATAGAGTGAGACCCTACCCTGAAAAACAAAACAAAACAAAACCAAAAAAATTACTAAAGAGTAGTACTAAAATAAAATAAAAGGAGAAGAGGAAAAATAGGAGAGAAAATAAGAAGGAAAATAAGCAGAGTGAGGAAAATAAAAAGAGAATGCAAGGATCCAATTAAACATTAAAAACAAAAACATTAAGCTGGGTGTGGTGGTGCACGCCTTTAATCCCAGCACTTGGGAGGCAGGAGGATCGCTGTGAGTTCGAGGCCACCCTGAGACTACAGAGGGAATTCCAGGTCAGCCTGGGCCAGAGCGATTTAAAAAGTGAAAGGGTGAGAAAGAACAAGATGAGGAGGAAGAACAAAGGGAGGAGGAGATCTAAGTAACTGGTCCAACTGAAGAAAAAAGGAGGAAGTAAAGAAGGCTTAAGCTCATGATGAAGAGTGGTCTGTGGTGGCCCCCACTTATACTCAGGCCAACTCCCTGGAGGAGGCTGAGGCAGGAGGATGTCAAGCCAGAGGACACCAAGACCCACCCCTCCCAGATCAAACAAGACAATGTCAAACGAGTTAACAAGAAAACACGTAGATATTGAGGGCTAAGGAGGTGGCCCAGTGAGTAACAGTGTTTGTTGTCCAAGCAAGAGGCCCTGAGTTTGATCCCAGCCCCCATGTAAAACGTCAGGTGTGGCCAACAGGACTATAGCCCAGTCAGTCCTGCGAAAGCGTGGACACAGGAGAATCACTGAGGTGTGCTGGCCAGCCAGTCAGGAAAACACCATGGAAGAATGACAAAAGAAGGGGCAGAAGGGAGGGTTCAGCAGTTAAGGTGCTTGCCTGCAAAGCCTAAGGACACAGGGTTGATTCTCCAGGACCCACATAAGACAAGGTGGCGCATGCATCTAGAGTTCGTTTGCAGTGGCTAGAGGCCCTGGAACACCCATTCTCTCTCTGATTCTCTCTCTCATAAGGAAATAAACAAAATAGTTTTAAAAAAAAGAATGACAAAAGAAGATACATGGTGTTCTACTCTGGCCTACACATGCATGTACATGGGCCATGTGTGTCTGCACATACATATGCATATGCTATACATACATCCACCACACACAATCAGACATTAAAGGGAGAAGAAATGAGACAAAAAAAAAAAAAAACCCAAAAAACAAAAACCAAAAAGAGGGCTAGGAAGATGGCCCAGTGGGTAAAGTGATTGTCTTGCAAGCGTGAGGACCTGAGTTGGGATCCCCAGAACCCACATAAAAACACCGTGTATGGTGGGCCTGTGTCCTCCATTCCACTGCTGGATAGGTGGAAATGGGGGGATCCTTGGGACTCACTGGCCAGCCAGTCTAGCTTAGCTGACAAGCTTCAAGCCAGTTAGAGACCTTGCCTCAAAAAGAGGCACACATGCCCTTCAGCTCACACTGTGCCAACCCCGCTGCCTCTCCTCCGCCCACCGGGCAGACATGGGAAGGTGCCGGAGACCGAAATCAGCCAGAAGAAATCCTGTCGTCCACCCCAGCAGGTTCAGACAGCACGTTAGTAAGAGGCTGACAAAGAGCTGTAACCAGGAGCAATCCCTGATTGCTAGGCAAGCAACACACAAAAAAGAAGACATCACTCTACTCTCACCAAAGGACATGTAGGCACTTAATCCCAGCACTTGGGAGGCAGAGATTGGAGGATCTCTGTGAGTTCCAGGCCAGCCTGGGACTACAGAGTGAGTTCCAGATAAGCCTGGGCTAGAGAGAGACCCTACCTCTAATAAAAACCTGAAAGAGCCGGGCGTGGTGGCGCACACCTTTAATGCCAGCACTCGGGAGACAGAGGTAGGAGGATGGCCATGAGTTCGAGGCCACCCTGAGACTGCACAGTGAATTCCAGGTCAGCCTGGGCTAGAGTGAGACCCTACCTTGAAAAAACAAACAAACAAAAAAAAACCAAAAGAGGACGGGCGTGGTGGCGCACGCCTTTAATCCCAGCACTCGGGAGGCAGAGGTAGGAGGATCGCCATGAGTTCAAGGCCACTCTGAGATGACAGAGTTAATTCCAGGTCAGCCTGGACCAGAGTGAGACCCTATTTCGAAAAACCAAAAAAAAAAAAAAAAAAAAAGAAAGAAAGGGAGAGAGACAGTGTTCCTGAGGATGACATCTGAGGTTCTCCACTGGCCTCCATGCACGTGTTCACACTTGTAGGAGCACACATGCACACATATGTGCACACATATGGGCACGTGTTAAGAAAACTTATCTGTGGACTAGGGAGATGTCTCAGCGGTTCCAGCGCCTGCTTGCAAAGCCTGACAGCCCAGGTTCAGTTTCCCAGTACCCACGGAAAGCCAGATGCACAAAGTGGCACATGCACCTGGAGTTGGTTCGCAGTAGCAAGATGCCCTGGCAGACCCGTACACGCATAGATTCTCTTTCTCCTCCTCCTTACAAATATAACAAATACATTTTGAAAAGAAAACTTATTTTAAAACAAAAAGAACTTAAAAATAATAAACAAGATAATTATATGTAAATATTTAAGCCAATTAGATAAGACTAGAAAAGCCTCAAGAGAAAAAGCACATAGGACTAGGAGGGGAGGGGGACACAGCTTTTCTGCCCTCCAAGAAAGTCATTTGTACAGGCAGAAGTGTAAGGTGTCAACCTACACTAAAAAGACTGTTTTTTTCTGTAACCGCTTTGGCCACGTGTCCTTTGGTGAGCGTAGAGCGATGTCTTCTTTTCTGTGTGTGTTGCCTGCCTAGCAACCAGGCGTGTGGCTCCTGGTTAGAGCTCGCTGTCACCCCTCTAACTAACACTAACGTGCTGTCTCAACCTGCTGGGGTGGACGACAGGATTTCTTCGGGTGGATTTGGGGTTCCAGCACCTTCCCATGTCTGCTTGGTGGGCGCGGGAGAGGCAGCGGGGTTGGAGCGGTATGAGCTGAAGGGCAGGCGGCCAGGCCAGGTCTCCCCGCAGCTCAGCTCTGGCATGTAATCAGGCGCAGCTGCTCTTTCTCCCTCCCACAGGTCCCCTGTCAACTTGACCTGGGCCCCTTGTGTGTCTCAGACTGGCTTCTCAACCCACGGGCTCTCTTGGTGGCTCTGATTACATCTTCCTTCTGACTGGTCCTTCCCCCACAGCCCGAATCGCTCTCTGGACCAGCACCGGCCCCATCAGTCTGTAACCTTTGCAGCTAAGTTCCTGGAGATGGGACAATGTAGGCAACTTGGACTCCTGAAGCAGAGATGTCAGAGAGAGCTCATTCAAGCTGGCTCCCCACCAGGGCACCAGAGCCCACGCTGGCAGGAGGGCAGCACTGTCCCGGGGCCAGGCTGCCAGGTCCTCTGGATGGTCAGCACTTTGGGCTCAGTGTTGAGAAGACTGGCTTTCTGGGTTGGCTCTTCCTCCCACATCTGGCCCCTGCTTGAGAGCACTGTGCACTCCGAGCTGGACTGCGTCTTCCTTCGGCTCTGCTGCCCAAACTTTCTGGGATGCTTGTCTTTCTAAGACTGTCACTGACAGTTCAGGGCCTTCCCAGCGCCACACACCTCCCCAGCCCTTCGGTCACTAGCTCCCGGAGAAGCTAAGTGACGGGTGCGCACTGCGGATCTACAATGTCGGGTCATCTCCAGGCTTCCCCTCTTCATTTGAAGTATAGAATCAGTTTATCCTCTAATACCATTTTCCATTTTCCCTCAAGACTTCCTTTAACATGATTTATGGTGCAGTCCCGGTAAAGCTTTCTCTCAGCACTGGTTCATTGGAAAGTGTATTCCGTCCTAGTTTCCTAAATACGTTTTCCTGGATGAGAATTCTGAGTTTCCAGAGATTTTGCAGCACCGCCAAGATGCCGCTCTCATTGTGTCTGGATTCCCACAGATTCTGATGGGAACATAGCTGAACTTAGTGTCTTCATTCCTGTCTCTGTATTTCTCTTTTTCCTTAATAATTTCTAAGCTTTTACCTCTGTCTCCGATATTACCAATTTGACTATGATGTGTTTGTTAGTAGGTTTTTTTTTCTTTTTTTAGTTTTGTACTCAGTGAATACAGTCAAGTTGGTACCATTGTTAGCCTCCTCCCTGTCCTCCCCACTCCACAGGGACCCTCCTTGTTGGGGTATATGGGTCGTATATTGTGGGGTTAGCCATCAGTTATTGGTAAGAGGCAATGTCTCTGTGTATCATGACCCAACTTGTGGTTCTGACATTCTTTCCGCCCCCTTTTTGGCAAATTTCCCTGAACCATTTTGGGTTCATTTTAGGTCTGCTTCAGTGATGAGGTCTTGGGACAATCTGTGTCTCTGGATATCTGGTTTGGTAGGAGTTGATTGTCCTCTGTGTTGATCTCCTTCAACTTTGTGCTGGTACCAGGTTCACCAAGAAAACAGCCCTCTTGCTTGTTTCCCCAATTATTCTTAATTTCAGCTGGGTCCCTTTTGAGGTATGATGGGGTGGTTGTCCCCTTAGGATCTGCATCTGTCTGAAAGAGAGAAGCAGATTCTCCGAGGGAGAGTAAAGTTAGCACAAGGTAAATGGGATAACCGTTACTTTTTAGAGAGAATTTAATAGACGTAGGCCCTCTTTTAGCCCACGATTGGTGGGAAGTTGATAATGGAGAATGGGCTCATTATTTATTTATTTATTTATTTATTTATTTATTTATTTATTCATGAGTGACAGACAGAGAGAGAAAGAGGCAGCTAGAGATAGAGAATGGGCGCTCCAGGGCCTCCAGCCACTGCAAACAAACTCCAGATGCGTGCGCCCCCTTGTGCATCTGGCTAACGTGGGTCCTGGGAAGTCAAGCCTTGAACCAGGGTCCTTAGGCTTCACAGGCAAGTGTTTAACCGCTAAGCCATCTCTCCAGCCCCAGGCTCATTTTTTAATATGGTTCTGACTTGTTTCCCAGCTCCAGCTGTGGGTCCCATTCCACTGAGCGAATCAGTTAGCCAAATCAAGAGCAGTTGGTTTCCCACCATGGCTGTGCACCACTATTTTATTTATATATATATATAATTTTTTCTCTTGGAGTCTTATTTCTGTTGACAAAACAATACTGCATTTAGGCATGGCAATCATTTCCGCACTCTTTGGAACCATATTTACATGTGATATTTAGGTAGACTCAATGCTGTCACTAATATGCTTTTCTGAGAGGTGAAGAAAACCATCAAATACTATAGAAGACCAAATTCTTGCTGATTGATCCATCTGCCCACAGCTTGATCTTCTTTAACAATTCTGACCTTTCAGTCTCAGCATCAGGAACCACGATATTCTCACTCAGATGAGTAAAATAAACACCCTTGGGGGTGAAGCACCATGCAGGCTCAATAACCCAATTTGGATCCTGATAAGTTAATGAGCCTCCCATGCTGAGATATTGCTAAACCCTTAAAACAAAAACAAAACAAAACAAAACAAAAAAAACTGCTTGGCCTAAGCTCCAACTGCTTTACCTGAGAGCTCACAGTGTGGAAAGGTGGGTGGGGGAGGGGCGTTGTCCCTTCTTTCAGAGTAGTCTCTTACTTCCTACTAGGGGAGAAAGGGGGAAGAAGTTGATATAAAAGTGATGTTCAGGGCTGGAGAGATGGCTTAGTAGTTAAGGCACTTGACTGAGAAGCCCAAAGGACTCAGGTTCGATTCCCCAGGACCCACATAAGCCAGATGTACAAGGGGCACATGCATCTGAAGTTCGTTTGCAATGACTACAAGCCCTGGTGTGCCCATTCTCTCTCTCTCTCTCTCTCTGCTTGCAAATAAATAAATAAAAATTTTAAAAACTGATGTTCAAAGTCTGCCCTTGAGCTTCTCTCACTGAAGGTGTATCTGAAAACAGAAATTCATTATTTCCATGATAAATCTTTCCTCTACATAGCACCTCCCAAACTGTCCCCCATCTCAAAAAAAATAAAATAATGAATTTGCTAGAACTTACTAAAAAAAACTCTTACGGGTATGGTGGCACACACCTTTAATCCTAGCACTCCGGAGGCGGAAGTAGGATCACTGAGAATTCAAGGCCACCCTGAGACTACATAGTGAATTCCAGGTCATCCAGGTCAGCCTGAGCATGAGACCCTACCCCAGAAAACCAAAAAAAAAAAAAAAAAAAAAAAAAAAAAAAAAAAAGAAAGAAAAGGAAAAATAAACAAACTCTGCTTCAAATGACACTTATCTCCAGCTATGGGTTTTTTTTGTTGTTTGCTTGTTTGTTTTCAAGATAGGGTCCCACTCTAGCCTAAGCTGATCTGGAATTCACTATGTAGTCTCAGGGTGGCCTTGAACTCATGGTAATCCTTCTACCTAGGCACGTCAGGGCCTCTAGCTGCTGCAAGCCAACTCCAGATGCATGTGCCACTTTGTGCATCTGGCTTTATATAGTTAAAAATCCTTAGGCTTTGTAGGCAAGTCCTATAATAGCCCTAAAATAAAAAGTTTAACGAAAAGCAGGAACAAAGCTGGAGGCAACCAGGTGGCGGTGCTTGTGGTTAGGCCGACATGTAGGTCCTTTAGCGAAGGAGACCCCTCCTTTCTTTGCTTCCTTGTCCTTTGCCATCGCTTCTTCCCCTCCACACACATGCAATCTCAGCCTATAATCTCCCGCTTCCTAAACGAAGGTTCTCTTTGTCTCTTTGACTATTCTGCCAGGCATGTTTGTCTCAAAAAGAGACTAAGGGAAGTTTCTCAGTCATACAGGGAATACATCTCTGGCCATGACTCTTATTACCAAAAGGAGGTCAGCCCACCTCCTCATGTCCCCTGAAAGCTACCATGTGGCAAACGCAGGCCGAGGGCCAGCAGACCTATGTGGAAATGATTTTTTTTTTTTTTTGAGGTAGGGTCTCACTCTGGCCCAGGCTGACCTGGAAGTCACTATGTAGTCTCAGAGTGGCTTTAAACTCATGGTGATCCTTACCTCTGCCTCCCAAATGCTGGGATTAAAGGTGTGCGCCACCACACCTGGCTCTGTGGAAAAGATTTAACATGAAAGATAGAATGCAGTTTTTCTTATTGATACTAAAATATAAAATGCAAACAATCTGAGTAAGCAGTATGAGATGCTATCACAGGCAAAAAGAATATAAACAATATAATAGATGCAAGCATTCAACTTATTGGTGAACTATTTAAGTTAAGATAATCTACTTATTGCATGGGATCAGCTTACTGCTTTCACTTGAATCTCGAGTTTCATGGTAACACCCTCTTACGCTGAGAGAACACTCAAGTAGACTAGTTTTTCCTGCAAATACAAGTTGTTGTGTGAAAAAAAGAGCAGTTATGACTGCTCTCTTTGGGAAATTAAATAACTGGCAGATTTTGTTTATTTTGTCAGACTGAGGTAGAATGAGCAATCTTTGAAAGGACTTAATACTTAGTGAGTGTAGTTGAGAGATATTTGTATCAAGTACTAGGTCCTAAGGGGAAACTGAAGAGCCATGAGCATCTGCACAGATGTCTTTTCATAATAATTTACTACACTAGGGGAAAAAGGCAGAGGCATCCAAAACAGGAAGATGTTTTCAGCCTTTAGGACAGCATTAATTATACTCTAAACCATAGAGAATGGCTTGGCTTCCTGTGACTGAAGTGGAATGCAGCTGAGGATGTTTCTGCTCTGAACAATGCCTCCTCAGAATTTTGGTTAATAGCTACCTTCTTAATGCCATGAGTTGTTTTCAAACTCCAAGCCAGAGGTTGGTCTCCCAAAGAACTTTCTTGGGAATGGGAAGTCCCAGACAGGATGATTTCACAATGTTCTGTTCTATGCTCAAATTTGGAGCTAAACTTCAGGGTCTCAGTGAGTTGTGAGATATCTTGATTAACCACCAGTCATAATGACAATATGAAGTCATGAATTAATATCATAATCACACAGCTTTTGAAAATGGGGGTGTTTCCTCCTTAATGCACCACTCAAGATGAACATTACAGAATAACCACACACCTTATATCATCTTGGTATCCAAATCCAAGACACAATAAAAACAGTTTTCAAAGATGGTTCTGCAAAGATGAATCAAGTCAAGAGTGAGGTTTCAGCAAATTTTTAGATTATCTCCAAAGCTGAGAATGTTAAAACCTAAAGTGACCACAGAGGGGAATGACAGTGAGAACAAGAGAAACCACCTCATAGAAGTCCCCAAAAGGATGAATATCTGGAGGTGTCTGTTACTTTTTAAAAAATATTTTGTTTTTATTTATTTATTTGAGAGAATGAAAAAGGCAGAGTAAAAGAGCCACTGCAAATGAACTCCAGATGCATGCACCACCTTGTGCATCTGGCTTATGTGGGACCTGGGGAATCGAACCCAGGTCCTTTGGCTTTGCAGTCAAGCGCCTTTACCACTAAGCCATCTCTCCAGCCCCTGGGGGCATCTGTTTCTATGGAAGCTTCCACCTGCTGGCTGGCTCTTATAGTGCTGAAGGATTCTATGCAGGTTGCTGGTGCAAAATCATCATCAAAAGTCTGGCTCATCTGTGTTTCCAATGTGGGATACTACCCACAACGCAAGAAGTAGCCTCTGGCCCAATTTGGGCAAATCAGTGATGGGGTAGACAGCTTCGGGTTGCTGGGATGAACTTCCAAACCAGGCACAGTTATGGAGGAAAGGAATTTATATGAAGCTTACAGATCCAGGGGAATTTCCCTAATGGCAGAAGAAGCTGGCCCACTTTGACAGGTCCATGCAGAGAAGGACAGAGAGACAGAGAGAGAGAGTGAAGCAATCACCACCAAAAGCAAGCAAGCAACTCAGGAATTCCTAACGGCAGAGCTCAGGCACTTTGCATATCTTCAGCTGGAATTCAGATGCAGGTGGGTTTAGAAACACCTCCTCCCACCAAGTTACAAGCTTGAATGAAACTCCTGAATCTACTGGGAGGTATCCATTCCCACTCCACAGACGGGAACTATAAGCCTGGCCATAAGCCCATGACTGGGGAAGACACAGACCCTAGTGAGGAAGAAACTGCTGTTGTTTTGCTAAAGGGACGTGATGTGCCCTTCAAATTGCCTTCTAAATAATTATACACCCATAAACCAGCGCTGATATCGGCTTTGGTCAGAGAAGCTTCTTTTTGCAGTGGGCCGTAGTAACTACAGAGACCTCAAAACTGGTCATCGTGCTGACAATCAGGGAACATAGAATGCTCACTCTTTGAAGGAACACCTGCATCCTCCCCACAAAGCTTCAAGGGACATCATGGAAGAAGAGGCAGAATGAAGGTGTTGCAGCCCAGTTCACATTGCTGGTAGAAATCACCCACCGAGAGCAGCTTCTGGGAAAAAGAAATTTATTTTGGCTTATAGGCTCGAGGGGAAGCTCCACGATGGCAGGGGAAAACGATAGTATGAGCAGAGGGTGGACATCACCCCTAAGGTGGACCACAGCAACAGGAGGGTGTGCCAAACACTGGCATGGGGAAACTGGCTATAAAGCCCATAAGCCCGCCCCCAATGATACACTCCCTCCAGGAGGCATTAATTCCCAAATATCCATCAGCTGGGGAGCTAGCATTCATAACACCTAAGTTTATGGGGGACACCTGAATCAAACCACCACAGAAGGGATGTAAGAGCCACAGAAAGGAGTGGTTTGCAGTGGAATGATGCCTTTGGAGCGTAGCATCGCCACTGTGGTGGTTTCATTCAGGTGTCCTCCATGGTCCTAAGTGTTCCGAATGCTAGTTCCCCAGCTGATGGCAATTTGGGAATTAAAGCCTCCTGGATGCCATGTGTTGTTGGGGGTGGGCTTATGAGTGATATAGCAGCTTCCCTTGCCAGTGTTTGGCACACTCTCCCGTTGCTGTTGTCCACCTGATATTGGCAAGGAGGTGATGTCCACCCTCTGCTCATGGGGCTTCCCCTCTGGTCTGTAAGCCAAAATAAACCTTTCCCCACAAGCTGCTTTGAGTCAGGTGTTTTCTACCAGCAATGAAAACCTGACTGCAACAGTCACTGTCCTCTTTTTTTTTTTCTTTCTTGTTTTTCTTTGGCTTTTGGAAGTAAGGTCTTGCCCAGGCTGACCTGTTATTCACCATGTAGTCTCAGGGTGGCCTTGAACTTATGGCAATCCTCCCACCTTTGTGGGGGAGGCTTTACAAACTGGTATTGTAGGGCTGGAGAGATGGCTTGACGGTTAAGGCACTTGCCTGTGAAGCCTGAGGACCCAGATTCTATTCCCCAGAATCCACGTAAGCCAGATGCACATGGCAGCGCATGTGCCTGGATTTGTTTGAAGTATATAGAGGCCCTGGTGTATCCATTCTCTCTCTCTCTCTCATAAATAAATTAAAAAAAATAATGGTATTGTATATGTATAAGTAATGGGGGTGAAAAGGCCTAAGTTAGGTCAGGTGAAGAGACTGAGTAAAGGAAAGGCTGAGGGAGGGCTAATCAAAATCTAAAAGGATATAAATAAGTCATATGGAAACCTAAGTTTTTGGACAATGGAACACTCAGGAGCCATAGATTGTTACTAGAAGCTTTTCAATGTCTGGGATGGGATACCTTCTAGTGAGTTGTTGGCCAGGGAGGTCCCTGATGCCCCCAAAACATTACAGGCCATTGCTGAGACCCTTGGTTTCCCACCAGGAATAGATGGTAAGACCCTATTGCTGAAGACTCCACATACTTGGTCTGCAAGGTCACTGATAAATCCTGCTGGAGCTGAGCTGAAAACCTCCTCCATGTAGTCCAGCTGACAGAAATCTGGAAAAAGCCATGCTGCATGCAGCTCAATGGACCTACCATCCTGGGTGTAGCTGAGCAAGAGATCTGAGAGAAACCACCTCTGAACGTAGAAAGCAGCTCTACCTCTAGGCTGAGAACTGTAGGCAGGATTGTCTGATATTATTGCTGCAAGTTTGAAAGCTCTATTTGAGCTTTTGGAGAAAACAGCAGTAGAGACTTAGAAATAAATGGATATAAACAAATGGAAAATCAAAGCAATTAATAAGTCCTAAAAGAAGGAAAAGCAATTTAAGAAGAGAAATTCATGACTATACTGTAGACATATCAACAAACAATGTGCACATAAGTCACTAGGCTGTCAGATGTTCTACCACTGAATCATCGCCCCTAGCACACAAGCCACGATACAGCCAAATGCTCTGCCACTGAACAATCCTCTCTCCAACACCAGTCATTATGCAGTCAGATACTCTACCACAAAGCACAAAGAAAAAAGAAAACTACAGACTAATTTTCCTCATGAACATATATGCAAAAATTCTCAACAAAATACTGGCAAGCAGAATACAGGAATACATCAAAAATATCATTCATGGGCTGGAGAGATGGCTTTGCGGTTATGGCGTTTGCCTGCAAAGCCAAAGGATCCTGGTTCGATTCTTTAGGACCCACGTAAAGCCAGATGCACAAGGGGGTGCATGCATCTGAAGTTCGTTTGCAGTGGCATGCCCATTCTCTCCAGCACTCTCTGCCTCTTTCTCTCAAATAAATAAATAATTATTTTATTTTATTTTTATTTTTATTCCAAGGTAGGGTTTCACTGTAGCTCAGGCTGACCTGGAATTCACCATGTAGTCTCAGGGTGGCCTTGAATTCATGGCGATCCTCCTACCTCTGCCTGCCGCGTGCTGGGCTTAAAGGCATGCACCCCCACGCCCAGCTTCAAATAAATAAATAAATAAATATTTTTTAAAAAATATCATTCACCCTGACCAAGTAGGTTTTATTCCAGAGATGCAGGGATGGCTCAGCATATGCAAATTCAAAAATGTAATATACCATACAAATGGACTGAAGGACAAAAATCACATGATCATCTCAAGAGATACAGAAAAGTCATTGGACAAAATATGACATCCCTTCATGAATAAGGTCCTAAAGTAATAGGGAATAGAAGGAACATATCACAACATAATAAAGGTAATTTATGACAAATCTATAGCCAACATTATATATGCTAGGTGAGGAAAAACTCTAAGTATTTCCACTAAAATCAGGAACAAGATAAGAGTGTCTGCTTTTTTCACCTTTATTTTATGTAGTACTGGAAGTCTTAGCTACCACAATGAGACAAGAACCACAAGTAAAAGGGATATAAACAGAAAAGGAAAAAGTCAAATTAGCATTACTTGAAAATGAAATGATTCAACACGTAAGGGACCCTAAAAACTTGAAGCTAATAAATGCTTTCAGCAAAGTTACATGAAATGACAAATGCTGTCGTTCTCTTTTCAGATGGTGGTGACCACTGGGGTGTCCCAAAACTACCCAAAGTGCTGAGAAGTGACAGTGCTGAGAAGTGAGACATCTCTCTTACATGCTTCAAGGTGCAGGAGCCTTGTGGGAACAGCTGGTAGAAAGAATCTAAGAGCAAAGTAAGGGGAAGAGTGCTTGCAATATTGGCTTCAGACACGAAGTGGCCTTGATGGATATTCATGACATCACAGTGGCGGACACTACCTGCACAAGACCTGTATAACAGAAGGGGAAAAAATGATGACATCCAAATAGAAGCAAGAACAGCTGGAAAGAAGAAGGGATTTGATGAATGGGAGGTTTGAGGAAGGGGAATAAGGGGAGTGGTGTGAGGGGATTTTATCTGTATTATGGAAGTTATCAATAAAAAGCTAAACTAAAATTAAGTCTTACATTTAGTTAAAAAAAATTCTTGAAAACTCAACCCAAACTAGCTTACTTACAAAGAGAAACTATTAATTTATAGCATTGAAAAGTCTAGGGTGTTGGGCTGGAGAGATGGCTTAGCGGTTAAGGCATTTGCCTACAAAGCCAAAGGACCCAGGTTCAACTCCCCAGGACCCACGTAAGCCAAGATGCACAAGGGGGCACATGTGTCTGGAGTTCATTGCAGTGGCTACAGGCCCTGGCACACCCATTCTCTCTGTGTCTGTCTCTCTTTGCTCTATCTCTCTTACTCTCTGCTTGCAAATAAATAAATAAATAATTTTTTTTTTTTTTAAAAAAAAGCCCAGGGTATTATTTCTAGCCTTGTCAGGTCAGGGCTCAAATGCTGTCATCAGAGCCGAGTTTCTCTCAGTCTCCTTCGCATCCATGCTCTTTCAGTCAGGTAGTCATTTTTCTCATGGTTACAAGATGACTCTTGTGATTTCAAGCTTACCTTTTCCCAGGAAGTTTCTCTGTCTCACTTCTTCAAAAGGCACAATATTCACTCTCACTGGATCAGCTTGGGACATCAGCCAATACCAGAACATGTTACTGTAGCCAGCAGATGCAGTAGCTTATTGGGTCTGTTGGGTCCCATGCTCCATTGCTCCTCTGGGAATCCCCACACAGACCTCATGGAGTGGGAGAGGGATCTTCAAATAAACACTTGGGTACTTCTGGTGGGAGAATGCCAGATGAGAAACAAGAAACACATGCCAACAGGTCTATTTGGTTAGTTTTGGTTTGGTGAAAACCAAATAAACTAAATAAAGTCTAAACAAGTCAGCCATTAATATTTTGATATAGGATTTTCAATAACCTTTATTACATTTGCATTCTGAGATAGGCACAAGGCCTACATTTCACAGAACTTTCTGTTATTCAAAAAGCAGTATCTTAAAGGATAGTGGTTATGTAAGTTAGGCAAAAATAGTAACTAGAGAATTTTTTGTGTTGTTTCACTTCTTCAAATATATGACAGAACATTAGAAGAGGGAGATTTTTACTTTATAGTAAACTGCTTTTCAAATATTTGCCTTTGTATAACAATAAGGAGGAACTACCAATGAAGTTCCTCAATTGATCAGCATGTTTTGTCTTTGATTTACTTCAAAACAATCCCTTTACAAACTTAACTTTCTTTCTTTTTTTTTCCTTTCCTGGTTTTTCGAGGTAGGGTCTCACTCTAGTCCAGGCTGACCTGGAATTCATTATGATGCAGTCTCAGGATGGCCTCAAACTCACAACGATCCTCCTACCTCTGCTTCCTGGGTGCTGGGATTAAAGGCGTGTACCACCACGCCTGGCCAAACTTAGCTTTCTAGAGCAGCTGAACAGTATAAACAAAAACCAGACCTTGCTTTAACTGAGAAAGTGAAACATCCTTCCTCCTAGATCTCATGTGGGAACAATTTCCATTTCCTAATGTAGATCTACCTCACCGCTGGATTTCAAAAATAAATTTAAATGGCATCATGCTTTAGAGGTTGTTTCTTAACAATCCATATTACATAAGAACCCCAAAGTGTCCCTTTAGGACAAAAAAAAAAAAAAAAAAAAAGTGGATAAACCTGAAAGCGCCGTCTCTTACTTTCAAGGTAGAAATATCTGAACACGATTCTTTCACAAACGAAAGGGCCACACTGACTACTATCAAAGAAAGTTTCTTTAAGCCGGTATACAAGGAGACAGGCCTCATGCAGATGTATTCATTCCAGACTTGAAGGAGTATGGTTTCTGCACTGGCGAAAGCAACATTTAATAGCTGTTCTGATGGCTCAGGCAATTTAAAGTGGAGAAAACACCTGACTGTGTAGCAGAATTGCCAGCTAAGAGGGACTCTCACCGTGATTCTCCTGCCTCGACCTCTCAAGTGCTGGGCTTATAGGCATGCGCCACCATGCCTGGCTCAGAAGTGGTACTCTCCAAGAAGGGGGAGCTTGAAGTTCAAATATATATATAAATATAACATATATATAAATATAGATTTTATATAAATATAAATTTCACCCTTCAAGTGAACCTGTTACTGTGAGCATGTTAAGAACATCACCTTCCTTTCCAATCCAAAGATCTGTGCCTCCAAAAGACACAGGGGTAATCTGCTTCCTGCATTCATTTAAAAATGGACTGTTATGATCCTAGTAGATAAATGTACATACTAAACCTAGACACCATTCCAGCCAAGTCTATACAGACATTTTACACATTGGAATAAATATTAAGTAAGTTAACAACCAATTTCTTAAACGTCAGGAGCTTCCTCTTGTCAAAATGAAGATGCTTGCCTGTGAAGCTTAAGGACTCAGGTTTGATGCCCTAGATCCCCATAAGCCAGATGCACACAATGGTGCATGCCTCTCAAGTTCATTTGCAGTGGCTTGAGGCCCTGGTGTGCCCATTCTCTTTCTTTCTCTCTCTCTCATGAAAATCCAAAAAAATTTTAAAAGTGAGGCTTCTTAAATGTGGAATGTGCAGTAACACTGACTTTTTCAGCCCCTAAAAACTTCTTCAGAGAAACTCAGTGACCCTCTGTTAGGCAATAAGAACGAGTCGTGGATTCTGACTCAGGTGGCAACACAGTAATCAAAACACTGGTGACCACATGACTAAACCAAAAAAAAAAAAAAAAAAAAAAGCCCAGTGACAAAACAATCTGGAAAAAGCAGTGGCCAAAATCACATGTAGCAGTCACAACATAAGGTCTCCCTTCCTGCACTACCCGGGGGTCTGCACCCGTTACAGCACAACCCCGTGCCCATGGCTCCTACGGCCTCATGATACCACCACAGACTGGCAGCGTCATGGGCACTCACGTTTGTACCCAGTGCTCCGTATGAGTCCTGATTCATTCATTTATAGGTGTTCTCCATGCAGTCAGTGCAGGAACTCCTTCTCTGTGATGACAACCACCTAGAAATATCAACATTTCCTGTGTCCCTCAGACCACCCAGTTGGGGGACGGAAGCATGTTGTCGTGGCCCTGGGAGAATCTCTTGGACTACCTCTCCATCTCCACCTCTCTGCTCCTTAGAGGGACCACGAGTGCTGGACCTAACGTGCTTGGCTGGAGTCTGCACAAAAGTTGTGTTGGCTCAGGAGCAGCACTTCGTGGTGACTCACCGCTCCTCAAACGTTTGTAAGGATAGCAAAAAGCACTCCCCCAACTCTCCGCTGGGTGAAGGTGCTGGAGAAACTGGAAGTCCCTTCTCCCTGGGGAATGCAACGGTGGCAGCTTGTCAGAATCACTCTCCCTCAGGACACGGCTGACTTGGCTACATCGCCATCGGCTGTTGGCAGTTTCCTCAGTTATCAAATGCAGGCTTCGGTGGTATCAGAGGAGCCGAGGCGGCTCAGAGCTGTCGAACTGTTCCTCCACGTTGCACGTGTGTACGGCTGACGGCCCCGGGCAAGGTCACAAGCACCCGGGGCAGGCAGCGCTGCTTCAAGGCCTCAGGAAGCCTCCGTCAGCTCCGAGCCACTGTGGGGCGTTGCGGGCCGCACAGCTGTCAGTGCTCGCCTCCTGGTGCACAGCTGTGGCGCCCCAAACCTTCCTGGCAGACGGAGCTGCGGGGGACTGGCAGGTGGGGTGTGGAAAAGGAAGAGAGGAAGAGAAAAGGGGGCTGCTGATGAGCATGAGAGGATGGTGGCAAGGGAGGGGAAGGATGGAGCGCTTGGGTGAGAGGGCGACAGAGTGAAGGATGGAGGGAAGGAGTGGGGGGGGAGAAATATCAATGGAAAGGATAGATGGAATGGAGAACAGAGGATCAGGAGGAGGGCAGAAGGAGAACAGAGTTCAGGAAAGAAAGAAGACAAGGAAAGGAAAGGAGGAGGATGAGTATGAGGAAAACTAAAGAGCAGGAAGGACAAAGGAAGAAGAAAAGGGAGGAAACTGGACAAGAAGGGAAGTCTTGCTGCTTTTGTTCCACCGAGGGCCACGGCCACAGCTCCCGAAGCTTCTGAGCCAGTATTAGCACCAAGAACTTGACAGTTGGCCAAGCCAGAAGTCCCCTACCAATTAAAGTCCCTCTGCTCTGGGTGTTGGTCCAGACCCCATGATCTAGCACCCATTCAGAGGCACCCCAGTCTAAGGTCTCCTCTCTCTGCCCACCTGCCATCTCTGTGTGGTATTTTGAGATTGAATCTTACTATGTGGCCCAGGCTAGTCATGAACTTGCGATCCTCAGCCTCAGCCTCCCAAACGCCAAGATGACAAACATGTGCTCCCATGCTTGGCTTGGGGTGCTTGACTTCCCACCACTCTCTGCACACTTCTTTCCATATGCCTCATGGTACATTTCAAGTTTACAAACTATCATGAATCGCTGTCTCTATGCCTTTCTAAGGCTCCAAGAAGAAGGTTCCATGCTTGGCAGGTTGGTGACATTTTAAATTCATGGTCAATAGTCTCTGCTGGATCTTTAGTATACTATTTTTATCTAATATCTTGTTTTTCAGTACCTGCTATAATTATTTTTCACAAATTCTCCACCCTTCTTTTCTCCTCTCACTTCCTACTTCACAGGGAAAACAGAATTCAGTAACTTGGAACCACTTCAACTTTTCCTCGCAGACCTATGTGAATCCACACCCGGCTCGCCCTGTTCCCTGTGGACATAGCAAAGAACATGTTCATCCGACAAGCTCTGAGTCTGAGACTTAAATTCTCCTGGCAATTTTATACTTTTTTTTTTAGTAAGTTAAAAAAAAATTTATTTGATTTGAGAGAGGGATAGAAAGAGAGAATGGGTGCGCCAGGGCCTTCAGCCGCTGTAAACAAACTGCAGACACATGCACCACCTTGTGCATCTGGCTTATGTGGGTCCTGGGGGAATCAAACCTGTGTCCTTTGGCTTCGCAGGCAAAAGCCTTAACTGCTAAACCATATATCTCCAGCCTGAAATCTTATTCTTTATAAAAAACATATTTTCTTTCTTTATTTGAGAGAGAGAAAAAGAGAAAAATGTAGAGAAAGAGAGAGAGGGAGAGAGAGAGAGAGAGAGAGAGAATGGGCGCGCCAGGGCCTCCAGCCACTGCAAAATAACTCCATGTGCATTTGGCTTACATGGATTCTGGGGAATCGAACAGGGGTCCTTTGGCTTTGCAGGCAAGCATCTTAACTGCTAAGCCATGTTTCTAGCATGACATCTTATAGTTTTGATTAATCTTTCTCACTCTGGCTCCCTCTCTCTGGCCTGTCCTTCTGTGCTGTGTCATTTCTCTTTCTATTTCAGTATGCCCACTACAAAATCCTCCCCACCCATCTGCTATTTTATCCTCTCTACAGCAAAAGTCAGGTGATGAGCAAATGTTTTTCTGATCCATTTACTGCCTGCTGTCTCTGGAACGTGCTCATCTTCAGTGATTTCACGTCAGGGCTGCTGAGTCAAGCCCTGGCATTGCTTGGTGTCTCTGCGCCATGCAGCACGGTGGAGTGCTTCTTCGGTTTGACCTCTGAACCTAGCTCTCCCTGGTTCCTTCCTTCCTCTCTGGTCCTTCTTTTCAGATCCCTAAACATTAAATATAGGAATTTGTCAGAACCTAAGGTTTGGTCTTATTCTCTTTGGACTCTTGGCGGCCTCTTTCTGAGTGATGCCATCCAATGTCATTTCCACTGGGATGAGTCCTGGGTCAGCGGCCTTAGTCAGCATCGTCATATACCCACAGGACCCGCAGCCTAACTTGGCTGTGTTCTTTCTCCCTATCTCTTACCCTACCATGTCGATTGCTGTTCACATGTTCTGCATCTTGGGAAAAGGCATTTCCATTTCCGCCCAAGTTGCTCAAACCATAAAGTTGAGAGTTAGCTGTTTTTTCCCCTTGCTCCACTCTTTACATTGGATCCGTTGCCAGGTATTATCAGATCAGCCTCCAAAACATTTCTCTAATATTCTTTCACCCCAGTGCCTTTAATGCCCCCACCCCTGCATCAGGTTAATATTATCCTTGATGTTGGCACTGGGGGAGCTTCTGAGCTCTTCTGACATGCCATAGCTTGTTCAAGGCCCATCTTATCCACTGGAATGTTAATGTTGTGAAGGAAAAGATAAGGGCTGTCTGATTCTCCATGTTATTGTGCATCTGGCTTATATGGGTCCTGGGGAATGGACCCTGGGTACTTAGGCTTTGCAGACAAGTGCCTTAACCTCTAAGCTATCTCTCCTGCCCAATCTGGCTTTAAAAAAAAAATATATATATATATATATATATGTATATATACACACATACATACAGCCGGGTGTGGTGGCGCACGCCTTTAATCCCAGCACTCGGGAGGCAGAGGTAGGAGGATCGCCATGAGTTTGAAGCCACCCTGAGACTCCATAGTGAATTCCAGGTCAGCCTGGGCTAGAGTGAGACCCTACCTTGAAAAAAAAAAAAAAAAATATATATATATATATATATATATGTCTGCCATTTTTTTCTTTCTGCTTTTAGTTCTTTGTGACCAAAAAAAAATCCAAGAAAAGCCAATAATAATTAAATAATTAATTAATAATTATTATTATTAATTAATAATTAATAATAATAATTAAAGTAACCCAAAGAAAAAGAGAAGAAACCCACATGAGAATCTGAAGTGCTTGTCAGAACAGTGACACAGTTATACACTGGAAGCTTTGGAAGTGTCTGATGCAAGAAAAGCTCTATTTATTCTCCCTGCTGTATCTAATAAGCCACCTGACCAAAAAAAAAATTACTTTTCTCAGGCTGGGCATGGTGGCACACGTCTTTAATCCCAGCACTCAGGAGGCAGAGGTAGGAGGATCACCATGTGAGTTCAAGGCCACCCTGAGACTACATAGTGACTACTATCAAAAGTTCAGAGCAAGTACTGGCAAAGATGTGGAGAAACTGGAGCCCCTGGGCTACAGTGAGACCCTACCTCGAAAAACAACAACAACAACAAAATTTACTTTTCTCTCTAGTGATTAATCAAGTTTGCAAGTTCATCAAGTTTTCAGGATCTAGAACCAACAGAATATTGTCTCACTTAAGATTCATACAGAATGGGGCTGGAGAGATGGCTTAGTGGTTAAGGCACTTGCCTACAAAGCCAAAGGACCCAGTACCCACGTAAAGCCAAATGCACAAGGTGGCACATGTGTCTGGAGCTCCTTTGCAGTGGCTAGAGGCCCTGGCATGTCCATTCTCTCTCTTTCATCTGCCTCTTCCTCTCTCTCTCTCTCTCTCTCTGAAATAAAATATTAAAAAAATTAAACACAGACTCACACAGAAGAGGAAATAGTTCACAAGGTCACTTAAGTAAGATGTAAAACCAGTTCTCTCTGCCCCCAAAGTTCATACACTGTATATGAGTCCAACTATTTGCTTTATGGGAAAGGTAAAACTATGGAGACAATCAACATACGGGTGGGAAGGACGGCTGAAGGGTGGCGCGCAGGAGTGTCAGAGCAGTGATGCTACTCAGGTTCCGATGTGGTGACGGTGAGTACACACGGGCACACACTTGTCCAAACCTCGGGAACACGCAACGAGTGACCCTAATGTAAGCCGTGCACTTAGGGTGCTCGTGACACCATAGGCCCATGGGCGCTGACTCTGGTAGGAGGTACTGAGGATAGAGGAAGTTAGAAATATTTGATTTTGCTACAAACCTAAAACTGCTCTAAAGAGTCAAGTCTACTTAAAACTCGGACACTAAGCTGGTGGCTGACACAGCAGCTTCAGCTGTCTAATATTCCCTTTACTGTTAGTTCTCAGATTTACAAACCACTTTGAGAAGTGCCAAGTGCACCTGGGTGACGGGCGAGCCACCACCCAGGAACACCCTGGACAGTGACCGTCTCCGTCCACTGCGGTAGTCACACTGCACAGGAGCTCGGTTCTCCAAGGACGGAGATTCCTGGAAGTGGACCTGTTGTCCTCCTGTCTCACCTTCCAAATACTTAATACTGACCAGCTGGATATTGCCAAATAAATTCACACACTCCCGTCATTTGGAGTGCTCTACTTATTTAAAAGGACATGTAAACCATAGGTTTCTTGGTCACTTCCACTCAAACCATCAACAATGTGTTATTTTTAAAAATTAATTATTTACTTATTTGCAATGAGAGAGAGAGAAGAGAAAGAGACAGAGAGAATGGGCATGCCAGGGCCTCAAGCTGCTGCAAATGAATTCCAGATGCATGCGCCCCCTTGTGCATCTGATCTGGCTTATGTGTGTCCTGGGGAATCGAACCTGGGCCCCTTGGCTTCGCAGGCAAATGCCTTAACCACTAAGCCATTTCTCCAGCCCAACAATGTGTTATTTTTATTTACTTTTAAAAATATTTTATTTTTATTTATTTGACTGAGAAGGAGGGAGGGAGAAAGGGAGAGAGAGAGATAAAGAGAGAGAGAGAGAGAGAATGGGTGCGTCAGGGCTTCCAGTCACTGCAAATGAACTTAACCACTAAGCCATCCCTCCAGCCCAACAATATGTTATTTTACAATAGCTACTAGATGTCTAAATGTTTCTTGGGATTTTTTTTCCCCCAAAAGAGGTCAGGAAGCTGCATTCGGACAAGAGTAATCACCAAAAGGTTTAAAGTTCACAATTTGAAAATTCAAACAAATAAGATTCAGATTGCAAACTTGCCCACTTCTTGTGCTGAAAGGACCCCAAGGAGCAATAATCATTCAAAATTGGCAAGCAAAAATACATGGACATCTGGAAAAAGGGAGTGGAGGTGGAGCGAGAGAAGAGGATAATGACCTATGCGGACACTATCACAGGAAGCCAGGCCAGTCAGCGCAGGGTCCTTCGACAAATCCAAGAGACATGGTGTCCTTGGAATACTGATGTTCTCCTTGTGGGGTCCTCAATGGCAATAGCAGACAGAGGGACATACCAGGGTCCATGGGGAAATTCAAGGTTGGAAACAGAGCTAGGATGCAAACCCACATTTTATATACAATTTCATATAAAATGTGCAGCTGGGCCCTGCGGCTCCCATTTGTTCAAACCACAGGTTTGTTCTCTACTTTTGCTAGGTCGTGACAGAATCCCGGTCTGGGCTACAATTCACACGAGCTGGCAGCTGAATGAGTTACAGCAGAAATGTGTAACACCGAGCGGATACCACACGTGCCACACGAGGCTCGAGATGTCATGTGAAGCTGACTGGAGCTTCTTTCCCCGCTCCTGCATTATTCACACGGTCTGTGCATCAAGTGACGTGTAAGCCGAGAGATCTTTCCAAAAGACGCTCAGTTCTCAGTCGCTTCCATCTCCCTCTCAAGGAAGAGATACATTGTTCCTACTGGAGAAAACTGGCACAAAAGCTCCCGGCAAAACTTAAATAAAAGGGGGGAAAAAGCCTTCAAGAAGAGTATCCGGCAGTGTGCTGCGGGATCTCCTAGCACATCCTACATATGCTGGGTCTGACATGGTGAGGGGACTCCTCTCCAGAGCCCTGCCATTAATACCTTTCTGCTCCTTAGTCCCCACTTGTGTTAGCGACTTTTCTTATTGCTGAGCCCCAAATGCCTAACAAGAAATAACATCAGGGAAGAAAGGCGTATTTTGGCTGGCAGCTCAAGGGGAGGGGATGGTGGGAACAGGCGACAGCTGGTCACATTGTATCTGCAGTCAGGAAGCAGGGAGAGACGGGTAGTGCTTGTCTGGCTCGCTCCGTTTTGTGCAGTGTGGGGTCCTAACCCACAGAATGGTGTCATCCATAGTTAGGAGTCTTCCTACCTCAATTAACCCAATATACAAACACCCTCACAGACATGCCCAGGGATGTGTCTTGTAAGTGATTCTAGATCCTTCCACGTTGACAATATTAATCATCATGCCATTCTCTTGTGTTCTATCATATACTACCTCCAGAGTGGGACGAGAGTGCATCAGCTTGAGTTAACAGTGGACCACCACGTCTAAGGTATTTCTACAAAAGCAAGCATCCAGACAGAAGCTCCTGGTTTAGACTGTGCTATTTGGTCCTCTCTAGGCTAAATGGTTTCTTAAATTTGGGAAAGAAAAAAATGTCTCAGGTCCAAAACATCCCATGCAGCACAACAAGCAGTTACATGCAAATGTCATGGCTGGTCCAGGCCTTCAAGATACTTGCTGTGCAGAAAGACTCTCCTCAAACAATCCCTCACCCTTGAAAGGAAAAGTTGAGATGTTGAGCTAGCCTTTGCCCACTTCCCCTTATGGTTGGAGCTTAACTTCATGCACGTTTACCCAAATCTCTTGTCTTTCACTCTAAAAGCAAAGGGAAGTGCTTATGTCATTCCCCCCCCCCCCCACAATTCTAACTGCTAAAACTATTAAGTATATTTGTTTCTTCTCTTAAGGTGAGGAAGTCATAAGATAGAGCGTGGAGTGTCTCGCAGTCCTTAACACCATCTGGTATCTGGTGTCCAATGAGGAAACTTTGGTCTCATTGTTCAATCAAACATCCGGCCTCTGAACACCTACCAGAGCACTTTCAGATGTGCCTTTATGAGCAATTCCTTGGGGCCATAATGGAACAGAGCCAAAGGAAAGCCGAAGCCTGTTATGCCAAGTGGGGCAGTTTAGAATTCCAAGTAGATTACTACCAGACCGAAGTGATGCACCAATGGAGCCTCCCGAAACGAGGCTTCTCTTCAAGTGTCACTTGGAGCATTTGCTTTGCACCCGAACACAGAATACATCTGGCTTACCTGCCAGAGATGACCATTTCTACTTGGTAAGACACTGAAAGCGCTTTCAGCTGAGAAGAAAGTACTAAGGTAGTGGTCCTTGAAATAAGGCCAGGGCCTCATTTTTTATTTTTTTTTCCCCAGGAGAGAACAGGGCCTGCTCTTTGGTGTCCGTAATTATTACTCTCAGAACACTCCCGAACATCTCCAGATAACCGTGAGCTCTTGGGATCCCAGAGGTTTGTGGCGCACCTGCTGCTGCCCTCATCCAAAAGGCGAGCAGCTCACGTAGGAAGGCCCCCGGGGACAAGAGACAGGATTTATCAGGCTGCTTGAAACTGCAGCAGCCTTAAGCGCTGTTGCTTCCTTGTCTCCTTCGGCCCAGTCACCTTCCCCAGCCCCACAAGAAGTCTTAGTACTAATGAGATCAGCACGAGGCTCAGGGGAAACAGAGACATTTTCTTGCAAACAGAGAAAGAAAGAAATCAAGGAGAAAAACTAGATGTATTTGCATTAGATGTCAAATGCTGGGAGTGGGGTGTGGTGGGGCACTGGCTCATACCCCGTAATATGCTGAGATGTAGCATTCCAACTGCTTTTAAAAATAAATTTATTTACTTATTTATTTCAGATAGAGAAAAAGCAGAAACAGGCATACCAGGGCCTTCAGCCACCGTAAACGAACTCCAGATGCATGCTCCACCTGTGCATCTGGCTTACGTGAGTCCTGGGGAATCAAACCTGGCTCTTTTGACTTCACAGGGAAACGCCTTAACCACGAAGCCATCTCTCCAGGTCCCAACTGCTTTTTGTTATGGAACAAAAAAGCTTTGCTGTTTCTCTTGGGAAGTTAGTCGATGTACTGACACTGAGTGAGCTTGGGAACAAGATAATGGTCAAAATATGAGCCACGCTACAACATGTGTACTGACAAGTTAAATTGAAGGCGGGTCTGAGATGAAACCTGGTGACTTCCCCGTTGAGCCAAATACTGACTTTTAATTATTAAATGGCACCATGTGTGTTCAAATCCCAACCCCAAGTACCTCACAAAGTGACCTTATTTGGAAATAGAGACATTGCACATGTAATTAGTTCAAAGGTCATCCTGACATAGGTTAGGTCCCTAAGCCAACGTAAGTTGTGCTTATTAAAAAGGGAAAGTTTGGGCACAGAATCTTGCAGCCATGCAGAACACCATGTGAATATGAAGGCAAAGACTAAGTGACATTTCTATAAGCCAAGCAGTACCAAAGACTGCCAACCTCCCATGTAAAGGTACGGGAAAGGCCTAGCACAGAACTGGGGGTCTTTTATATCATCCCCAGAACTGTAGGACAATGCCTGTTGTTAAAGCAGTCCTAGCAACTAAAATAGAAGACGAGGAGGTCTAGGGTCCCCCGAAGGGGAAAGGCCAGAGGGGGAGGATATTTAAAGGCTTGGAGCAGTGCCTAGTGACCAGTACAAACCCATTCAGCATTTCACCCATCATTACGTTGGTGCCATTGCAGAGGGACTGGTTGTCAGCTCAGATGGAGATTCCTTGGGTACTTATAGCCTTCCACTTGGAAGAACACAATAGAGGAAAAGAGAGAAAACGCTCTTATAGAGAAAAAAAATCCATTTACTTAAAGGAAGTTTAGAGGACAGGGTTTTAAAAATATATTGTATTTATTTATTTATTTATTTAATCAGAGAGAGAAAGAGAAAGAGAAAGGCAGGTGGTGCGGGAGGGATGGGCACGCCAGGCCTCTAGCCACTGCAAATGAGCTCCAGGCACATGTGCCAACTTGTATATCCGGCTTATGAGGGTACTGGGGAGTCACCCTCTGTCCTTAGGCTACAGGCAAGCGCACCTTAACAGCTAAGCCATTTTCCACACCAGACCAGGATTTTTTTGTTTGTTTGTTTGTTTGTTTTTCGATATAGGGTCTCACTCTAGCTCAGGCTGACCTGGAATTCACTATCTCGAATCAGGGTAGCCTTGAACTCATGGCAACCCTCCTACCTCTGCCTCCCGAGTGCTGGGATTAAAGGTGAGTGCCACCACACCCAGCTTTTCATCACAGTAACACTCAGATGATTAAAGTTCAGTGTTTACTCTCACTCCCGAAGTTCTGCTGTGAGAATGCGTGGCCATGAAATACCGGTGGCGACGGCTTGTATCTCCTCTCCTCTCCCTTTCCCACGTTCTCACAACGGCGCGAAGTGAGGAACTCTCAGTTGTAAGCTGGCTCCTCCTAAAACACGGAGAGCACTACCCCATGCCCTCCACATGTGATGGCAGCGTTTTTCTCACATTTTTAAGTTTCAACCTTGACACTTTAACTATTGCTTAGACCTTTGAACTAATTACATGTTGTGAAATGTTGGGGTGGTCAGTTTGTACTTGATGAACCTCTCCTGAAACTCATTCAGATAATCTTGCTCGCCTAGAAACGTGGGCCAGGCCTATAATCGTTAGCTGTGCTCTGACCCTGCAGAGAAAGGTTCAAGGAGGTTTTCTGCATGGTGAGGCGAGCATGGGAGACAGGAAGAGGGAGGGGAGGGGAGGCTGAAACCTAAGCAGCAGCAGGTCTTCCCAGATGTAGCAGAATTTGCCAAGGGACACATCAGGACACAGGGAGTGCTCGGAACATGAAGCGCTTTTCAGACCCCTTAGAAGGAGAGCACACCCCAGCGTGGCTACTCCTGAATGGGAGTGTGTGTGGACCAAGAGGCCAGGACAAGTTCCAGTCTCTTAGATGACTAAGCTGGGGAATGCTGAGGGATGAAAACAGGGCCGTACAATTCCAGGAAGCCGCACCAACATCTGCTCCACGTGTGCCTGAGCCCAAGGCGGGATCACGCCAGGCCAACCGGCAACATGTAATCTTCCCCCCAGCCAGAGTCACACATAACATCTTTAGAAGTTCGAATTCACCTTGAATTTCCTACTCCTTCCATAAGTCGTGTTTCTTATGGCATTTTTTTCTAATCAGATTATCTTTCTAATTACTCCAGCTCTTGAATTGGGATACACACTCCAAAAGAAAAATGAGGCCACTGACGATCCTGTGAGACTGGAAGTGGCAGCCGGGAAATGCAAGAAGTAGAACCAAATAGTCTACTGTTACTTGTTATATATAAATGGATTTTAGTGGGGTTTTTGTTTGTTTTTGAGGTAGGATCTCACTCTAGCCCAGGCTATGTATTCTCAGGGTGGCCTCGAACTCACGGCGATCCTCCTTCTGCCTCCCAAGTGCTGGGATTAAAGGCGTGCGCCACTACGCCCAGCTCGATTTTAGTATTTTAATACTTTGTTTACTTGGGCTTGGGGAGCTGAGGAATCTTTTTGAGACAGGAACTCATTCCAGAGCCTGAGTTCTCCTGGAACTACCCTTGTAGCCCAGGTTGGCCCTGCCCTCACAGTCCTCCTGCCTCAGCCTACAAATGCTGGATTAGAAGCACGGGGCAGCATGTCCAGGCGCGCTTGAGTTTCATGCTCATGAAACCCCTGCCGGGACACCAGTCATGTCACGTAAGTAACGCTCTCATCACTTCTGTCCCAACTCCCAGGCCTTCACAGCAATCACCTTGACGTGCGTGCCCCTGCTCTGCTGTGAACGAGCACGGCCACATCATGTTTCCTTGTTTTAGTCCTAGTTTAGAGCTGACCTACCAGGACCTTACAGATTTCCTAAAAATGAGGAGTCTCGGTGATTGTCAACAGGCAAATACCTCCCAGCCGGGGCCAGTCTTCAGGTAAGTGTACTGACTGACACTTGTGTGGGTGTCTGCATCCCCCTGGCAACACACTCTTCTTCACACGGTGCTTTCAGGAAGGTGAGTAACACAGCATCTTTGAATTCCCCAAACACAGGATTTCCTGGGAACTGGAGTCAGTCATGTGCATTACTTAAAGCGTCAGTACACGTGCTCTGTCAGTACGCTGTCTTCTAAAAATCCAAAATGAAGCCAAGTAAAGGGTTCGACAGGGTTCAGATATGTTCTCCTATCTAGTTCATTTCTGCTTGGGTTGTTTCCTTAGAAATTTCCGTACGTAGACCCTTGACTTGTTTAGTCAGATATTTGTGGGCTTTCAGGCCAACACACAAGAAGATAGTGAAGATGAACACAGCGCAAGTAGAAGTGAGACTCAGCCAGTGGCCTTTGTTGCTGCAGTCAGATGATTTTTACAAACTCCTGCACTCTATTTATACTTTGGGGCTTCTAAAACTTAACTTTAAATATCTGTAAGTTTTTTTACACTTTTATTTTATTTGAGAGAGAAACCGACAGAGGCAGAGAGAGAGAGAGAGAGAGAGATTGAGAGAGAGAGAGAATGCGCATGACAGGGCCTCTCAGGCACTGCAAACAAACTCCAGACACATATGCCACCTTGTGCCCTGGCTTATGTGGGTGCGGGGGAATCAAACCTGGGTCCTTAGCTTTCACAGGCAAACACCTTAACTGCTAAGCCATCTCTCCAGACCATATCTGTAAGTTTTAACAAAGTTTAGATTCACAGAAGAGTTGCAAAGGCTGCCAGTTGTTCCCATTGATAGTTTCTTTCTCACAAAGGAACCACTATGGATACAGTGACATTAACAAAAGCCCATACTTTGTTCCAAGTTAGGCATCTCTCCAGCCCATCTTCTAGTTTTTGTTTTTTTTTAAATTTATTGACAACTTCCATATGTACAGACAACCTAACATGATCATAACTTCTCCCACACTTTCCCCTTCACCCTCCCAAGTCCTCCCTCCACTAAAACCCTCTTTCCAACTAGCCTCTCTTCTACTTTGAAGCCATTGTTTCCCTCCTCTTATGCAGGTCTTATGTAGGTACCATCGGCCACTGTGAGATCAGGAATATCATGGACCCTTTATGCCTGAAAGATAGTATTGCAAATTACTCCTCCCCATATTTTGGCTCTTACATTCCTTCTGTCATCACTTCTGCAAAGGTCTCTGAGATTTGGAGGATGCAATAGAGACATCTTGCTTAATGCTGAACACCTCACTGTCATTTCTTCTCAGAACTTTTGTGAGCTTCGAGGCCCCCGTGGCCACCATCTGAAAAGAGAAACTTCTCGAAAAGTGAGAGTAGCATTATTAATGTCTGGGCATAAACATAAGTAGCTAGACAACAGTAGTTCCCCCCTTACAACTTAGGACATCCCCAGCAGCTTTTCATTAGGTTTTCAGTTCCAGACAGCAATTACCTCCCACACAGTGAACCTCAAGTCCAATCAGAAAGTGGCTGGTTTCCCATGAGACAGACATACCACCAACGTACCAGTTGGAGTATTGGCCTGGAAGTCTAACTATAAAGTCTGCTTGGCCCACTGCTTGTTAACATTAGAGATGACTTCTTCCCCAATACGCTGTATACCTCTTTCTAGCATCCTGACATCTAGTCAAGAGGAAGAAGTATGAAGTCAACTTAATATTCCTCTCTTCTACAAAGTTCACTTTTTCTACCAAATGTGTTCTGAGAAATTCAGTAACTTCACCTGGTTAAACCCTGATTATTTTCTGTACATGCACATATATTTTTCTAGCATCTAGTGATCTTTTTCAACTTGCAAATTCTCATCCCTATGTCTACAGCATTTTAAATGTTTTTATTTATTTTTTTGAAAGTGAGAGAGAGAGAGACAGTGAGGCAGAGAAGGGGAGGAGAACGGGCACACCAGGGCCTCCAGCCAATGCAAACGAACTCCAGATGCATGCAACCCCTTGTGCATGTGGCTAACGTGAGTCCTGGGGAATTGAGCCTCGAACCGGGATCCTTAGGCTTCACAGGCAAGTGCTTAACCGCTAAGCCATCTCTCCAGCCCTCTACACCATTTTTTTAAAGTGAACATTTAAATGTTTTATGTTGTATTTACTTATTTCTCTACTTTGGGAATAACAGTTGTGTGACTGTGAGAAGTCCTTAACCTATCCTCCCTACTTATCCTCTACAATCAATTTTTTTTTATAATTTTTTTTATTTATTTTATTTGAGAGCGACAGACACAGAGAGAAAGACAGATAGAGGGAGAGAGAGGGAATGGGCGCGCCAGGGCTTCCAGCCACTGTAAACGAACTCCAGACGCGTGCGCCCCCTCGTGCATCTGGCTAACGTGGGACCTGGGGAACCGAGCCTCGAACCGGGGTCCTTAGGCTTCACAGGCAAGCGCTTAACCGCTAAGCCATCTCTCCAGCCCTACAATCAATTTTTTATGTTGTTTTTTCTGCCTCATATTATATTTTTCTCAGACTTAGTGGTCATTTTCATTCATCTTTCTTTTCTCTTTCCTTTCCACTCTCCTCTTTTGTGATTCTTCCACAGTATATTTATCTCTTTCATTTCTCTTTTGAATCATGTAGGTCTTTTTATCACCCTCTATTGTATTGCTTAAATATTCCTGTCAAGTTTTTCAGCCCCCTTTTTATAGAAATATCGACTTATTTAACATTTCGTTATTCTACATAACTTTCTGTTTCTTATTTAAATTCTGTATCTTTCAGTGCATTTTGTTCTTTGCTCTCTCCCTCCATTTTGTGGTACTATCTCACTGTATGCTATTTCCTAGCAGTCATTACTTGTCAACTAGGATCAAAAAACAGGTTGAGGGGCTGGAGAGATGGCTGAGCAGTTATGGCATTTGCCTGTGAAGCCTAAGGACCCAGGTTTGATTCTCCAGGTCCCACATAAGCCAGATGCACAAGGTGGCACATTCGTCTGGAGTTCATTTGCAGTGGCTGGAGGCCCTGGCGTACCCTTTCTCTCGCTCTCTCTTCCCTCCCTCATAAATAAAATAAATTATTTTAAAAATAGCATGGTAAGCACTTCTCTTAATATTCATATCCTTATATTAATGCTACTCTCACTTTGGGTAGAGAATCTTCTCTTTTCAGATGGCAGTGAACTTGATGACTCAGAAGGTATCATGGTGCTGGAAAGAAGTGACTGGAGTACTGAGTAATATCTCTACCACACCTCCCAAGGTTCAGGGTCTAATGCAGAAGAGGTGGTGGAAAGAATGTAAGAGCCAAAGGAAGGGTAGGACTCCTTACAACGTGCTCCCTCCAGACATAAAATGGCCTGGACATCCATGACCTCACAGTGCCTGACACTACCTACACAAGACCATCATAAGAGGAGGAAAAGATCATGACATCAAAATAAAAGACAGACTGACTGAGATGGGGAGGGGATATGATGGAGAATGGAATTTCAAAGGGGAATGTCGGGGGAGGGAGGGTATTACCATGGGATAATTTTTACAATCATGGAAGATGTTAATAAAAATTGAGAAAAAAACATTTTAAAAGAATTATGGAAACCCCCCCCCCCAAGAAAAAAGTAAATTTGGGCTGGAGAGATGGCTTAGCAGTTAAGGCACTTGCCTGTAAAGCCAAAAGACCCAGGTTTGACTCCGCAGAACCCATGTCAGCCAGATGCACAAGGGGGCGCACACCTCTGGAGTTCATTTGCTGTAGCTGGAGGCCCTGGTGCACCCACTCTCTCTACCTATTTCTGTATCTCTCTCTCTCAAATAAATTAAAAAAAATAAAATATTTTAAAAAGTACAAAGTTTCATCTTGTTGGAAGTTGCAAGGAAAACAACTAGCAGAATTTAATGTTTTTCTCTTTTTTGGCACTTTTATGTTTGGTTCAGTCTTTGGCATAAACATTATTATTACCAGTTTAAAAAAATAGTATGAAGAGTAGAGTTCATGAAGTAGCCTGCTTTGTTTCAGATTAGTGCTAATGGCCACTTTTCTTACTTTCTTTGTTTTGGAAGCATGTTTTGTTTAGTTGTTGGGTTCAATGGGCAATGTGGCAACCAAAGGTTTAAGTCCCAGGCTTTGTGTGGCTATCTACAGTAGCTTCCAAGTTCACGTGGTCTCTTCAGACTAGGAGGCATGACCTGGGCATGGGCGACGCCCTAGCAGAGCTCTCTTAAGCCCCTTTCCTGCAGATCTGTACATGCCTGTCCCTAAGGACAGGTCCTGTTTCTTCCCTGGGCAATCCACATTCATAGGTCTGGCCACAATAAGCAGAGTTTTGTTGTTGTTTTTAGATATATCTCTTTACAATACAACAATTTCTTTCCGGGCAATGTTTCCAGTTAAGATCCAAGAAGGTAAGTTGTAGTTTTAATTTCACTCTCCTGATTTTATTTCACAGTATTTTCAAGCACACTTTAGAGCTTGTGACCTAAGCTTTTGGCCATTTCTTGATTTTATTTAGGATAGAAAGGCTATTTGTGTGTGTTTGGTGGTGAGGGGAGGGAAAGTGTTTTTGTTTGTATTGTTTTTTTTAGTGACTTTTAAGAACAATGGAGTAAAATGCTTCATTCAGTTATACTTGACTAGAACAGTTTATTTCCTAAGTGTTTCATCCCTGAACCATTCTCCAAATTGGTGCAATCAGAGATCGTCAGTGTGTTCAAGGCTTGCTTCCAGAGGATAATACCAGAACTCTTATGGCTGATTTTCAAGGTTTTGTTTGCATTCCAAATATTATTATGCTATCACTCCCTGCCTGTAGTCTTATACTCCCGAAAGCCTGATCTCGTCTACCTTTAACAATCCTGTTTCTTCCACCTCTACTCGGTCTGTGCAACCTAATAAACCTAATATACAAACAGCCTTAAACCAGGGAGGTGATTTTGCTTTTTGACACTTTATAAATTTCACTTTATGAAAGTGGATTAAAGAGTGAAAATGGTTGTTGTAAACCTGACTGTCTCTGTGTGCCTGTGAACACGGATTCCTGCTTGGCAACTTGGTCTCAGCAGAGAGGGGAAGAGTGTCTTCCCTGTACTTCGTGTGGAAACTGAGTCACTTTTTTAAAATTTTTTTTAAATTTTTTATTTATTTATTTGAGAGCGACACAGAGAGAAAGACAGATAGAGGGAGAGAATGGGCGCGCCAGGGCTTCCAGCCTCTGCAAATGAACTCCAGACGCGTGCGCCCCCTTGTGCATCTGGCTAACGTGGGACCTGGGGAACCGAGCCTCGAACCGGGGTCCTTAGGCTTCACAGGCAAGTGCTTAACCGCTAAGCCATCTCTCCAGCCCTGTTTTATTTTTTTAAAACATGGTCTTATGCAGGCAGCGCAGGCTTCCCTTGAACTCTTCACCCTCCTGCTTCCACCTCCCAAATGTTAGGGTTACAGGCCTGTTCAACTGCCCTTCTTTATTCTGCATACTAGCTGTTAATCTCTGGGATAAGCTCATGGATAGCCAGCATTCTTTATAAATTAATAAATCTTTGAGGGTACTTTCATCTTCACAGGAGCAGCCCATGGAGGATAACAAATCATTTCACTTTGATTTGATAACGCCATTCTTTATTGAGCAATGAATCCTTTGTATACCAACCAGAAGTTTTAAGAGGGAATGTCTTAACCATAAGCACTTGGATCATCGCGGGATAAACAAACTTTGAAGTTTTACATTTGGAACTTCATTCAAATTTACTGCTCCTGAAAAGTAATAAAGGGATCTTTAAGGCAGAAAAGCTGCAGGAAAATATTTTAAGTTTGCAGCATAATTTAAAATTTTTTTAGAGAAATAGACTCCTTGGTAGTCTTTATTTGGGTTCATACAAGCAAGCATACAAGTGCTAGGTCAAAGGCACTGGTATTTATGTTGAGCAAGTTCCACTGCACTACCACACCTGAGCTGAACCTTCTTGGCTCACAGAAGTGTATGTGTGTTTTGTGTGTGTGCGCACACGCGCACATGACAGAACACATTCTTCTTTCCCATTGTTTTCTTTCTCTAGAAAATCATGTAAATGTAGATATACATTTGTAATCTTTTAGGTCTGATTTACTTCAATCAACAAGAGTCAAATTAAAGATTTGTTTATGGGGGCAGGAAAGGTGGCTTAGCGGTTAAGCGTTTGCCTGCAAAGCCAAAGGACCCAGGTTCGATTCCCCCAGACCCACATAAGCCAGATGCACAAGGGGGCACATGCATCTGGAGTTCGTTTACAGTGGCTGGAGGCCCTGACATGCCCATTCTCTCTCTCTACCAGCCTATTTCTATATTGCTCTCTCAAATAAAAATAAATATTAAAAAGATTTGTTTATGCTGTTGCACAAACTTACTTAATTTTAATACCCATGTACTACTACTACCATCATATATATCCTCTGGTGATTTCTTGAGGGCCTGACTTCATTTTTAATTGATGTGTGAAACATTACCACAAACTTAGGGGCTTAAGGCAATACAGACTTGTAACTTCAGTTTCCACACAGATCTGGAGTCCATTTTCTGTGCAGGGTGTCATGAGGTTGCGATCAACATGTGGGGCAAGGTTCTATAGCCTCACCCAGGGCTCTACGATCCTCTAAATTCACTTAAAATGCTACCAGCATGGCTCAGGGAATATTGTGGAAGAGGGGGCAGAAAGATTGTTAGAACTACAAGTTGGGACATTTTGCACAAACATTGCCCCTTCTCCCCATAATGCATGACCCACAATCTACACTGAGTTGACCTGCACCCCCAATGAGGAAGGCCACTTCAGAAAAGGGGCAGGGAAGAGGGAAAACATGGTACCAACATGTGTTGTTTACATACTAAATAAATAAATTTTTAAAAAAGAATGATAAGATGAAAAAATAGTAAGATAGAGAGCCACTGAGGAAGACACTTGAGATCAATCTCTGGTCTCCACACGCACACATGTACCTGTGCACACACACATTTGAACATGCACACATCATGCACACATACCAAGTCCCCTCCCCCCAAATTAAAGAATGTCATAAAAAATGGATGGAGCTGTGGTTAATGGTAGAGGATGAATATGAACTTATTTTAGCTTCCCTCTGGGGGTATGTCTTACTTGTATTGCTGTAATTCCAGACAATCTTGAGGTTTGGATATGAAGTCTCTTTCACTTTCTTAGGAACATAAAAGTACCAATAAATAGTGAACACCCAGCTGGTCAGGGTAGCACCCGTCTTTAATCCCAGCTCGCAGGAGGCAGAGGTAAGGGGAATGTCATGAGTTCCAGGTCAGCCTGAGAATCCTTAGTGAATTCCAGGTCAGTCTGGGCTAGATAGAGTAAGACCCTACCTTGAAAAACAAACAAACAAAAACCTCCCAGAAATGGAAGATACACTACAATGAGGGTTCTAAGCATAATAATTAAAATTCTTGCCTTCTGAAACGAAAAGAACTCGGTGACCTTAATTTACATGCAACATGCATGCAGCCTCCCCCAGCCCTGGGGAAGCTGGTGGGTGAGCAGCGGGCTTAGCAAACTGAGCGTCAGAAGCAGCTGAGAGTGCAGGTGGTCTGAGCTCCTTCTCCATTTGCTCGGAAGTCCCCCAAAGCACACACATGACGACACAGCAGCCCAGCGACAAGACTGCCATTTCTTTGAAAGCTACGGACAAGTTCATGCTGACTTCTTCCTCTTTCTAGTCCTATGTAGTCTACCTACTGGGCATTTCCTTGTCCTTTGTGATGTTATAAAGGACCTTATGCAGGTCAATTAAACCTTTTATAAATCCATGCATTAGGTAGAGGGTAGGCCTATCTGTGAGACTGGCTGGTCATAAACATGTCACAGACCACTTGGGGATGAGACCCTGCAAAGAGAGCAACACTCTCCAGGGAGCACCCTAAATCAATAAGCACTATATGATGCTATGTCCCCCAACAGGTAGACTACATAGAACCAGGTACCAAGAGGCCCCACTTATAAGTTGCTGACCTACAACTCATTAGGTGAGACTCCAAAACCCGACCTTAAATCTCAGTCTGTCTGTCTTTCTCTGCCTGCCTGACCCCTCCCCCGCTAGAGCGAGGAAGGAGGAGGCAAGAAATTGCATAGCCTTTAAAGAAATGGCAAACTTTTGTTGTTGGGTTGTTTTGTCTTTACGTATCTGCTTCAGGACTTCCTAGCAGACTCAGACACCACAAGAATCAAATGGTAATGGCCACAAACTTTTCAACACTAGAAAGCTTATAAAATGAAGATTGTGCAAATAAAAGAAACTTGGGAAAACTGATATTCATGTTGGCAATGGACTATTCATGAACACATGTGGGTTTGCATGGCTTAGTGGTTAAGGCACTTGCTTGCAAAGCCAAAGGACCCAGGTTCAATTCCCCAGGAGCCATGTTAGCCAGATGTACAAGGGGGGACACGAGTCTGGAGTTCATTTGCAATGGCTGGAGGCCCTGGCGCACTCATTCTCTCATTCTCTCTTCCTCTCTCTTCTCAAATAAATAATAAAGATTTTAAAATTTACATTTTTAATAAATATTTTCGGAGAAAATATGTTATCTCCATTTCAGATCTCTTAGTATTTAAAACAGATACTTCAGAATGATGTCGTTTGTCAATATTAAAACAAGAGTATAAATTAAATAAATCAACATTAATAGCGTCTTAATGGTGATAAAATATATTTTTATTTACTTTGTTGAGTCAGAAGGTTGTAAAAACATTATTGCTGAAGTAGATACCAGGCAAAACAGAAAGGTCCTTTAGAGTCCAGTTACCTTGGAGTTTATTTAATGTTTTCATGCAATACACACTTGGTTTTTTAAATAACAATTGCGACAAACAGCAGAAAGAATTTAAGAATGCTGCACTTGGGATCCATACAAAACACCAACATTTTGGGTTGTACACAATTAAAGAAATATCTCACTTTTCGAAATACTGTGATAGCCAATACATAGAGGCATGCCTGTACGTGGGCACAGTAATGCAGTTTAGAAAAGGGGAGGGAATCACACTGGAACTACTCAATTTCTTTAAAACCACTGAGCAAGAAAAGTAACATTGAACTTCCATACTGATTTTATACAACTTCTATACAGTACCTTGACTTAAATCCAAGAGCAAAGTTAACACTCTCTATTTTTGGTAAACAACTGTAGGGTAAACTTAGATGACTCCCCCCTGGATTTTACCTGGGAGCGGCCTTTTTAATATTTTATTTAAAAGAGGGCAGGTTTGGCACTTTTATACTGATGTCACCAATGTTAATATTTCTTGGGATCTCAGGAAGATTCATATTCTTTACAGCTGATACAGCACGGGCTGGAGCTCCTGCTAAGCCAGCCTGTATACAGAAGCAAATAAAAGAAGAAAATGTACAACTCAGGTGTAGCTCAGCATAAACAACTTAACGATGGAGGACAATGATAACAGAGTTTCACGTAACAAGCTCAGAGACCAGATGGTAGTTTGGGTTGGTATGAGATGGTTACTTTGAAATACTACTCTAAAGAGAAAACAGCCGACACATTAAAACTACTCTGAACACATGCAGCAACAATGTGAAGATTTAAGAACAACTTAATGTGAACTGCCCAGGTCTTATACACAACACTCACATAAAAGCTAAATTTGTGCCTGTTGTTGGCATAAGCATGAAGCATAATTTAGTTTCCTTATTAAGCATCTCTTACAGAAATCATGATGCATTTTCTTAAGTTTAAAAATAGCACTTATCAATATGTTGTAAAAAAAATGAGTAGATTATATTTGTTTAATTTCTTCATTCAGGGTTAAACCCTTAAAGCATTTCAGAACAATGAGATTGGTTTTTAATATTATGGAAACTTTTCTAAGAAAATTCTAGAACATTAAAGAAACTGGGCCTTTGAGTGAGGCCTCAATCCAAATAGAATACTTCTGCCTAAAGGTGAAAACCACAAGATTATTCCAACCAAACCATCAGTAAAAATTTAAAGATTAAAAATATTTTGTCATCTAGACTCAACAACATATATTTAATTTAAAGCATACAAATTTAGAGAAGGAATAGTACATAGAAATAATGAACTCTAACATTTTCATTAACTACTACTAGAACATAGTACTAGCTTTCTTCTAGTAGGAAAATTTGAAAATTTTCAAGTAATTGTAAACTAAAATGTGCTTAAAAGAAAAATGCATATGTATATTTTTTCTGAAGGAGATCAGTGGGCTTCATATTTGAGTTTTAACTTACATATCAGTAGGATTTCATCATTTTTATTCAAGCTACACAAAAGCACGGCCACAAACACATCAGAGTTCAGTGGCATCATCTTGCACAAAAACCAACATGTAGAAATGTCTCCACTCTACTTGAATTACACATGCGAAAAGACAGTGTCCACAAAATCAGAAGTGATAGTTTTTAAAGGCTCTTTCATTATTTTCATTTTTATTTTATGTAATCCTACCTCTTTCTTGTTAATTAATAATAATAATAATAAAGCTGTTACCTGAGAAAAATCTTGACTGATACAAAATAGGCCAGTGTAAACTATGTGCTGAATAAAGGATACAAACATTGTTAAGCAATGAAATAAAAGTCATGGATTATCAATTCAGGATTGGAAATAGAAAAATCAGTAAAGCTGTATTAATAATAGATATGGTCCACACAGGCAATGATATGGGTGGTGACGTATGGAAAACTCCATACCCAAATAAAAGATGAGATAGGGCTGGAGAATGTTATTTTATAATTTAATGGAAGTTGTTTTTGATGTACAACTGGTCATTTGACCTCTATAGTTATACCTACCTGACGCAATGAAGTTTATGTTAAACCTCACTTTCTTGCCACTCATCAAAAGACATTAGAGATACAACTGAATACTGTGTTATCAAAAACCATAGCTGAGTATTTTAAGGTTTCATTAGCCACTGGATATTTATGTCAATTGCAAGTTAAAGTAAGTCCTAGCTACTAAATTTAGAGTAACTCAGAACTAAAGAAGAATGCAGCTCAGAGAATTTTTTCTTGCCAGAAAGGATGGTGTCTGCCAAGGGGACAAAAATTATTTTACAAAATTGCAGACATTTGGAAACAGCATAACTTTTCTACATTTCTGCCACTATTTTCACTATAGAATTTCCATGACAAATGGAATATGGAAGAGTATTGATAATATATTTGTACAAATATTTTTAAAGTAAAGGATTACTGTGGAAAAAAATGTGTGTTCAATTTTATTGGCTTTATGTTTTACATTTATCAACAGTAAACATAATTTTTCAGTACTAACTGTTGTGAAGGCTTGTTTTCTGTATCATGTATAGCTAAGCTTAAGCAACAAAGAAAATGAGAATAAAAAGACATTGTTATGTTTCATTGGATTAAGTAGTTTGAGATTAAAGATGGTGTCAACCATTAGCTGCTAATGAAAATATACAGCACAGAGCAACTGATTTCAACAGCATTTATGTGCCACATCCTTAGAGAAAGCCAGAAGTTTCTAAGTACAATAATCTAGAACTCTTCTAAACAAAAGCAGCAAGCCATATACATGCAAAGGATGGTAACTATTTAGAACACGCAGATGAATTAGGAGAATCAAATTATTTCTCAAGCATGTTCAATACTTTAATGTAGTACATCATGAAATTAAATGAAGACTTGAAAATGTAATGTGTTTTAATTAAGGTAATGTTTTAAAATTCAGATTCTTCACAGTATAAAATGTAAAGAAAACTAGGACTATTGATCAGTAAGAAAATGCTGACATGAACTATCGATGTTCATATGTAAAAACTATGACTTTTAAACAAAAAGACCTTATATTACCAGGTCATCAACACCAGAACAGTTAAAAACAAATCTCATTTTCAGACACCCATAAAAGTAAAGTCTGAAACATTTTTTAAAATGTAAAGTGTGAAAGAAGTGATTTTCCATTAGGAAATCAGTTTTCTAACACGGAGGTGTAAAGTAATTTTCATCTTGGTTTTTTTTTTTTTTTTTCAGTAAGATACACTTAAAGTAAATGGATAACTTTCACTAACACAACTTTTTCAACACTAATATTTACAGAAATTAGGTTTACCTCATTTCTTAGTGTTAGACACAATTTAAAAATGTAAAATTAGATATTCCTGACTACGCAGCATAGTTCTTAAAGATTCAAGACTGCAGAGCTGACACAAAGCCCAAGCGAAAGGAACGGAAGTCTACTGGAGAAATAACTTGTCTCCGTCTATGCCGCACTAGAGCGCCGCCGCGGCAGCGACCCCGCAGCGACTCCACTAAGGAAACAAACGCATGAGTCCAAAGCAGCTAGGAACATGGGCTGGATGAAAGAACGAGTACAGTATAGAAAAGAATGGTCATGTTTTCTCTCCCATGAGATTAAATAAATCAACAGAATTAAGAGAAAGAAAACAAAATGAAGTCTGCAAGTATACCAAAATGAGGCCAAACAGAGAGAAGACTTGTACAGACAGACTCTTGGGAATTCCAAGCACTTGAATCACAAAGATAGTAATGGATGGATATGATTTGTTTTTGATTTTGTTTTTAAGTTGCCAGACCCAAAAATAAACAAAATATGTGCAAGCAGAACTGAAAAGCAGCATTGTTAAGATATATTTCAAAGAACCAGAAAGCTCACTTTTTCTCATGCAATAAGCAATTGTCTTGAAGGGAAATAGAAATTAATACTTTATTAACTCATTATTTCATTAGACATAAAATGCCATCCTACCATCTTAAAATCTTTTCTTCAAGCTTGCAATATAGCATAATAAGATGGTAGCTGGAATAATTTGTACAAACAAACCTTTCTTTACCCTTCCTGCTGGAAGGTGCTATGCAAACATTCATAATTTTGATCTAACAGCAAAGTCAAAGAAGACCAACGTTCACAAGCACAGCATTAAATGGTTTCAGACTCAAAATCATTAACAAAATAACAGCAGATTTTGAATACATGTTTTTTGAGTAAAACAGACAATTTTAGTATTTTAATTTCTGAATGTGAGGCAGATTAATCTGGAAATGTACATACAGGCTCATCCTCGCTGGGCACGGTGGCACACACCTGAAGCCCAGCCTTTGGGAGGCTGAGCCAAGAGGATCAGCAAGGTAAGGCCAGCCAGTGTGGACTGTAGAGCAAGACCCTGTCTCAAAAGGAAGAGGCGTGCTCCTGGCTTGAAGGCATGTGCTCTACCACAGTGCCAATGAATATTTAGTGAGCAGAAGTTCTAGTGTTACAAAGAATTTTAGCCAAAGTAAAATGTTCAAAATTTTCAAACCTTGGAAATTACTACTCATGTATTACCATCAGTTATATCTTAAATTTCTAATAGAGAAATTTGCCCGTGGGAACTAAATCCAGCAGGTAGTGACATCCATAGATTTATTTTAAGTGGCTTTAGCTATCACTAGAGACCTCGGGACTCTGAATTTTGTCAAAATACAAAAGAAATATGCTTGTCAAATTAAAGGAGACCACATACACATCTTAGGGACACTCTTCCTATTACCCACTCTTTAAAAATAGGTACCTGGTTTTCTTTTCAAGCCAATATCTACTTTTACGAATACAAGTTAACAGACCCAATTGGGTCTAGAAGATATAGTTTAATACAAAGTAAATATTAGGACATAGAAACTGGCAGTAATCTCCATCAATGGAGTGAATGAGGTCACTATGTACTTTCCATACTGGGAAGTAAAGTAACATGGATACAGGCACCAAAAGTTGTATCCTAGCTTCATGATACAGCCCGTAACCTCAGAATAAGATATTATGCATATATCTGAATATATTGCTACCTCTCAAACCCATCACTAATGATACCATGGTAGCTAAAAATCACTACCAAATTCTCAGTGATAGTTTCTCATTAGATAAAGCTATAAACTTGCCTTATTAAGTTTATACATTTTTTCTTCCACTGCATTCAATACATTATTGGAATTGGAAACTGTTAATTGAAGGATTTTTTTTTCTTGAAATAGTTTTATACTGACCATAATTGTTCATCACCATTTACATGAAACTTTTAAAATAGTTATTCCCTCTATTAATTTATGGGGTACAAGAAAATGAAACAAAGTAGAGAGGTGTGAGTAAGAAAACCTAGCAATCAGTTGAAATCACTCTTGATATATGCCAATAACTTTGTAAAAATCATTTTATTCTGATTATGGCATTTTTAAGTGGCAGATAGTTTGCTATAGCAGAAAGCTATTATATTTTGATCTATGTATCTAATTCTATTTTGGAGCACTTAATTCATGTTTTAGAAGTTTGACCTTACGTTCCTTGGCACTTGCAGGTTGCAAATGTGAAAGTAATTCTGTTAAGACTTTGGAACTGAAAACCATTTTATAGGGCAAGGGAGTATCTGTAAGTCATTACTCTAAGCCCTCACTGCTCCCTACTCCATATATACAAGACACTAAAGGCTGGTCTTTTGGTTTTAAATTTATAGCTTCAAAAACCCAGCAGGCAATTTTATGTCAGAATCCTAACTTAGAGAGGTAAGAGTAAATTTATATAGAGAGTTAAATTGAGATTGGTTCTGCTGTATGATGCTCAAAACAAACTGTTTTCATACACAAAGTAAACTGTCATTTCTACAAATCCAATTTGTCAATTAAATGCCAATATGTTTTTTCAAAGAACAAAAAAAATTAAACTTTCCTTTTACAATGCAGGCAGACAAACAGAACAAACATGACATTAATGATATACTAGGTAAAATACACTAAGTTCAATAAAAGATGAAGAAACTACAAGGAGAAACTAGAATGGAAAATAGGCTACAGGGACTATATGGGTTCATCAACACAAAGAATTTTTGAGTCTGGCCTAAAAAAATTAATTGCCTTTGACATCATTTTGCTTTCCCTTTGTGAAAGTACATTTTCTCAAAGTCAGCAATACCTTGTCTACCTGTCCTGTCTGGGAGACTGAAAGATAAAGGTCTGTAAGAGAGAAGAATGGAAAGAGCTAGAAAGATCAGGATGTTCAGAAAAAAAAGGACTGACTTCAAAAGTAGTGACTAAATTCAGACCCGTATTTCCATCTTAAGAATAACATGAAATATATCAATTTAACAAGTCTTCCCACCCTTGTGGAGTCCTTTCAATCTTAGCCATATTCCTAGATTCCTCTTAACTTCCCCAAATCCCACCAACCTCCCCACTTTAACCCTCCTCTTCCAAGATCCCAAGGTCATAAAAAATAATTTTTTCTATCAAACACACAAGATGAAAGTACACTTGAGCATATTTTTGCTTCTCCTCTCTTTCAAGAATGGTAGATTTTTTTTTTCCTACCTGTCTGGGTGTTGGCAATTCAAGTAGATAAAACTATGCTATAACTTAACAGGTATATTTCAATCATATCCAGGCTGATTTTTAATTTTTTTTTTCCCAAGGCAGGGCCTTAGTCTAGCTCAAGCTGACCTGGAACTCACTCTGTAATTTAAGGTTGGCCTTGAACTCACAGAGATCCCTCCTACCACAGTCTCTCAAGTGCTAGGATTAAAGGCATGCATCACCAAACCTGGTTCAGGCTGATTTTAAAAAGCCAAATGTTATTCCTAAAATATTGTGGTTCATGCATTTAAAATATGACAGTTATTTTCATCAATCAGGACAAAATTGTAATTAAATGCCCCCTGTTTTCTTTATAATAAATTCAACTGAAATTTAGTAAAAGATTAGTAAATTTATATTTTGCTCTCAAATAATTTTGGATTAATCTGCAGAAGTACATCTCTGTTAGATCTAATCAGATGAAGTAACCTGGAAATAAAAGGCATATAAAGACTTTTGAATTTTAATGTATGTAGAATAAAGCTGCCTCCCAAATATACTTAAAATACTCAAAATCCAATCTCATGATTAAAATATTATTAAATGTTACATATAGAAAAACATGATAAACATAATTTCATGTTTAATCCTACTTAAGATTTAAAAATCTTCTTATAAAATATACGCAAACAGGAAAAAAACTAGTTTGGTAGCAGATAACTGATTATGCATGCTAAAATATTATCAGTAGATGGAAATTAGAAGCATTTACTAGTATTCTAAACTGAATAGGATTACATGTATGAAATGATTTTATAGTAATTTTAGATAACTAGGTATGACATCAAAAATGTAAACTCTCTTTTATAACAAATTTCACTAGACAATTAAAAATGGAATATCTATAATGTGCTTACTAAAGGTCAATCATGACTTTAAAAAATACTATGCAAAGTGCATTATGTAGCAAAAGGAGAAAGAAAAAAGAAAGAGAGGGTATACCACCAATAGGTGAGATCAGAAATGTGAAAATCCTGTCAAGTGGCCAATATTCTACAGATGACCACAAAGTTCACAAATTGTCTGTCCATTCTGAACCAACTGCTGATGGATTAGTTACAATTTGTTCCTTGGCATTTAACATCTATAACTCTATACAGTTTTGTGAAGCAATGGTGAACAATTTACTTATATTTCAAGTCATCATTTTAAGATTTTTTAAATGATAGTTTAGTTGGTTACAGTGGTGCACACCTTTAATCCCAGCACTCAGGAGGCTGAGGTAGGAGGATCACCATGAGCTTGAGGCCAACCTGAGCCTACAGAGTGAGCTCCAACTTCCTTGATTAAAGTGAGACCCTGCCTCATAAAGACCCCCAAAAAATAAAGAAAAAGAAAAAAAGGTAGTTTAAGGTTTATAGTTCTATTACTATATTAAATAATGTACTGTCGAGCAATTATTCTCAATAAGATTCTATCCTTTTTTTCTGTCCTAAAACTAAATTTACTCTATCAACCTACTTCATGTTTTCCCCTTTCAAAGAGTACTTGAACACCTGGTTAGGTACACACATACACAGTTCCTCAGCTTTTCATCACCACTACAACCCAAAGGAGAGCAAACTGAGACAAGGGAAAAGGCAAGGCTATGTAAATACCAGGGGAAGTGTTTCTATACAAAATACTCTAAAATACCAGCGGAAGTGTTTTTTATAGAAAACTTCAATTGTTTTTAACTCTTATATTTCAGATTTATTTATCAGCCTCTATTTCCTCCAACTAAATACCAACAAAATATTTCTTAGAACTCACCTGTTGTAAATTTGCATTCCTTGATCCTTTATAGTGATCCTTTTATAACAATATTTACTTTAAGCCAAGCAATCATGGGAGCTTGATCTAATAATTGTAAGTTTTTTAATATGAGCACAAATACCAAATGCAAGAGTGTATGTAAACAAGCATAGCGTTGAGAAGAGAGCAGGACTATTCGCCTTCCAAATTCTGCTGTAGTAAGAAGCCACCAATGGGAACTGAAGTGACCCAGACAAGGCCCTTCTGGCTGATACTGAGCTTAGTTCCTGAGGGAAGGTCAAGTTCTGAAGGGCTTTACAGAGCACTCAGGGACAAGTGCCATGAGCTCAACCATTCTAAAGCTGATCGAACAGCATGGGATCAGCCAAGTTCAGCAAAAGTTCCTCTTACCTAACGCAATAAAGTCACGAGGTGTGTCAATGTATAAAACATGTAACTTAACTAGTATATGCTAGTGACCTTTGGGAAGGCTCCAGAAAAAGGTTACAGTATTGAATTTCTTTTTCCAAAGTTCCAATTCAAAACATGACTTCCAACTAAGAATTTTCCTTCTCCTTTCCTTTCCAGAAAGACTAGAACTGCATTTGTACCCAAAGCAGCTAGAACTGTAGCTAAAAGAAGAAAATAGAAAGCTATCTGTTGTATAGTAGTCATGAGACATTTCACCTTCTAAGATGTTTATATTTATTTTTAAAGCCTGAATAGGCCCTCCAGAGTGCTTCTGTAGGACAAACATTGAAAGCTACAAACCATGCATCATTCATGACCACACTTAGAACCCACACTCACGACAACGTCTTCCAGTCTCACCTCAGATTTCTCCAGCTTATTCTGTGCATCAATCTGTGTAACGATCTCATTCATGTTGGTCTCCAAGACCATTCCCCCCATCACCATTTCTGCAAGAATATTGTGAACCTGAAGGAAAAAAATAATATAAACACAGAAATCTCACTACCAAACCTTTCAAGATTTCAGTAGTTTTATCTCAAGTGCTGCTGTCCATTTTCTGGGTATGAGCAGTAAACGTTCTGGAGAAAGGGCTCAGGGCTCCTAACACACTTTCACCACTATGCTGAGGCTGCAGGCAATTTCCTAACTGTTTACATGTTAGTTCAATAAGCTGAAAACACAGATAACAGTACTTCTCCATAGGAACATTTAAAGAAGTGAATGAGGGATGGCTTAGTGGTTAAGGCATTTGCCTGCAAAGCCAAAGACCCAGGTTCAACTCCCCAGGAGCCACGTTAGCCAGATTCACAAGGGGCACATGTGCCTGGAGTTCATTTGCAGTGGCTGGAGGCCCTGACGCGCCCTTTCTCTCTCTCTCTCTTCCCCTCTCCCTCTTTTTCTGTCAAATAAATACATAACTAAAGATAAAGTGCTTAACACTGAACAGTCACTTGTTCTCAGCACTCTGACAAAAAAAAAAAAAAAAAGAAGTGGAAGAGATAATATGTACCCCAAACAAAGTAACAAATATTAACTATAGGAATCACCATCCCTTTGCTAGTTTCAATTTCTGGTGGTTTCAGTTACCTGAGTCAATGCTGGCCCCAAAATAGTAAGTGGAAATTTCCAGAAATAAACAATTTGTAAGTTTAAAATTGCAAGTCCCACTCCACTCAGTCACCAGGACACCCACACTGTGCCCGTCACCCCGCTCAGCACTGTGTCTCAGTGATCCAGGATGACTCAGGGCAGATGTGTCTGACGCCACCAGCAGCTTCACAGTAGCGCTGCCCTGGCACGAGCCTGCAGCACTGTGCACTTCAAATCGAGTAGGCTTCCTATCACCTCACATTATCAAAGTGATAAAGTCAAGTACAGTAAGGTGTTTTTACAGACACACAGACTACATTCACAAACTTTTATCACAGTATTATGATTGTAAGTTGTTGCAGTCAGGTTAGCATTGCTGGCAGAGATCACCCGGCCAAGAGCAGCTTGGAAAAAAAAGATTTATTTGGCTTAGAGGTTTGAGGGGATGCTCCATGATGGCAGGGAACACAATGGCATGAGCAGAGGGCGGACATCACTGCCTAGCCCACATAAGGTGTGGGCAACACATAAGGTGGCAACAGGAGAGTGTGCCGAACACTGGCATGGGGAAACTGGCTATACCACCCATAAACCTGCCCCCAACAATACACTGCCTCCAGGAGGCTTTAATTTCCAATTGCCACCAGCTGGGGACCTAACATTCAGAACACCTAGTTTATGGGGACACCTGAATCAAACCACCACATAAGTGTATCCTTTATCATTAAAGTTGTCAAGCTCTTATTGTGCCTAATTTATAAAGTAAACTATGTATCGGTGTTTCCTTATGTATAGAAAAGCAGCATATACAGGGTTTAGTACTGCGTGAGGGCCAGGCACTCACGAAGAAGTTGTGCAACGTGTCATCCTTGGATAAGGGGAAGTATTGTGCGACTATTACTAACAAAACTATGTAATATAAAGTTTGACACTTCAAAACACCCTCAACATCAGGAGTCTTTCTCAGTGTGAAGGAGCACAGGGCGTGTTAAGATGCGCATTAGACACTGCACTCCTGAAAATACCAACTTTCAATACTATGACAAACTCCCGAGAGAAACGAGACAAGGGAGGAAATTTTCATCTTGACTAGAGTATCAGAGGCTTCCATGGCCAGCTGGCTTTAACGCAAACAGAACCAGGAAGAGCATGGCCGAGGCTTCATGCAGCCAGGAGGCAAACAGAAAGTGACGGGAAGCCAGAGCAGCGAAGACAGACCCTTCAGGCACACCGCAGCGGCCCACTGCCAGCTGTGCCCTACCGCCTCCCGACAGGCTACTCTGCTTCTTCCTGAGGCAGGGTCTCACTCTAGCCCAGGCTGACCTGGAATTCACTATGGAGTCTCAGGCTGGCCTCAAACTCACAGCGATCCTCCTACCTCTGCCTCCCGAGTGCTGGGATTAAAGGCGTGCACCACCACGCCTGGCTCATCTACGCACATTTTTAATGTCTCACTAGATAAAACCACTGATTAGGTCAGTGTTCATGATCTAATCATCTTTGGGGACACCCTCACAAGCATACCCAGAGGTGTGCTTTACTAAACAGTGAACTAGGAATTTCTCAGTCCAATGAAGTTGACAATCAAGATTAACCATTACACTGGTCCTAAGTGAGTTAATGTATTAAATCAAATCTCTCAGTAAATGAGAACTATAGTATAGAGGACTGGTTAAACAGGCATATTTCTTTGGTGTTCAAAAGTAATGAAATGCATTTCCTGTACTCTCTTCGTGATCATGACAGTGGCTGCCTAACTACACTCAATTACAAAAACGTAGTTAACTGCATGCTTAAATCTGTTGCCTTTTAATGCAAATAAATTATGTCTCAATAAAAACAATTTTTAAAAACTAGTTATGTTTCTGCCAAAATTTCCAGATTTAAATTCCTTTATACAATGGTTTACTCATTTAAGAAAATCAAATAATACAATTAATAAAGAAAAGCAAACTGTGCTTAAAAGTGCAATCTCTTCTTGTACTCTTATCACTATCAGCAATACTGTTCAGAAATATCAATTTCCTTCCTCTCGCCTTCGATTTTTAATAAGTCATTAAGTCCTATCAATACTACTGTTTTCATGCCCCTTAATGGAAATTTCCTTCTGGACTATTCCAATGGACTCTTTAAAAAAAAAAAAAAAAAGCTGGGCATGGTGGCACACACCTTTAACCCCAGCACTTGGGAAGCAGCAGAGGTAGGAGGATTGCCATGAATTTGAGGCCACCTGAGAATACAGAGTGAATTATTCCAGGTCAGCTTGGGCTAGAGACCCTACCTCAAAAAAAACAAAAAACAACAACAAAAAAAAGTAGAGGGATAGAGAGATGGTTCAGTGGTTATGTGCTTGCCTGCAAAGTCTAAGGACTCAAGTTGGATTTTGCAGTACCCACGTTAAAGTCAGATGCACAAGGTTGTGCATGCATCTGAAGTTAGTTTGCAGTGGCTAGAGGCCCAGGTGTACCCATTCTCTCTTGCTCTCTCTTTCTTTGCCCCATAAATAAGTTAAATTTTTAAAAAAGATGACAGATAGCATAGATTTATTTATTTAGAATAAAAAGTAAGAAGTTCCTAGGTATTCTTTAAGATAACTGTGGTTAGCATAGATGCCTTCCAAAACCCTTTTTATCTTGCTTTTTTTTTTTTTTTTTTAAATTTATTTATTTGAGAGCGATAGACACAGAGAGAAAGACAGATAGAGGGAGAGAGAGAATGGGCACGCCAGGGCTTCCAGCCTCTGCAAACGAACTTCAGACGCGTGCGCCCCCTTGTGCATCTGGCTAACGTGGGACCTGGGGAACCGAGCCTCGAACCGGGGTCCTTAGGCTTCACAGGCAAGCGCTTAACCACTAAACCATCTCTCCAGCCCTATCTTGCTTTTTTAAAAAGATAGTTATACTCTAGTTCAAGCTGACCTAGAACTCACTCTGTAGCCTAGACTAGAACCAAAACTCATGGCGTTTCTCCTACCCAGCCTCCCACATACTGTGAGAGTCTCTGGCACCTAGTCCAACAGACTTTTTATTTTATTTTTATTTTTTTGGTTTTCGAGGTAGGGTCTGATCTTGCCCTAACCCATGCTGACATAGAATTTACTATGTAGCCTCAGGCTGGCCTCTTAACTCACAGCCATCCTCCTACCTCGGCTTGTGCTTCAAAGTGCTGGGATTAAAGGCATGCACCATCATGGCCACCTTCCAACTGAACTCCAGACCCTTGTGCCACCTAGTGGGCATGTGCAACCTGGCACTTGCCTCATCTGTGTGTGTCTGGCACCTTAACGGCTAAGCCATCTCTCCAGCCCTAGACTCTTAATTGGCTTCTTTTAGTATATGTGCTGCCAAAGCTAGCACTTAATTGGCTTCTTTGTCTTTAATCTCCATACCTAAGAATCTTCCTTCCAAAACATTCAAAGCAATAACAGTGCCAAAGAGAAAATTGCCCAATGGCACTGAGTTGCTTCAGAACAAGGTTCACAGTGCCCACAGCTCTTCAGAGTCAGTCTTTATCATCAGTATGAACCACTCCTCTCAGAAGAGCCTTTACTTCATCTGTCAGTAGGCCATGCCACGCTTCGCCTCTCCTGTTTGTGAAACATCTCCTCATACCTTACAATCCAGTAAAATATAACTTCCTCCACTCACAGCCCCTCCAGGCAGAGGTTGCTAAGTTTCCATGAACACTCTGAAAATACCATTTCCTCTCCTATATGTGAACTCTGCTAGAGCAGAGTTTCAATCTTCCCCACCAGGCAGTGACTGGCTCATGGTAAAAATAACTTGTGGCCGAGCGTGGTGGGGCACACCTTTAATCCCAGCACTCGGGAGGCAGGGGTAGGAGGACTGCCGTGAGTTCAAGGCCACCCTGAAACTACATACTGAATTTCAGGTCAGCCTGAGCTAGAATGAGACCCTACCTCAATAATAATAATAATTATAATTTGTGAATGGGATAAAAATAGTATTAGTAACCAAATGCAATTTTACTCTGACAAATACAAATTAGTGGGTTTTTTTCCTAAGTAAAAAACTTAAGTGTTCGATAATATAGAAGTAGTACCTTGTCTACATGGAATATTAAATCCAGTTCACAGACATTTTCAAAGCATTTGTCTAATGTTTCCACAAACACCTATAGGGAAAGACAAAAAGAAAGAAGGTATTTTGAAAAGTGTGAAAGTACATTCAAGCTCATTACTTATAAAGCAAGCAAGTCTTAATTGTACCAAAATGTTTCCATTACTACAACACCCTTTTGAAAACTAAAAACTATACAAACGCAACAAAAAGGAAAGAACCAAAACTATTTTTAAGTAAACTATACTTTACATATGTACATAAAACAAATTTTTTTGAAAATTATTAAAAGTTCAAATATCAGCACCATTACTTATATTTTTAAAAAAACTTAATATCACACAAATAAGGCTCATTACCATCAAGAGAGGGTTTGGAAAAACACTCATTAGAAATAGCTGTTAAAGTATATAAGTAAACAAGGGTGCAAATCGCTCCCCATATTATGAACTGGTTGCTTTTTTCTTGTTATTTATTTGAGAAAGAGGCAGAGAGAGAAGAGAACGGGTGCCCGAGGGCCTTCAGCTGCCACAAACACAGCCCAGGTGCCCACGCCCCTTGTGCGCATGTGACACTGCTCCCGGTGTCCCTGTGCATCTGGCTTATGTGGGACTTTTGAGATTCAGATGTAAGTTTGTAGGCTTCGCAGACAAGCCCCTTAACCACTAAGTCATCTCTCCAGTTATTTTTTTTTAATTAATTTATTTATTCATTAGAGAAAGAGAGAATGCGCAAGCCAGAGCCTTTAGCCACTACAAACAAACTCCAGACGCATGCACCACCATGTGCATCTGACTTATGTGGGACCTGGAGAATCGAACCAGGGTGCTTAGGCTTCGCAGGCATGTGCCTTAACTGCTAAGCCATCTCTCCAGCCCAAACCAGTTATTTTTAACTAGTGCATCAGTTCAAAAGACCAGTAAAATTACTTATATACAAAAGAGAAAGACCACATGATCAGATTTAACTGGGTTCAAACCATTTTGGATAAAGTGTATTGAATGTGTAAGAGTCATGTAAGTAGGTCTGGGTTCAAACCCTAAACATTTCCCCATCGTTTCCCCTGTCATTGTGGAGCTTCCCCTCGAGCCTGTAAGCCAAAAATAAACCTTTTCCCCAGAAGCTGCTCTTGGTCAGGTGCTATCTACCAGCAATGCAAACCTGACTGCAACAGTAAAGTGGTACCGAGGAGTGGGACTGCTGATAGACATCTGACTATGTGGCTTTGGCCTTTTTGGAGGTGATTTTCAAGAGGAAGGTGGAAGGACTTGAAACCTTGGCCTAAGACACAACTTGCAGTGCTGCAAGTACAGCTTGACGGGCTGTTCTGGTCAGAGCTGAGAGACCTGCATGCAGTAAGAACTATGGACTGTGAGGTTTGGCGTATGAGGCCGAGAAAGAGCTTTGCTTGGACTGGGCTAGCAGTTTTATGAGAAGCTTACAGTTATGCCCCTGTCCTGAGAAGTTGTGCAGGGTTCCTTTGCATAGAAACGGACTGGTACGAGCAGAGGGATATAGCACAAAAAGAAAAATCTTTGGGTGAATTGCTGCCTGTTTGGCTACAAATGATAGATCACAAGATTTGAGGTTGGGCCAGTTTCCCCTTGCTAGTGTTTGGCACACTGTCCTGTTGCTATAGTCCACCTATGTGGGCCAGGGGGTGATGTCTACCCTCAGCTCATGCCATCATTTTCCCTGCCATCATGGAGCTTCGCCTCAAGCCTGTAAGCCAAACTAAACCTCTTTTACCCAGAAGCTGCTTTTGGTTGGGTGATTTCTACCAGCAATGTGAACCTGCATGTATGGCTTTGGCCTATTGGGGCTGATTTTCAAGAGGAATGTGGAATGATTTGAAACTTTGGCCTAAGAGATGCCTTGCAGCACTGTAAGTACAGCTTGATGTACTATTCTGGTCAGAGTTGAAAGACCTAAATGTAATAAGAACTATGGACTGTGAAATTTAGATTATGAGGGTGAGAACAGCTTTGCCTAGACTGGGCTAGCAGTTTGTTTGAGAAGCTTGCTATTATGCCCGTGTCCTGAGAAGCTGTGCAGGGTTGCTTTGCGCAGAAATGAACTGGTGTGAGCAGAGGGATATGGCACAGAAGAAATGAAATCTTTGGGCCTAAACTACTGCCCATTCACCTGCAAATTGTTTGAGAGATTACAACCTTTGAGATTGGGCCAGCTGACCTGCACTGGGGCAGCAGAAAGAACGTAGACTCTTTTGAAGCAGCCTGAGTGCTCAAGGAGTGTCCTGTTCTTCAAAGTATGCTTTAATCCCCCCTAGATTAACAAACTGGCACCCTACCTGGTATTATGGAGGATAAGAAATCCAGGAAAGAGAGGGTCATTGCAATATGGTCTTGTGTTTTGGAAATGGCCATGGGCAGTGTGAAGCTGGACGCCTGCATGGAGACCCATTGGAGATGCCGGGACATGAGATGGCTGCTAAGAAAAGCTGCCCACCCAATGAAGTTTTCTAGGACTGTCAGTAGCCTAGCTTGAGGAGCAGAATTGGAATTCCACAGACTTGTTGCTAGTTCGTATTATTGGACTCGGAGATCTGTCACTGGCTAGAGTTGTTGGACTTGGAGCTACAGAGTTTGATATTTTCCCTGTTTAAATCTTGTGTTGGTTAAATGTTTCTTTGCTATGCCCAATGCCATCTTTTATAGTGTGAATGTTTATTCTATGCCATTATGGGTTTGGGGGAGACTTTTTGGTATTATGGCTCAGTTAAAAGATCTTCAGCCGGGTGTTATGTTGCACACCTTGAATCCCAGCACTCAGAGGCAGAGGTAGGAGGATTGCTGTAAGTTCGAGGCCACCCTGAGACTTCATAGTGAATTCCAGGTCAGCCTGGGCTAGAGTGAGACCCTACCTCAAAAAGCCAGAAAAAAAAAAAAGATCTTGGACTAGGGGGATATATGAACATCATTGGAATTGATAAAAAACTATGGGGACTTTTAAAGCCGAATGAATGTATTGCATTTTACATCACGTATGGTTATCAGTGTATGGTGGCCAGGGGGGAATGTGGTGGTTTGAATCAGGTGTCCCCCATAAATTTAGGTGCTCTCAATGCTAGGTTCCCAGCTGATGGGGATCTGGCAATTAATGCTTCCTGGAGGCAGTGTATTGTTGGAAGTGGGCTTATGGGCATTATAGCCAGTTTCCCCATGCCAATGTTAGGCACATTCCCCTGTTGCTATTGTCTACCCTCTGCTCATGCCATTGTTTTCCCCTGCCATCGTGATGTTTCCCTTGGAGCCTGTAAGCCAAAATAAACCTTTTTTCCCAAAAGCTGTTCTTGGTCAAGTTATTTCTGCCAACACTACGAACCTGACTACAACAATTGTCCTAACCTTCCCAGCCTTCCCATAATTTTGTAAGTATGATTTTCTTACTAAAAATAGCTTGTTCTTTCTATCATAGGAGCCTTCCATAAAAGGAGGAAAATTGTTTCAGATAGTGGTGACTACTGGAGAGACTCAAAACTCATTAAAGTGGCCTGGAGAGATGGCTTAGCGGTTAAGCACTTGTCTGTCAGGCCTAAGGACCCCAGTTCGACTCCCCAGGACCCATGTAAGCCAGATGCACAAAGGTGCACATGGGTCTGGAGTTCCTTTGCAGTGGCTGGAGGCCCTGGTGTGCCCATTCTCTCTTTCTATCTATCTCTTTCTCTCTCCCACCCACCAAAAAAAATATATGTGTGTGTATGTGTGTATGTGTGTGTGCGTGTGTGTGTGTGTGTGTGTGTGTGTGTGTGTGTATCATGGTAACTTTACACAAAGTAAAAATAGCTCTGTGACCAACACCTAAATAAAATTTCAGAACATAACCAGCACCTGTCAGACCCCTTTGCATTGTCTATCAGTCACTATACATACATACATACATACATACATACATACATACATACATACATACATACATACATGGTGGCTTGATTCAGGTCCCCATAAACTCAGATGTTCTGAATGCTAGGTTCCCAGCTGATGGAGATTTGGGAATTAACGCCTTCTGGAGGTAATGTATTGTTGGGGGTGGGCTTATGGGTATTATAGCCAGTTTCCTCTTGCCAGTGTTTGGCACACTCTCCTGTTGCTGTGGTCCACCTTATGTTGCCCAGGAGGTGATGTCTACCTTTGGCTCATGCCATCGTTTTGCCCTGCCATCATGGAGCTTCCCCTCAAGTCTGTACACCAAAATTCCCCACTGACGACCCGTCCCCAGTAAGCTCCTCTTGGTCAGGTGATTTCTGCCAGCAAGCAATGCAAACCTGACTGCAACAATTACCAACAATGATAAATATACCTGCTTTTTAATGCTAAGCAATTATTCTTTCTGAATTATATTTAAATGATACCACACACTATGCACTTTTTTGGGATGGCTTCTTTTATTCATGATTACTTTTATGAAATTCACTTCCTGATTATACAATGGCTCACTTACTCTTATATAGTATGACACTGAGTGAATATATCCATGCAATTGTTACAAATCTGGTCTATTTCCAGTAGAAGGATATTATAATAATCAGTGTTGCTAAGACTATTCTTCTACCAGTCTTTTAGTGAATGAATGTATACATATCTCTAAAATGTGTATCTAGGCTGGAAATGCTGAATCATTAGGATTGGAAGTTTAGCTTTAGCTTATACTGGCAAGTAGTTTTAGAAGTGATCATACAAACTTACACTTAAATAGCAGCCAGTAAGAGTTACCACAAGCTGGGCATGGTGGTGCACACCTTTATTCCCTCCACTTGGGAGGAAGAGGCAGGAGGACTGAAGTAAATTCAAGACAATTCTGAGACTACATAGTGAATTCCAGGTCAGCCTGGGCAAGAGCAAGACTCTACCTCAAAAAAACAAGAGTTGCTGGGAATGGTGGGGAATGCCTTTAATCCCAGCACTCAGGAGGCAGAGGTGGAAGATTGCTGTTAAGTTCGAGGCCACCCTGAGACTGCAGAGTGAATCCCAAATCATCCTGAGCTAGAGCGAGACCCTACCTTAAACAAAACAAAAAACAAAAAACAAAACACCCAAGAGTTACCAGAGTTCCACATGATTCTCAGTTCTATTACCATCACTTAACTGTAGTCATACTCATTGGGTATGTTATGTGTATCATGATATGAATCGGAGAGTGTAGCAATTCATTTTTATTAGCCAATTAAGTATCCTGATTTTTCAAATATTTTTTTAAAAATTTTTTATTTATTTGAGAGCGACAGACACAGAGAGAAAGACAGATAGAGGGAGAGAGAGAGAATGGGCGCGCCAGGGCTTCCAGCCTCTGCAAACGAACTCCAGACGCGTGCGCCCCCTTGTGCATCTGGCTAACGTGGGACCTGGGGAACCGAGCCTCGAACCGGGGTCCTTAGGCTTCACAGGCAAGCGCTTAACCACTAAGCCATCTCTCCAGCCCAAGTATCCTGATTTTTATTCCTGTTCAAGATGTCTCATTTCTCTACCAGTCTGTTTTTTTTCTTGTATATAGCCAAAAAAATCCTACATTCTAGATATATCCCGGTAGTCTTTTGTTCAATGCATGCTCAAACCTCATCTTCCACTCTGACTGGCCTTTTAGTCTTCTAGTAGTGTCCACGAAAGCTTTAGAGTTCCAATATAGTCTAATTTTCTTACTTTATAGCAAGTGCCTACAGCAAGGTTTTTATTTTCCATGTTTGTAGTGAATCTGTACAGAGCTGATTTTTGTGTACGTCTTGATTCCCAAGCATCATCAGAGTAACTAACAGAAATGCTAATCAGAACGAGGTTTCCAGCTGCTTCCTTTTACCCATCTCACTTGGTACTTGACAGAATCTGAAATCACCTAGGAGACAAGTCTCTGCGCATGCCTGAGGGCTGTTTATAGAACAGGTTAACTGAGGTAGGAGAGCCTACTCTGACCATGGGCAGCACAGGGGCTGGGGTCCCAAACTGAAAAGAGGGGAGAAGCAAGCTGAGTATTCCTGACTGCAGACTGAATGTGACCCGCTGCTTCACACTCCCGCCGTCACGCCTTCCTCACCACGATGGACCGCGTCCCCGGAACACAGGCAAAAATAAGCTCTTCCTCCCTCAACTTGCTTCAGTATTTTGTTGCAGCAATGAAAGAAGTAACATGTATTGCTTTGGTTCATGTTAGTCACCTCACTTTAACTTTCAAAATAAAACAAGCAAACAACAAAATAACTAGCAAAAATGCCTCCTAAATTGCTTCCTTTCACTATGTGTACTTACAAAAGTTTAGTAGAACCTACTGAATGTATAGGTTATGTTGACCAAGAAAGAAAATAACTTTCTGAGAGCTGTAAGTGTGCCACCTAGAGTATGAAGAGGCAGAGAGCAGGCTTTGGGAGCATGATGGTGGGGCCTCCGCTCCCGCTCTGCGGCTATCCACCTTTTAGCCTTCAGTATCATTTAACCTTTCATTAGTCTCAGAAAGCTATAAAATGATGATATAACTACTTCCAATGTTATCACAAAGATTTGGCTCAACTACTTAGTTAGAAAACAGCACAATTCCCAAATGACAGTCAATATTGTGTATCTGGGGAATGTTTACAAATATGATGACTGTAAAATTAAAATAGTGATACAAGTCAAATTTTTCTGGTAAATACTGATGCAAAAGCAAGAATACATGCCCTGGCTGCTAAGACTTTGTGATTTCCCTGTTAACATAAAAAAAAAAGCCTGGGGGTGGGAGCTGGGGAAATAAATGGCTTAGTGGTTATGGCATTTGCCTGCAAAGCCTGAGGACCCAGGTTTGATTCCTTAGGACCCACCCAGATGCACAAGGGGGCATATGTGTCTGGAGTTCGTATGCAGTGGCTAGAGGCCCTGGCATGCCCATTCTCTTTCTCTCTCATAAATAAATAATTTTTTTTTTAAAGAAAAGGGCTGGAAGAGGGTGGCTCAGTAGTCAAAGGCACTTGCTTGCAGAGCCTGACAGCCCAGGTTTGATCTCCCAGTATCCACATAAAGCCAGAGGCACAAAGTGATACATGAATCTGGAATTCATTTGCAGTGGCTGGAGGCCCTGGCATGCCAATTCCCTCTATCTCTCATTCTCTCTTTCCTCTCTGCTTTAAGTGAATAAATAAATAAATACAGCCAGGCATGGTGGCACATGCCTTTAATTCCAGCACACGGGAAGCAGAGGCATGAGGATCGCCATGAGTTCAAAGCCACCCTGAGACTACGTAGTGAATTCCAGGTCAGCCTCGGCTAGAGTGAAACCCTACCTCAAAAAAATAAATAAGGGCTGGAGAGATGGCTTAGTGGTTAAGCGCTTGCCTGTGAAACCTAAGGACCCCGGTTCGAGGCTTGGTTCCCCAGGTCCCACGTTAGCCAGATGCACAAGGGGGCGCACGTGTCTGGAGTTCGTTTGCAGAGGCTGGAAGCCCTGGCGCGCCCATTCTCTCTCTCTCCCTCTATCTGTCTTTCTCTCTGTGTCTGTCGCTCTCAAATAAATAAATAAAAATTTAAAAATAAATAAATAAATAAAATAAACATCACCCACACTTAAACCAGAGTACCAATTTGACAATAGCCAACACTAAAACAAAAGTGCCTTTTCAGCAAAATGTCATTATAACTATATGTTCTTAGTTTATGAAAATAACACAAGATTCATGAAGAACTCAATGTTTAGTTTTTAAAAAACCAGATTCTCTTAAAAACCTGACATTAGTTTGCTTTTGAGTCAACAGATATTTAATGTAATTAAAAAAGCAGAGTCCCGTAGTGCATATAAACTGATCTTTAATATGAGTACAAAAAACAATCTGTAGACTTACAGAAAGAAATCTTAAGGGCTTAGGAGATGGCTCAGCAGTTAAAAGTACTTACTTGCAAAACCTGATGGCCAGAGTTCAATTCCCCATTACCCAAATAAAGCCAGATGTACAATGTGGTGCTTGTATTTGGATTCCATTTACAGCAACAAGAAGCCCTGGTGTGCCCATTCTCATTCTCTCTCCCTCCTCCTCCCCCTCTCTCCCTCCCTTCCTCCCTCTCCCTCCCTCCCTCCCTCCTTCCCTCTCTCCTTCCCTCCCTCCCTCCCTCCCTCCCCCTCTCTCTCTCTCTCTCTCTCACACACACACAAATAAATAAACTTTTAAAGAAACTTTTTAAAAAAATTAAAGTACTTTTGGAGGTTCTAACCTGGACAAAATAGTAATACAACTGCTGTCATATTATAATTTTTAAAGAATGAATTTTAAAAGCCCAGAACCTAGAAGTGACGTAGTCAATAGCACCCTCTTGTGTCTAGTTATAAAAAACACAAAGCCAATTTTGAACAACAGGTGCCATCTAGTAAAGCAGGCTGACGTCCTGCCACTGTCCCTAGGGCTTTAAAGAGACTTGTCTACCCTCACATTCATCCCACATATACAAAGAAAGTGTTCATCACGTTTAGCCATCACGGAAGTACAAATTAAAATCCCCCTAAGATTCCATCTCACTTGAGTCAAAATGGCTAGCAACAAAAAGATAAACAATGCTGGTGAGAATATGGGGGAAAAGGAACCCTTATTCACTGTTGGGTCCACAAACTGGTATGGATGGCCATTATGGAAATCAGTGTGGAGGTTTCTCAAAAAGCTAAAACTAAGGGCCGGGCGTGCTGGCACATGCCTCTAATCCCAGCACTTGGGAAGCAGAGATAGGAGGATGGCCATGAGTTCAAGGCCACCCTGCGACTACATTGTGAATTTCAGGTCAGCCTGACCTAGAGTGAGACCCTACCTCAAAAAACAAACAAATAAAAAAAGCTAAAACTAGATTTAACCACGTGATACAGCTATACCACTTCTGGGCATATACCCTACGGACTCTCTACACTTTAATAAAGCCATATTTATGGCTGCTCTATTCACAATAGCTAGGCAATAGAACCAACCTAGATGTTCACCAACTGATGAATGGTTAATGAAGATGTGATATATTTAACACAATGGAATTTTATTCAGCTGTAAAGAAAAAATGAAATTATGAAATTCATAGGAAAATGGATAAAACTGGCTAGAAAAATTCATACTGGGTGACATAAACCAGATTCTGAAACATGTTCACTCTCATTTGCAAATCCTAGCTTCAAATTCCAATTTCTAGATTAGTGGGTGTGTAAATCAGAACGAGTGTCTGTAGAGGCCAGGAAGCTAGAAAAAGGCCACGGGAAGGGGCGGTTATAAAGGACAGGATGCATGGGACACAAAAAGTAGAGGGATAATCATGGGAGGGAGAGGTTTAAGTAGGGAGAGAGACACATGTATTTTGAAAATGTCAAAATTGAAAATAAGAAAAAGTACAGTTGGAAAACTTGAAGTGTTTAGATTCAGTAACAGCAGTTATCAATGTTAATTTCCCAATGAGGGGCATGAGGGAGTGCTTTTCTCTGATTTAGTTGTCTTTCTTCCTTTCGTATTTTTAGTTTTTTGAGGAAGGGTCTCACTCTAGTCCAGGCTGATCTGGAATTCACACCGTACTCCCAGGTTGGCCTCGAACACATAGGCATCCTCCTACCTCTGCTCCCAAGTGCTGGGATTAAAGCATGTGCCACCACACCCAGCTCTTCACCTTTTTAAAAGATTTTTATTTATTAGAGAGAGACAGGGAGAGAAAGAATGGGTGCATCAGTGTCTCTAGCCACTGTGAACAAACTCCAGATGCATGTGTCACCTTGTGGATCTGGCTTACGTGGATCCTGGGGGAATTGAACCTGGGTCCTTTAGCTTTGCAGGCAAACTCCTTAACTGTTAAGCCATCCCCTCCAGCCCTTTATTACATTTTCTTAACTTTTCCTACAAGTATATATTGTACATCGATCATATTCTGTCCCATCCCCTACTCTTTTTACTTTTCTTCCCCTCTCCCATGAGAGTCCCCTTTGAACCTACAGAGTTTTACTTCTCCTTTCATGCCATATAAACATACATAATTTATGTATCTACAAAAAAATCTAGGAGCAACAAAAAAAAATAGATGCTATTTGTCTGAGATAGGCTTAATATGACTAAATATTTGTTTCCATTTTCCTGCAAATGACTTTTGTTTTGGTTTTTCAAGGTAGGGTCTCACTCTAGCCCAGGCTGACCTGGAATTCACTATGGAGTCTCTCAGGGTAGCCTCACACTCATGGCGATCCTCCTACCTCCGCCTCCTGAGTGCTAGGATTAAAGGCATGCGCCACCACACCTGGCTGACAATTCTTTTTTATGGCTAAGAAAATTTTTGTTGTGTGCATATATGTCACATTTTCTGTATCCCTTTCTCTGTTGTTAGACAACCAGGTTGGTTCCAAAATTTACATACTGTGAATAATGCTTTAAAAAAAAACCTGACATGCAAGCAGTCTCTTGTAACATGTTAACGGGGAATGGTATAGCCGCGCTATATGGAAGATATATTCTTAGTGTTTTGAGTGTGAAACCAAATATAACCATCTTAAAAACAGGCCCAGGCCTGACTTAGAGAACTAGCTGGCCAATGTGCTAACCTTTTGCTTCTGTAAACTTTGCTTGCTTAATTGCTGCCTTTCCCCTAATGTTTCTGAGGAATCTCCACTTCAAGGACATTGCAGAAACACTCCACGGGGGGGGGGGGGGGGGCGTGGGGGGGGGGTTCGACCACCTAATTAGATAAGAAACTGAGGAGTCTGTACTTCAAGGACAATGGAGATGACTTCATCTGCCTAGAGTGCCCCTAGCTCCTGCCCCCAACTTTGCCTGCTGAAACCCCAAGCCAATCAGAACCGTTTAAATCAACCAATTATGTATGTATCCCCTACTTCTTTGTTCGAATTCCTATATGAACCCCTTCCCCAGGGGGCTCTCTCTGTGCCGGACTGTGGGGACGGAGCCCAGGCCTAGACTTGCAATAAAGAAACCTGTTGCTTTTGCATTCGAGTGTCTCAGCTTCTGTGGCGGTTCTCTGAGTGACTCTTGGGTGACTGGGGGACTTGGCTCCTGGTCAGGGGTCTTGGTACAACGTTGAGAACCTTCCATAGTGGCTGAAGTAGTTTATATTCCCACTAGCAGTGTATAAAGGGTTGCTTCTGGCCTATAACCTGAAATCTTCCTGCCTCACTCCCGAGCGCTCAAATTTCAAATTGCAGGCATATGCAATTTGATAGGTAGGATCTCACTGTAGCCCAGGCAGGCCTTGAACTCATGGCAATCCTCCTATCTCTGCCTCCTGAGTGCTGGGACTAAAGGCATGTGCCATCATGCCTGGCTTAAAAACAATTTTCTAAAACCTTTCTCTTAAACATTTTCCATGACTACAGTATAAGGGCACTGGGATACAGTGAGACCTTCCCTCAAAAAATCTAAAATAAACAAACAAAAAAACAAATATCCTAAGAAAAGCTTAGTTGTTAGTTCTCAAGTTTTCACTACAAAATTCACTAGGTGGGTGCTGTTAAAAATTGTTACATGTTGTGGTGGTTTGAATAGAATAGATGGCCCCCAATATATTCAGTTGTTTGTTTGTAGTTTGCATCTGTAGCACCTGGCTGGAGGCAGTGTCACTGGGCCGATCTTAAGGTGTGGTGGTGGGTTTCAGATTGCAATCTAAAGATATGCAAAGTGTGCCTAGCAAGAGTTCCTGAAGTGTGCTGTGGCTTTTGGCTTTTTGGCAAGTGCTTCTCTCTCTCTGCTTGGTCCTGTGGAGGCAGGCCGTCTTCTTCTGCCACTTATGGAGCTTCCCCGGGATCTGTAAGCTTCAGTAAAAATCCTTTCCTCCATAACTGTGCCTGGTCTGGAAGTTCATCTCAGTGAACCTGAATCTGTCTGCTACACATGTAGTACAGAAAAACCACAGCAGAAATTTAGAATGACCCATTATTATGTCTCCATGATCACTGCAGCATGATATACTAACTGATGACAGCATGCATGCTTGCAATGCACAAGGTGGCGCACTGTTTACTGTGCAAATACTTTAACACTTCCAATGAAGACATGATACAGAAGAAAGGACTCTTTTTTTTTTTTTTTATTATTTATTTGAGAGCGACAGACACAGAGAGAAAGACAGATAGAGGGAGACAGAGAGAATGGGCGCGCCAGGGCTTCCAGCCTCTGCAAACGAACTCCAGACACGTGCGCCCCCTTGTGCATCTGGCTAACGTGGGACCTGGGGAACCGAGCCTCGAACCGGGGTCCTTAGGCTTCACAGGCAAGCGCTTAACTGCTAAGCCATCTCTCCAGCCCAGGACTCTTTTTTTAAATATATATTTTATTTTTTTATTTGATAGAAAGAGGCAGAGAGAGAGAGAGAGAGAATGGGCGTGCCAGGGCCTCCAGCCACTGCAAGCAAACTCCAAATGTGTGTGTCCCCTTATACATCTGGCTTACGTGGGTACTGCAGAATCAAACTGGGATCCTTTGGCTTTGCAGGCAAACACCTTAATTGCTAAGCCATCTCTCCAACACAATAGAAAGGACTCTTAAAAAGCTAGCTACTGGGCTAGAGAGATGGCGTAGCAGTTAAGCACTTGCCTGTGAAGCCTAAGGACCCCGGTTCACGGCTAGATTCCCCAGGACTCACGTTAGCCAGATGCACAAGGGGACACACACATCTGGAGTTTGTTCGCATGGGCAGGAGGCCCCAGCATGCCCGTTCTCTCTCTCTTTGTGCTTTTCTCTCTCAAAAAAATAAATAAAAAATAAACTATTAAAAAAAAGCTAGCTACTAATTCTGAAATTTATCAGTCAGTACACCTGAATAGTATATAATCACAAATAAGAAAGATTTTCTTTTTATCAACTTATGAGGAATCTTAAAGCAAACAGATTGTACAATACAATGATATAAGCTTCACATAAAAGTATTAATAATGCCTGCTTCCAGATTTTATACAAGATATAAAGGTTTATCTGGGGCAACATATGGATACTTTACGGACACTAAATCTTTGCATAAAAATATATGCTTCCATGATCATTTGAGTGGTATCTTTTTAACACTGAACTATCAAAATTGTTGTTATGTCTAGTTGATGCCTTTCTGATGTATTCTCTAAGGAACACACAAGACCAGGAAGTTCTGACCTACACTCTTCTTGGTTTCCAATTTTCCATTTAAATTTTCATTTCAGAGTTGCCATTCTCAAAACTAGAAGATGAACAAATCAAGAAAATCAGTTCTAAATAAACTCTGAATAGCTACTTGATGAGATAAAAGCAAAAACTGAGCTACTCGATTCATTGCTGTTCACTCAGCCAATGTTTTTAAAGTGACTGACTCAAATGCTCAGCACTCCTCCTTAAGCATTTAATGAACTGTGATAATCAAAAGGAAAGACATCAGCTTCTGAATTTTCAATGGGTTCTTGGTAGTGACCTGTTATATAAATTATAGAACTTTCTCTCTCTCTCTTTTTTGTAACATAGTAAGCCAGCATATGATAACTCCCAAAACTCTGTAATGAGAAAAACAATATAATTTTCCTAAAATCCTCTTTTATGCACTTATCTAATATCGAAATTAATGACCAGTATGAGGTCTGGCTCAGTGGTAAAGGCATGCATAGCACATGTAAACACACCAGGGTTCCATCACTTACACAAAAACAAAGGAGCTGCAAAGATGGCTCCATGGATAAGAGCACTTAAGCATGAGAGCAAGAGAAGTGCATCAAACCACCCCCATTTATCTCCTCAGCACCCACATCAAAAAAGCTAGGTGTGAGCCAGGCACGGCTTTGATCCCAGCACTGAGGAGGCAGAGGTAGGATCATCTTGAGTTCTAGGCCACCCTGAGACTACAAAGTGAATTCCAGGTCATCCTGGGATAGAGTGAAACCCTACCTCAAACCCCCAGCCCATACACAAAAAAAGAAAAAAGCTAGGTGTGGCCAGGTGTGTCTATAAACATAATCTGCAGAGACCAGAGAATCCCTGAAAGTTACTAGCAGGAAAAAGCAGCCTCCAGGGTGAGGGAGAGACCTCTTCTCAAGGAACTGCAGGGATGATACAGAAGGACACCCACAACTGTCCTCTGGCCTCTGTACACACATGCATACACGACACACATCATACCACACACTCTACACATACAAAAACCACACACCACCACAGCCATTAGTTTGCATACTAATGGCTAAAAAAATCTGCAGCACAAAAGACAGTTTTCACTTTCCACAAGTATGCAAAAGAATTCATCTCATACACTGTTAGGCCCTTGTTCTTCCGACAGTTCCCCCATCTGAGATAAATCAACTCTTTTGTAATTAAGATGAACCACAACATCAAAATAAAGATGGGGATAGGGACACGGCTTAATGGTTAAAGCATCTGCCTGCAAAGCCAAAGGACCCTGGTTCAATTCCCCAGGACCCATGTAAGCCAGATATACAAGGGGCACATGCATCTGGAGTTTGTTTGCAGTGGCTGGAGGCCCTGGCATGTCCATTCTCTGTCTCCTATCGCTGTCTTTTTCTACTTGCAAATAAAAATAACAACAAATAAATAGGAAGCTATTTCCAAATAAAGATGAAAGTATCAGGACACAAGTCCACAATACTTCTGATTGACCTCTAAGAAAATTCACATTCAGTTTAATCCTTTTAAATTATAATACTTCTCTTTAATAAAAGAAACTGAAGCCAGGCATGGTGACACACGCCTTTAATCCCAGCACTTGGGAGGCAGAGGTAGGAGGATCGCTGAGAGTACAAGGCCACCCTGAGACAACAGAGTGAATTCCAGGTCAGCCTGGATTAGTGTGAGACCCTACCTCGTAAAACCAAAAAAAAAAGAAAAAAGAAACTGAATGTTAAACGAGAACCTTGTTCTATCTTAGCTCCAGTGACTCTAGTGGGTTTGATTAACTCAGTTAGTGAACAATATGTGGTAGATAGCTAACAGAAAGTACAGTGCTATATAATTTTTGTTATAGAAATACAATGCTTTGAAATAAAAATACAAGGGCTTGAAAGATGCCTAAGCCATTAAGATGCTTGCCTGCAAAGTTGTAACAACCGGTGTTTGATTCCCAAGTATCACATAAAGCCCGATGCACAAGGAGGCACATGCACCTGGAGTTAGTTTGCAGGGGCTGAAGGCCTCCGTGTGCCCATTTTGCCCTCCATCCCCCCTGCTTGCAAATAATTTTTTTTAATTAAAAGCTGGGTATGATAGCTTTGCTTTTTATCTTATTTCTGCTTATCACTTAGCATTTTTATTTTTATTTTGCTTTTACAAAAATTATTTAAAGCTTTAGTTTAGCCACTTGCAATATTTCTAAGCTTGGTAACTCAGTATTTATTACTAAACTCCAATGCTTGGTTATTTCTCAGTTATTCTATAACTACATTCAAACTATGTCTCCCTTCTTATTTAAAAAAAAAAAAAACATAAAATTTATCTGACAAAAAAACTTCCTACTTAAAGGCTATTTTCTCCACCTTACAACTCATTTACACCATATCCATATTTAAACTATCCAAAAAAAGAACAAAAACATAAATTTGGTGTTTTCCCCTTAATTTGTAGCCACTATGGTTTTTCTATGTTAATTTTTAAACTTTTAATGATGATACTACAAAGTACAAAATCTACAATGTAATAAGAGCAAAATGATTTTCAAAAATTAACACACCAATGTAAATAGCATTCAGAGAAAAAAATGTTTCTAGCCACTGTGGAAGAGGTGGCAGAAAATATGTTAAGTGTCAAAGGAAGGGGAGGACTGTTTGCAACGCTGTCAGCCACCTCAAAGTGGCGTTGATACCCATGACCTCACAGGGACTAAATCTATCTACACAGGACCTGCCTAGCAGGAGGGGGAAATGATGACATCAAAATAGAAGAGACTAGTTAGAAAGAGGGGCTTCATTGGAAGGAGGGAAAGGAACAGTGGTAAGAGGGAGATTATGATCATGGTATATTGTCTATTTTATGTTGTTTCTAGCACATAGTAATCCCTACATTTTATTTTCTGTCTAACTCTTCTGATTAACCTTTGGCCTTTACTGTCAGCTATATTACACAGAATATTAAATATGAGCATAAAATTCATTCATTCATTCACTCATCCAACAACCAATTGTTGAAAAGGTGGCTGATTGTAAAATGAAGTCTAGTTATGAAACGGAAGATGGAACAGAAGGCAAAATTCACTGAAGAAGAGGGGTTCCAGGTTTCACAATGCCAGGACAGCTCATGGTAGAATTATACACATTGTTAGAAAAAGTGAGAAGTGGAGAGGAGGAAATGCAGGGAAGACTTGGTCAGCTCAACAGCAGAGAAAGGCTCTTACCTGCAAAGCCAAAGGACCCAGATTTGATTCCCTATGACCCATGTAAGCCAGACGCATTAGGTGGCGTAGGTATTTAGAGTTGATTTGCAGTGGCTGGAGGCTCTAGCATGCCCATTCTCTCTCTCTCTCTCTCTCTCTCTCTCTCTCTCTCTCTCTCTCTCTCACACACACACACACACACACACACACACACACACACACGCCCATATAAACAAACAACTTTCCTTACAAACTAGGGGATACTTTGGGGTGGTGGGGGGTGTAGTCATTGGAATTCTCTGGTTGCAGGGCAGTCTACCTTGCCTCAAGGCTTGGGCCACTTCAGGGAAATGATAATCAGGTGATTTAGGCCATTCAGTAAGTGAAAATTGGAATGGGTGGTCTGGGTCACTCTTGGGAAACAGAGTTACAATAAACTGGCAGTCAGAGTCCAAAAATGGAGACATTCTGGTTCTAACACACATGAACACTGAAATCCAACAATAGGAACAGTATGTATTGAGTTTCAGTGGTGGTTTATACTGACTGTCAAGCTGACATGACTCAGAATCACCTAGGAGACAAACTTCTAGGCTTTATCTGAGAAATTATCTTGATTAGGCCTGGTAAGGAGGGAAGACTCACTTTTAACTATGGACATCACAATTCTATGGGATGAAGTCCTAGGCTAAATACAAAGAAGAAAGTGGACTGAGCACCAGCATTCCTTGATCTTTGCTTCCTGACTATGAACACAATGTGACCATCTGCTTCCCCCACCATCATGGAATGTAGCCTCTAACTGTGAGCCAAACTAAGCCCTTCCTTCTTAACTTACTTTTGTCAAGTATCATGTCCCAGCAATGAGAAAGGTAAGGACAAAAATCTATTACTAGAGTCAGTTCTCTACAGACTCGCTGTCTCTACACATATTGTGAGCAGAAGCATTTGCTGTCTCTGTCCTAGTCTACTTTTCAATCATGCCACTAACAGCCTTGGAAAATAGTCTTCCTCCAGAGAAAAAGGCAAGTTTATAAAGAAAGAGACAATCTCCTCTTCTTACATGGAGCAGACATGCATCCTACCCACTGTGGAGGATTCCAGCTCCCTAAGCTTTGGGTTCCTCTGAAGGACTCAGGAAGGCATGACAGGCCTCAGAATCATCAATAGGCCTAAGTTTCTGTTTCCCAAGGTCAGTTTCCTGATAAGGGAACAGACTGTACCATGCATTCCTGTGGTCATAGATAAGTTTGCTTAAAATAAGTTTGCTTAAAGTTCCTAAAATACACATAGCCAATTACTATAAAGGTTACCTAATCTGGGCTGGAGAGATGGCTTAGCGGTTAAGCACTTGCCTGAGAAGCCTAAGGACCCCGGTTCAAGGCTCAATTCCCCAGGACCCACGTTAGCCAGATGCACAAGGGGGCGCATGCATCTGGAGTTCGTTTGCAGTGGCTGGAGGCCCTGGCGCGCCCATTCTCTGTCTGTCTCTCTCTCTCTCTCTCTCTCTGCCTCTTTCTCTCTCTGTCACTCTCAAATAAATAAAAATATTTAAAAAAAAAAAAAAAGGTTACCTAATCTGCTTGGAATCCCCCTATCCCCCTGTCCACCAGCTTTGCCCACCAGTATCCTAAGCCTATCAGAAAAATACAAGTGCAGTTACTGCTTAAATCAACCAATCATGTAACCATTCCCCTACTTCTTTGTTCAAATCCCTATAAGAAACCTGACCCTGGCTACTCAGGCCTCTTGTACGGATCCACTGTGCAGCTGAAGTCAAGAGTCCAAGCTTAAGCACGAAATAAAGCTCCCTGCCTTTGCATGCGTGCTTGGTTCTCCTTGGTGGTCGCTGGGGGCGCCAAGAACTGGGCATAACACCTCCACCGTGTATTTTAAGCTGCTATGTGTGCACACACATTGGCTTCTTTATATCACTCTTTTACAACTAAGGAACAAACGCTGCATGTGTTTGTTTTACACATGCGCGTGCACATGTACTTTTGCAGTTAGTAATAAAGTTCTTTGTCTCTCGCCAGGAAATCTGTCTCACCTGTCTTCCGCCAGCATCTATAAAACTGTATTAGGTTAACTTGCTCTTAAGTAGTGTAAAAAGCTCAAACCCTTGCCAGTTGTTGACAAAATTTCCAATGAATAAAAGGTGAGAAGAGATGATTACCACAAATGGGTAGAACTCAGAAATGTTGGACAACATGAGATGAAATCTGCGATGGTTTAAAAGGGAGAATGTTATGGAAGAAAGAAAGTGCCTCTAAGCTCAAATATACAAAACAAGTAACAAAAAAAATGGAAACAACAATGATTTGAGAAGATTGGAGGTAACTTCACACAGGAAGAAAGATATAGCTTAAAGTCAAAAGGTAAAGTAATATTAACATAAGAGATTAAAAGCAAAGAACTTCCTGATGACTTTGAGTATAGGGTCATTATAAAGGCTTTCCAGGAGAGAGGTTCATGAGTCTTGGGCTCCTTGTAGTGACTCACATCAACAGGAGGAAACCAGCAGGATGACATGAGCTGAAATTAGTCCTCATCAGATTAGTTTCTTTATCCCTCCCCCTTCTGCCCACTGTTATGGTTGTATATACAATGAGCAAAGGCTCCTGCACTGAAGGCTGGTCACCAGCTAAGGGCACTACTGAGAGATGACAGGATCATAAGGATAAGCCTTCATTAGCAGATTAAAACGATGACTCACAGCTGAAGGGGCTACTAAGAGGTGAGGTCTAGCACAGAAAGTGGGTCCCTGGGGGTGTGTTTTTGTAAAGCGTATCCTGTCCCTGGTCTTTTTGCTTCCCAGTTGCCATGAGGACAGCATCCTTCTTCAGCCACGCCCTGCCGCTGTGATATTCTGCCTGCCATGAACCAGCTGACTGCAGCCGGAAACTGCCAGCACACTGAACCGATATAAATCTTTCTTCTTTTAACTTGATTTATGTCAAGATTCATGCCACAACACACGTATCCAATATCTACTATGGAACACTTTATTTTAAAAAAAAAAAAGTCTTTTGAAATACTTCGATTTATTTGAGAAACAGGCAGTACATTCAAGAGAGAGAGAGGATGGGGAAGAATTTAAGCATATGGGGGGGGGGGCGGCGGCAAGGCAGGGCCCCCTGCCATTGGAAATGACCTCCAGACACATGCACCACTTTGGCATATAGCTTTACCTGGATACTGGGGAGAAGAACCCAGGTCATCAGCTTTGCGATCAAGTGCCTTTAATACCTGAGCCATCTCTCCGGCCTGCAGGAAACTTATTTCTTGCCAGGTGTGGCACACACCTTTAATCCCAGCACTCAGGAGGCAAAGGTAGGAGGATCACCATGAGTTCGAGGCTACCCTGAGACTACAAAATTAATTTCAGGTCAGCCTGGGCCAGAGTGAGACCCTACCTCGAAACCCCCCCAAATATAAATGTAACACTTATTATTGTCAAAACATTATTTTGGAAAAATTTAAAACAAAAGTTTCTTAAAAACATAAGTGCAAAACTTATTTAACATAGTAAGAAGCCATAGTTAACTTACTTGAATTAGATCTAAAATGCCAAGTTCACTTTCTGAGGAATCCACACAGAAGACAAAATACAGTGTTGCATAATGTCTATAAATCAGTTTGTTGTCAGATCCTCCAATTAATCTAAATGACAAAACAAAATAATTGAAACGTTATATAGAACACAAGGTAAAACATTTCATTAGCTCAAGCAAAGTGACAACTTGATTAAAACCTTTTATAAAACAAAAGAGCATTTTTTAATGGCACAGCATTCAAGTTAACCTATTTCAGAAACTGAGTCAATTAGGACAGCTGTTTTCTTCACAAATGTCACGTAGAAGACAGCACTTAATCTGTTCATTTATCCGTGAAACTCCTCACTGAGGAGTTACTACGCGTCGGGGACTGACTGCGCAAAGAGCAAGAAGCACACAAGCGGAGTTCCCGGGCAACCAGAGGCCACGTCACCCACACTCTCTACTTCAGACCGGGGATTAAGAAAGAGCAACATTCAGGCTGAGATCTAATGATTAAGAGCCAGCCATAAAAAACTCAGCAAAGAGCATTTCAGGGCGAGGAACGACTAGTAACAGGGGCCATTCCATCAAGGACAAAGTAGGGACTTTCAAGGAAGAGTAACAAGGCCATTAGACAAGAAAAGATTAGTAAACATTGAGGGCAAAGACACAGGCAGAAATGAGATCATAGGGCATTTGTAAGTGCTTACAAGATGTAACTCCATAGGTCACAGTAAGATACACAGCTTAAGATTGATTATCGACTAGAAAAAAAAAAAGAATAATATTCCTTAAGTTTTAAATTTATCATCAAGATCTCCTCCAAAAACATTGTTCTGAAGTATAAATGCAAGAAAACTGGGCTAATGACTACTCAATTATTTCTCAAACATTTATTTATATTGACGAGAATTCAGCATTTTAAAATTGTAATTGAGGAATCATTCCAGACATCTTATATTTTTCTAAATATAGTTTAGCAAGACCATATTCAAATTTACAATAACAAATTCACCTTTACATAAAAGACAAATCAACACTAACATAATTTCAAATGAAGGTTATACATAAGCAAAGCTAACTAGACATTCAAAACAACACAGAATAGCACATGAATTTCTTCCTCAGTAAATATAAAACTAAGCTTATAATTTCTGTGGAAATCACATCTCTATGTATGTAGTACTTTTGTCCTCTAATAGTAAAAACAGAAACCATTTTGGAAAAAGAATTAAAAATTCCAGGCTGTAGGGATGGCTTGGAAGGTGACATGCTTGCCCACAAAGCCAAAGGACCCAGGTTCGATTCCCCAAGACCCACATAAACCAGATGTTGGCACATGTATCTGGAGTTCATTTGCAGTGGCTGGAGGCTATGGCATGCCCATTCTCTTTCTCTCTCTCTCTCTAATAAATAAATAATTTTTTAAGTACAGCATTTATTAAAATAAGAATTCAAAATTCCTACCACACTAGATACTTTTCTAGAAAATTATTTAATTTAAAAGTACACATGTACCCTTTAAATATTTTGAGATTACATTTATAACTAAAGTTACAACTGTTCCCAGAAAGTGACTAAGAGAGCACAAACAGCAGGCTTTTCTTCATCTGGAATCAGCAATCTCATCTTAAATGTTTCTTTTGTTTTTCTTTTAAAGATGACCAGCCAGGTGTGCCTTTAACCTCAGCACTGTGGAGGCAGAGTTAAGAGGAGGCATTCACTCACTACGTAGTAAATTTCAGGTCAGTCTGGGCTAGGGTGAGACCCTACCTTGAAAAACAAAAACCCAAACAGATGACCAAACTTCTGAAAACTCTAAGTTACAAAATGGCATTGATGTTAAGAGAAAGTATGGACATTAACATGGCAACTATATATTGGCCTTCAAAACAAAATTTCATATTTAAGCTACAGTCTGATATAAATTGTTGTATGGGATGCAAAGTACTATATTAACTGCATAATTTTAACAATCTAAGAATTGGAGCAACGTGATCAAGGAAACCACCTTGTTGGGGTTCAGAACTAACTAAACTAGGGGGCTGGAAAGACGGCGCGGCGGCTAAAGGCGCTTGTTTGCAAAGCCTAGAAGCCCAGTTTTGATTCCCCAGTGCCCCTGGGGAGCCAGATACACAGTGGCACACGCATCTGAATTCCATTTGCAGTGGCAGGAGGCCCTGGCATGCTCACTCTCATTCTCATTCTCATTCATTCATTCACATTCTCTCTACCTCCTTGCAAATAATAAATAAATAAATCAGTAACCTACCCAGATGGGTTAGCTTCATCTCTGTTGCTTTTGATTTTCTGTAACAGTCAATCCCAAGCCACAACCTCTCATTCCAACACGACCCTACTTATACTAGTCTGGTTCTTACAGATCTACTCTACCCGATGCATCATACCTCGGGATAAACTTCCCATGAGGTAAGAAACTAAGGTGAAGTGAGAGTTATGGCAAAGACAACTGAACTCCTACAAAGTTTAAGAAGATTAAATACAAGTAAATTTTAAAAACAGAAGCAGGTAGGCAGTCATTAAATTGCAACTGCAACTCTGGAGTTAAACATCAGGCATGGTGGTTAATCCCAAACTCTGGAGGTAGAGGAAGGAGGATCAGAAGTTCAAGGTCATCCTCCCTCAGATACATAGTGAGTTCAAGGCCAGCCTGGGATATGGGAGACATGGTCTCAAAAACAAATAAAAAGGAAGAAAAAGCAAAACTTACACATCTAAGTATGCATTATACATTTAAGTGAAGCATGATACAACCTTTTAAGAAATGCAGGTATACTTTACACATGGTAAAATGTAACTTATCATCAGATAAGAATGGGGTCAAGCACCTCTACACTTTCTCACAATACATATCACATACAGTAAAATACAGTAATGTCTAGGTTTCTCACTACTGATCATTCATGAGACAACTTAGCTAACTTTAGTTTGAATTTTCAATGAGGAAATATCTTATTAAGTGTATCAATTATATAAACAGGGGAAGAAATAGTCATAAAAACATTATAAACATTTTAAAGCAAACCTAAAAATAAATTTCCATAAAACCCATTAATTTAAAAGCACTTATTGGTTTTTTCCTTTTGTTTTGTTTTGTTTTTTTTGAGGTACAGTCTCACTCTAGCCCAGGCCTACCTGGAATTCACTATGTAGTTTTAGGATGGCCTTGATCTTACGGCAACCTTCCTACCTCTGCCTCCCGAGTGCTGGGATTAAAGGCGTGTGCCACCATGCCCGGCGCTTATTTTATTTCTTTATTTGAGAGAGAAAGAGGCAGAGAGAGAGAGGGAGAGAGAGAGAATTGGCACACCAGGGCCTCTGGCCACTGCAAATCAAACTCTAGATGCATGCACCACCTTGTGCATCTAACTTACGTGGGTATTGGGGAATCAAACCTGTGTCCTTGAGCTTTTCCAGCAAGAGCATTAACCACTAAGCCATCTGTGCAGCCCTGAAGATACTTATTTAGGAGGGCTATATTTCAGTGGTAAAGCACTTGCTCAGCACACTCAAGGGCCTAGGTTGGATCTCCAATACTGGAGAAGAAGAAAAGAAAAAAAATCTACAGTATTTGGACCTTGAGGACTTCCTTCAATTGTAAAATTCTGGGACGGTTTTCAAATCTTTTCTTATTGTTGGCTTTACTATGCCATCCTGCAGCCGGTGGCTCAAGACCAGGTGCATGTTGAGCACAGGGCTGTTGGGCAGGATCGTGCCACAGCCATGCTCGGTGCACATGATGTTGGTCAGCATGGCACGGGACAGCTTGCTCACCAAGGCTGAATCAGCTCCCAGGCCAGTGGCCCTGGCACAGCGGATCGCGGCCGATGGTGGGTTCCTATGGGCCTCCATGGCCGCCATTGCTCCTGCATAGCCACCAGGCCCCAGTATTTGGATATCTGGCAAGTTTATTATGTAATTTTTTTCAGAAAAAAAATAGAAAATATCTATTGGCTGAATTCTAATCTATACAGTGAGTATATAGACATATAAGTATATGTGGAAAACAGACTTGCTTATAAATAAAGGATGTAATTCTTTCTTTGGGGGGGGGGGGGTTTCAAGGTAGCGTCTCACTCTGGTCCAGGCTGACCTGGAATTAACTATGTAGTCTCAGGGTGGCCTCAAACTCTCAGTGATCCTCCTACCTCTATCTCCCGAGTGCTGGGATTAAAGGCGTGCACCACCACGCCCAGCTGTAATTCAATTTTTATAACCATTACCCTAAAGAATAATGTGTAGCCATTAAAAAGAATGAGACTATTCCATCTGTGTTTACTGGTAAAGCTTTTCAAAATAATAAGCAAAACCAGCCATATGCAAATAGCAAAAGTGTGATAGCACATGTAAAATGGTTAAAGTTATACTTAAGGTTATATGTAAGTAAATATAAAATAAATTTTCTAGAAGGATACATAAAAAACTAGGAAGTGGGCTGAAGAGATGGCTCAGTGGTTAAAGGAACCTGCTTACAAAACCAGCTGGCCTTGGGCTGGAGAGATGGCTTAGCGGTTAAGCACTTGCCTGTGAAGCCTAAGGACCCCGGTTCAAGGCTCAGTTCCCCAGGTCCTACGTTAGCCAGATGCACAAGGGGGCGCACGCGTCTGGAGTTCATTTGCAGAGGCTTGAAAGCCCTGGCGCGCCCATTCTGTCTCTCTCCCGCTATCTGTCTTTCTCTCTGTGTCTGTCGCTCTCAAATAAAAAAAAATTTAAAAAAAAAACCCAGCTGGCCTTGAGCCGGGCGTGGTGGCGCACGCCTTTAATCCCAGCACTCGGGAGGCAGAGGTAGGAGAACTGCCATGAGTTCAAGGTCACCCTGAGATGACAGAGCTAATTCCAGGTCAGCCTGGACCAGAGTGAGACCCTGCCTTGAAAAACCAAAAAAAAAAAAAAACCAGCTGGTCTGGATTCAATCCCCAGTACCCACTGAAGAGGCCCGTGCATCTGGAGTTCATTTACAGTGTGGAAAGGGGACCTGGTGTGCCATACTTTCTCTCTCAGCCTCCCTATCAAATAAAGAAAGAAATACACACACACACGTATGTATGTATGTATGTGTATATATATGTATATATGTATGTGTGTGTGTGTGTGTGTGTGTGTGTGTACAGAGAGAGGGGGGAGGGATGGAGGGGGGACGGAGGGGGAAGGGAGAGAGGGAGACAAACTGGGAAGGACTAGGGTTGGGATAGGGAGAGTCATTTAGCAGTTTACACTTCCCTGTTATCACTGAATTTTGCCATGTGAATGTTACCTTTACCTAAAATGCCTGTACAAAATTTTTAGAAAGATTGTGTATCTTTAAAAAAATATCTTTAGGTTAGAATTATGGCTAATATAGATGACAATTAGTTTACTCAATCCAATTAATTAGAATGAAGACTTTTTTTACCCTAAACTGACTAGATAACTTATGCTTCAACCACAGTCAAAATCACAAATATCCATAAAGTACTTTACTTACAATCCTCCTTCTAGGAAATTACAAACATTCTCATCTCTCTTAGACACCAAATGGAAAGTCTCCCTGATGATTTGCTGCTGCGTATCTTCACTCTGAGAAAGAATAATTAGTACACATTAGGACCAAGTTTAAAGGTCTACAACATTTTAAGAATTTTAAAAATATAACATAACAAAATTCATCTAAGAAAGGGATCCTTGGAGAGTAGACCTGAACAACAGAAGCAAAATCCAACAGATTTGATGAAAAAGGAAAATAAAATTATTACAATGAAAGTAACTTATTTCTACATTTCAAAAACCAATAAGCAACCAATGACTTCGATACACTAATAAAATGGAAAGTAGACACCAACTAGTCAAAGCCCATTGTTTAATGACCAAATTGAAGCAGAGAATTGAAATTAGAATTAATTCATAGAGATGATAATATCCAAATGGAAGAATAATATAGAAGCTTAGACTTGCAATTAAATTACCCTTAACTAAATGTAGACTAAGGCTAAATCCATCTTCATATAACAGGACATAAAACCAAGAAGGGGTTGAATAGATACTAAATTCAACTTAGCAACACATACCCCAGGAAAAATAAAATTTTTTTTAAAAGTTGGCCAAACATGAAAATAAAAATATTGAGCACAATCATAAGCAGAAAACTCACAAGAAAGGCAATATGGTAATCCACAAAAAAAAGCAAAACCATTAAGCTTCAATCAAATTAAGCCATATGCAAATTAAAATAGCAATGATCAAGCTCCACAGGCACCATATTAGAAGTAAAAAGTACAACATCCAACGTCAACAAAGATAGAGAGCTGAGGAAACTCTCAGCCATCAAGGAGCATTAGGCAGTGTTTTTATTCCCAAGTGTTACTATAACCCATATGAAGCCACTGTTTTTGAAAGTCAAAAATAACTGAATCTGGGCAATTATACATATATAACTACATATACATATAAATAGATACATCACACATACATGTGTATGTCTGTGCACATGTGTGTATATCTTGACAGGCATGACAGAATACTGATAAAAGCACTGGAACAACAAAACAGCTAAAAATAATCCAAATACCCACCATTCACTCACTCCTACAATGGATCAATTATGGCACATTTTTACCCTTTAAGCATGTAAAACTCTTAAAAATCTAAATGTGCACAAAGGAGTGTTTTAACTCAATCTACCATGACAAAACCTCAGACTGGGTGGCTTAAGTAGCAAATTTATTTTCTGACAGTTCTGAAGACTACAAGGCCGAGATCAAGATGCCATTTCTGATGCAGGGCCTCCTCTGCCCTGTGGATGACCACCTTCGTCCCAGGTTCTCACAATGCAAAAAAGGAATGTGAAGACAAGTTTCCAGTATATCTTATTAAAAGGATCTCCTAAGAGGGTCCCTCTGTCATGACCTCATCTAAGTGGAATAATATCCAAATAAGCTTGTTTCCATACCATTACATTGGGGTTAGGGCACTGTGATGGTTACGTTGTTGTCAACTTGCTATGTTTAGTAATCCACGCAAACCCCTTTCTGGTGGGTTTCCAAGGTTGTTTCCAGGAAGGAGTAACTGAAGGAGGAAGTTCTTTCCAGGGTGGGCGACCTCTCTCAGATGAGAACTTTATATAAGGAAGCTCTTAGTGAAAAGAGCTCCTTCCTTCCACTTGGCTACCAGAGCTGCTTGCTTGCTGCCTTCCAGCATGGATGGAAAACCAGTGGCTCCTCGGGACCCTCCAGGCCTGCAGTGCGGATCAGGACTGCTGGGGCATCTGGCCACATGGACTGACCAGCTAGCAGGTTCCTTGATTCTTGGGCCTGCAACTGCTTATTGGACTACTGTAAACTAATGCAGTACATTCCCTTTTTAATACAGTTCATTCTATTGGTTCTGTTCCTCTAGAAAACTCTGACACATATGAAATTCAGGTAGCCACAAGTCAGTCCATAGCAGGAGTGGAAAAGACAATTACTACAATAACACATAATCATGAAATTCAAAATTAAGCAATGCTGAATATATTGTTTAAAGACATATATTACAGGCAATAAAAATAAAACCACTGTCAGGTACGGAGGCAGATGCCTATAATTCTAGCACTTTAGAGGCGAAATGGGGATTCAAAGTTTGAGACAACCCTGGGTTACATAGAGAGATAGAATATAGCACAGCTATATACTTTGAGATATTTTGTCTCAAAGAAAAACCTCAATTAATTAGTTATAGGAGTAACATATTTTAAAAGATTAGTTTCACAAAAAGTATATTCTCTACTTATATCACAGGTGAAAAAAAACAATTAAAAGCAGGTCCCATTTTTTAAAGATCTCAAAAAATAAACTAAAAATAAGATCTTCACTAGACACACAAACTGGAAAGGAGGAAATAATACTACCTTCTTTGGTAAGAAATGATCTCATATCAAAAACATTTAAAGATCCAGGCATGGTGGCGCACGCCTTTAATCCCAGCACTTGAGAGGCAGAGGTAAGAGGATCATTGTGAGTTCTAGGCCACCCTGAAACTACATAGTGAATTCCAGGTCAGTCTGGGCCAGAGTGAAACCCTACCTCAGAAACCACCCCCCCAAAAATTTAAAGAATCATATACACAAATAAAACCAACTTATTAGCAAAGTGAAAAAATACAAAGGTAATACACAAAAATTCCTATATGCCTCCAAAATCTATTTCAGCCCTACCTGTGAAATTTTATCATCTATTTCTTATCCTTGCTCAATCAGATCCAGCAAAGTGAACTATTCACCCTCTCTTCGCATGTTCCCACATCTATCCGGGAACAACTTTCTCGGAATCTTACTGGTTAGCAACAACCTTTTTAAGGCAGAGCTCAAACATTATTACTTCTATGTAGTCTTTTTTGACTCTCAGAGACAAAAAAAAAAAAAAATAGTGCCTTCCTCCTCTATGCACCTTTGGTACACATGTAGGACAACTGCTTGAGCTTCCTTTGTGATTCCAAATTCTAATACAGAATCTGAGCTTCGTAGCTATAATACTAAGAAGAAAAGTCTACTATAAAACACTACAATTCAAAAGTTAAAAAAAAAAAAAAAAAAGAAAATGGATAGCATGAAAATTTTAAATATAGAAAGCAAAATTTAAATTCAGGAGGAAAATTAGGAAATAAATGAGAAAAAAAGGCCAGAGAAGAGTCAAGGGGCAAAAAGAAAATAGAGATAAAAAATACAGATGTGGTTGGAGTGCAAAATAGCCCCACAGCCTCCTACTTAGTCCCCTTAGCTGGAGGAGCCTTGAGGTGTGTCGCTGAGAACAGAACTTCACCTGCCTCCTTGACTGTTCACAGTGAGCTCTCTCTTGCTGCTCTCAAGCCCTCTCGTTCAGTAGCGAATAAATGAAGATGTGAGCTGGCTGCTTTCTCCCCAATGTGAAACTTACCCTCAAAACTGTAAGCCTGAAGCAAACCCTTTCCTCCCGTAAGCTGCTTCTGGTCAGAAGTTAACTGCTATAACAGACTAGAGGAAAAAAGAATAAAAGATTAAAAAAAAAAAATCAGGACTTGAGTGCAGCTCAATAGTAGAGTGTCCAGAACATTTAAAGACTTTGGTCCCATGCCCGGCACCAAAAACAGAATCTCAAGAAACTGAGAAATGCTTCAGATGACAGGTACCAGAAACGAGAGAGCCCATTAAGGAACAACAGATTCACGCAGGCAGATCCTCAGCAAGTGAGTGGCCTCTGGAGCTAGAAACCACAAGCAAGCATGAGTCTATAAACTTCCTGCTCAGTAAACAACAGAGCACATGAAAATCACAAGCAACCAGAATTGCATCAGACTTTTTGATAAAAGGAAATAGAGCACTGCACAGGAAAGAGTTTCTAATTCAAATTCTTTAATGTAGTCAATGTAATACTTGATTAATAACACTTTACAGAAATGCAATGTCTCATACAATCTACTTCTCATTGTTTTCTCAAGAAGTTACAGCCTCACTATGATAAGGTAATAGACAAAGTATCAAACAGTTGGAGATTCAACAAAGTAAAATAGCCAAAAGGAATTCCTCAGAAGAGGAAAACCCAACAGGACTGATAGAAACTTAGATTTATCCTAGATTCCAGGAGAGATTTTTTTTTTTATAAACATGAAACTAACAAAGGATGCATAAATTTAGACAGCAAAGATGTAAATTTAAAAACTAGATCAAATGAAAATGCACCTGTTGTCATTACTTTTTTGTTGCTGTGAACAGATACTTGACCAGAAGCAACTTCAGGAAGGAAAGGGTTTATTTTTTTCTTATAGTTTTGGCAGCAGTTTCACAGCAGGAAAGGCGTGGTGGCAGAAGCGTGAAGCAAAGCTGGTAACACTGTACTTAGGAAGGAGTAGGGCTGGGCTATGAACCCTCAAGGCCCACCCCAGTAACCCAGCTCCTCCAACAAGCTCCCTCCTAGAGGTTCCACAGCCTTCCCAAGCACTGCTACCAGCTGGGGACCAAGTGCTCAAACTCATGAGCCTATGGAGGCCATTTTACATTCCAATCACAGCAATTATCTTCAAGGAGATAAAATGTCAAGGGAAAAACTGCTTTTAATCCCAGCACTCAAGAGGAAGAGGAAGGAGGACCTACATGAGTTCAAGGTCACCCTGAGACTACACAGTAAATTCCAGGACAGCCTGAGCTGGAGTAAGACCCTTACCTTGATAAACCAAAAAAAAGAAAAAAGAAAAAAAAATCATCTAGGCACAATTTATAACATGGCTCAGCTGAAGGTGTACGCACTTGCACAGTAAGTTAATGTAAGCACTGAGTAGAGATCTAACCAAAAGTGTGAAACAGGGCTGGAGAAATGGCTTAGCAGTTAAGGTGCTTGCCTACAAGCCTACGGACCCAGGTTCAATTCTCCAGGTGCCACGTAAGCCAGATGCACATGGTGGCACATGCATCTGGAGTTTATTTGCAGTGGCTAGGGGCCCTGGCGTGCCCATTCTCACTGTCTCTCCCTCTCTGTCTCAAATAAACAAACAAAAATAAATATTTGAAAAAAGCTTGAAATAACTATGAGGGAAATGGAAATCAGATGTGGTGGGAGAACACTAAATAATTCTTTTCAAAAGCAGAACCAGGGTCTGGAGAGATGACTTAGTGGTTAAGGTGCTTTATAAAGCCAGAGGACCCTGGTTTGATTTCCAAGGACCCATGTAAGCCAGATGCACAAGCTAGTACATGTGTCTAGAGTTCATTTGCAGTGGCTGGAGGCCCTGGCACGCCCATTCTCTCACTATCTGCCTCTTATTCTATCTCTTATATAAATATAATATAATATAATATAATATAATATAATATAATATAATATAATATAATATAACATAACATAACATAATATAATATAATAGTAGAACCAAACAGACCATTCTTTCTTACAACTGAGAACTCAGCCAGCAAAGCAAGCCCATTATGTCATAAATGCTGTGATTACCAGCTACTAGTGTTAGCTGTGGGGAAAGGGAAACAACGGAATGCTATCACAATAAGCTTGATAAATTCCTCAACCTGTCTGTATCTACTATAACTTGGATAAACAAACTAAAAATTAAGAAAAGAGATGGGATGTAGGGTAAACATCTATAATGCCAGTACTTGGGAGATGGAGGCAGGGGGATCTTGAGTTTGGGCCTGTCTAAGCTACCTAAGACTATCTAAAACATAAAAAGGAAGAGAGAGGAGGAAGGGGACAGGAGAAGGGAGGAATCAACAATCACACTGTTTGGGTTTATTCCTGAAAGTGGCCTGTGTAAAATGTGAAAGTCTGAGCAAGTTGGTCACACTGCAGGTGAGTTTTATGTATAGTATGCAGCAGAAATAGTAACTACCTCATGAAGCTGTTTTGAATACTGAGTTCACATAATTGTAGATGGTAATAATGTGCTAAATAAATGGCGGCTACTTTTAAAACCCTAGCCATCATCTACTATATTGTTTCTGGTTTTATTGGAAAAGACCCTGTTATTTTATTTAAATAACCAAAAGATGAGAAGGAACAGGCTGAGTTTGAAATATCTAAAGAAAATCTGAATTCTCCTCGCAGCTAGAAAATCTGAGAACTTCAAGAACAAAATAAAATGGGGAGGGTGAATTGAGGTAAGGAACCCAGACCTCTTAATATAAGAAAAGAAGGGTCAACAAAAGCACTCAAAAAACTGGAAATTCACATAGAAAGAACAAAGTGTAGTCTATCTCATGCTGTATACTACAAACTCAAAATGGACTACAGATTTAAGAATTAAAACTACAAAACTCTTGGAAATATAAATTGCTGTGATTTGAGATTGGCAAGAGAAAGACCCTGTCTCCAAAAAGACAGGAGGAGGACCAACACCTTGAGGTTTCCCTCTGACCTCCACACACGCTGTACCACACACACACACACATACACACACACACACACGTCATCAGCACAGGCACACATGCGCTGTGCCACACATACACACATCAGGCACGGGCACACACACGCTATGCCACACACACACACACACACACACACACACACACAAACGTCATCAGCACAGGCACACACGCGCTGTGCCACATACACACACACACACACACACACACACACATCATCAGGCACAGGCACACATGCGCTGTGCCATACACACACATATACACACACACAATCAAGCACAGACACACGTGGACAAAAAGGAAGTGAGGGTGAGTTTTAGGGCTCACTTCCTCTTCTAAGTGTCCTTGCTTGACTATTCCTGGAAGATTCTTGGAATTTTGTAGTATCAAGGAAATTCATTCCAAAGCAGGACCCACATAATTTGAACACTAAGGTCTTTTAGAAGGAAGAAAAAAGAGGAAATCCAGTGAGGAAATGGTATCTTGAGAACAATCTCTGAAACTTCATATGTCCAACCCTCTGGCTACATGATCTTCCAACCAAGGATCAAAAGTAGCAAGTATGGGCTGGAGAGATGGCTTGGCAGCTAAGCGCTTGCCTGTGAAGCCTAAGGACCCCGGTTCGAGGCTTGGTTCCCAGGTCCCACGTTAGCCAGATGCACAAGGGGGCGCACACGTCTGGAGTTCGTCTGCAGTGGCTGGAAACCCTGGCGCGCCCATTCTCTCTCTCTCCCTCTATCTGTCTTTCTCTCTCTGTCTGTCGCTCTCAAATAAATAAATAAAAACTGAACAAAAAAACATTAAAAAAAAGTAGCAAGTATTAGTAATAACAAATAACTGTTATTATTAGCTTAGGTAACAAGTAGTTTTTATTAATTGTCAGGGTTAATAAGTATCTTTTTACTTAATCTTTAACAAAATAAATTTTACTCATAATGTAAGTCCACAATAGATTAAATAAATTTTGGCATACTAATATAGTTTATGTAGTTTTTTAATTTAAAAATATTAAATAGTATTTTCAGGATATGACTAAAAGCCCAAATGATAAAAGAAAGTTAAAAAATATAGCTCATCAAAAGAAAACATGTTTGGGAGGCTGGAGAGATGGCTTAGTGGTTAAGGCACTAGTGGACACAGGTTCAATTACCCAGTACCCATGTAAAGCCAAATGCACAAGGTGGCAAATGTGTCTGGAGTTCACCTGAAGTGGTTGGAGGGCCTGGAGTGCCCACTTTTTCTCTCTGCCTCTGTCTCCCTCCCTCTCACAAATAGATAAACACTTGTACAAAGACATGTTTTGAGGTTAGATGGCTCAGTGGTTAAAGGCACCTGCATGCAAAGCCTGACAACCTAGATTTGACTCCCCAGTACCTATGCAAAACCAGATGCACAAAGTGGCACATGTATATGGAGTCCGTCTGCAGTGGCAAAAGGCCCCGGTGTGCCCATTCTCATTCCATGCCACCCCCTGCAAATAAATATTTTTAAAAACATTTTTTTAAAGCTGGGTATGATAGCACATGCCTTTAAACCCAACACTTGGAAGAAAGAGGTAGGAGGATCACTGTGAGTTCAAGGCCAGCCTGGTACTACAGATTGAGTTCCAGATCAGCTTGGGCTAGAGTGAGACCCTACCTCAAAAAAAATTTTGTGTGTCAGAGAACAAAATGAATACAGTGAAAAGGCAACCCACTGAATTAAAGTATTTTCAAATCTTATATAAGAGAGTGATACTTGAAATATACAAATAAGTGCTACATCTCCACAACAGAATGGTTTTAAAAAACTGAGCCAAGGACATGAATTAACACTTCTTCAAAGATACAAAAATAGGGCTGGAGAGATGGCATATTGGTTAAGACACTTGCCTGCAGAGCCAAAGGACTCAGGTTCAATTCCCCAGGACCCACATAAGCCAGATGCACAAGGTAGCACATGGAATGGAGTTCATTTACAGCAGCTGGAGGCTCTGATGTGCTCATTCTCTCTCTTTCTATATGCCTCTTGCCTCTTTCTCTCTCAAATAAACAAATATTTTTAAAAAGATACAGTAATAGCCAATAAGCAGATAAAACGATACTCAGTATCAGTCATTCAAGAAATGGAAATCAGCCGGGCGTGGTGGCGCACGCCTTTAATCCCAGCACTCGGGAGGCAGAGGTAGGAGGATTGCCGTGAGTTCAAGGCCACCCTGAGATGACAACAGAGTTAATTCCAGGTCAGCCTGGACCAGAGTGAGACCCTACCTCGAAAACAAAAAAAAAAAAAAAAAAAAAAAAAAAGAAATAGAAATCATAACCACTGTTGTAGTCATATCCACATTCTGCTTACAGATCCAGAGGAAGTTCTATCAATGGCAGAAGCTGCTTATTTCCATATATCCAAACAGAAAAACTTCAGCAAACAAAACACCAACATCAGCAGACAGCATAGCCCCTCCAGGGGTCCAACCTGCTCTCTCTATGCCTTTGGGCTGCAATCAGACTTGTCTCAAACACACCCCTTCAGTAGGTTGGAGACTTAAGCAGGAAGTTTAACCTTAATCAAAAAATACCTAAGGCAGTGGGGGACATATATTCAAACTACCACATCCACAATGTGATATGTCACACTTATGAGAATGGCTATTATCATAAACCAGAAAATAAGTACTGTAAAGGACATGGTGAGTATGTAAAAATGGTGCAACTGCTGGAGAAAAAGATACAGTGATTCCTCAAAAAATAAACATAACCAGGCCTGGTAGTACATGTCTGGAATCCCAGCAAGTAGTAGGCCATGGCAGATCATGAGTGTGAGGCCAGCCTGGAGACCTTGTTTCAAAACAACCATTACCACCAACAAGTGTGAACATAAAGTCTAGCTAGCAGTCTACCTCTGGATACACAGTCCAAAGTGAAAGCAAGAATTCCAGGCCAACCCAGGATACATACTGTCTCCCCCACTCCTCCCCCCCAAAAGTGGAAGCGACCCAAGTGCCCCAGTGGTAAGTGAACGACTAAACAAAACGGGTACTGAGGCAGGGCAGGGTAGAAGGGAAATCAGAGGTCATACGAGGGAAAGGGGTCTTCTCACTCCAGGGTCTGACTGGCCAGCTGAGAGTAAAATATTCCGGGACAAATTAGCTGGGTGTGGTGGTGAATGCCTTTTATCCCAGCACTCGGGAGACAGAGGTAGGAGTATCACCGTGAGTTCGAGGCCAGCCTGAGACTACACAGTGAATTCCAGGTCAGCCTGGACTAGAGTGAGACCCTACCTTGAAAAAACAAAAAAACAAAAACAAACAAACCAAAAAAAAAAAAATGCTATGAAAGCTGTCTAAATAGAGACAATATTGATTTTATATGAAATGTTTCAAGATTAAAATACTAACAAGCCATAAATAAGGCTGGTATATACAGCCTTACTCCTTACCCAAATGTAAGCGTGAAATTTTCTGGAAATCTCACAAAACCAAGACAATAAATTTTGTTTACAGCAAATACAACCTAACTTCCCATGCAACCCTGGTGTAAGAGTTTTATCTAGTAAGGTCTAATCTTATCCAATGCACACCAGGAACTGCCCAGTGACCTCATTTAAGTTTCTTAGCAACCCCTTGGCATGGAACTTTAGAAGTCATAGACACACATAAACAGCTTAAATCTGTAGGAAAATCTTTTGGTAGTTTGAATGTGAACTGTCCCCTATAGACTCATGTATTCAGGGAGGTTGTAGAGCGTCTGGGAGGAAGCGTGTCACTGAGGACAACTAGAGTTTGACAGTCCAGCCCCACTTGCAAACTCAGCACATTCTTTCTCCTTCCCTGCGCATGTGAAGATGGGATGTCCGCTATCCGCTCCTGCCATGCTTTCCCTGCCCGAGACACTTCGCCCAGAAACTGGAAACTCAAATAAACCCTCTTCCTCCATAGGCTGCTTCTGGTTTGGTATTTTGTTCCAGCAACAAGAACGTGACTGCTACAAACCTTTTTTTTTTTTTTTTCCTGTTCCTTTTTTGAGGTAGGGGACTCAGGGTGGCCTCAAACACACAGCAATCCCCCTACCTCTCTTGCCTCCAGAGTGCTGGGATTAAAGGTGTGTGCCACCATGCCTGGCTTTACAAACCTCTTCTTAATAATAAACTCCAAAGCTGCTTTAGGCTGACTCTTCCCAAAGCTCTCTTCTGCTACATACTCAAGGGTCCTGGCTGCACTTGCACAGAGGTCTCTGAAAAGAACTCAAGCTGCTACAGGTGGAGACATGGAGCTACAAATCCCACTGCCACTGACAGTATTCATATGGGTGCAATGGAATTTTAGCTTTAAAAGGAATTAAATTTTAAGCCAGGCACAGATAGGAGGATCACCATGAGTTCAAGGCCACCCTGAGACTACAGAGTGAATTCCAGATCAGCCTGAGCTAGAGAGAGACCCTATCTCAAAAAAAAAAAAAAAGGGAATTAAATTTTGAAACATACTGCAACTTGGGTGAGCACTGAAAATATGCCAAGTGAAATAAGCCATCACAAAAGGACAAACATTCAATGAGGTTCTTAAAGAATGAATTTCACAAAGACAGAACAGAACGCTATTTGTAGGTAATAGGAGAAAGGGAGAAAGGGGGTGTTATGGAAATGTGGCAGCAAGCAAAACAGGAAAGATAAATGTTTCTTAGTACAGCAACCGTGATGCTCTAGATGCTTCACATCAACTGTTAGCATAAAATGAGCACTGTGAGAGACCTAACAAATTATTTTCTTTCTCACTGCATCATGGAATCAAGCTGAACACGGGTCTCTGCAGAATTAGAATGTGCTCTTTAGCCTCTTTCATTGCGCACCTCTAACTCTTCAGAGCTCGGGGTAGGGCTGAAGAGGAAAGAATGACTGCCTGTTATGGAAGCAGTGCTCAACTCTGAAAACCAAAGCAGGATCCGAGAACTCTGAGGAGGTATGTGAAAGGCTCAGACCACCAGTAGGGATGAACGGGCAAGCATGATGTGCCCTTGTCTTCCAGCCACCTCACCTGGGATTATTCAAGTTTCCTTCTTGCTACTCCTGAACACATCAAGGTCCACACCATTCGGACTGCTTTCTGGAGTTGGAGAGATAGCTTAGTGGTTAAAGCCCTTGCCTGCAGAGCCAAAGGACCCAGGTTTGATTCCCCAGGACCCAGGTAAGCCAGATGCACAAGGTAGTGCATGCATCTGGAGTTCATCTGCAGTGACTGGAGGGCCCAGCATGCCCATTCACATTCATTCTCCACTTCCCCCATCCCTGCCTCTTTACAAAAAACCACAATGCTTTCTGCCTAAAGCATTCTTTCCTCTGCTGAGCTCCTATCATTCTCTTTCAAACGCCAGTTCCTCAATGACCCTATTTAATATAATGCTGTTCCCACCCTAACATTCTTTGCCCCCTTCCACTGTTTTTTTTTCTTCACAGATTAATCATAATCTCACCTAATTTATGATCTATTTCCTATTACCAGAATGCAAACTCACTGAGTTGAGTGATGTATTATTGGACAGAACAGGGCCCTGCAAACCAATGTCTGTCTTAGGGAGATGAGCAGGGAAAGAGAAAGAAATACAATGAAGAAAAGTTGGACAGCTCCCAGAGATAGGTCCCTACTCCTCCTAGGGCCAAAGAGTACAGGAATGTCACCTGGATTATTAGAACACACCTGTCAGCTAGAATTGCCCTTTATTCCTCTGATACCACAACACTGTTGAAGAGCTGCTGGAGCCTTCAGTGAAGCACTGCAGTTCAAACTAATAAGGGAAATGCTGGCAGTAATGAGAGGACAAAGGAAGAGCAGCGCTAATGTGAAAGCTGTACATAATAAAAGGCCGGAAGGGGACAGAACCCTCAATGGTCCCCAACTCAGAATCACCTTGTGTTATTAGGACCAGTGATGACATTTGTAACCCACCAAGTACAATGACTCCAAATGCTAAGCGCAAAAACAAATCCCAGGGCTCCAACAAAAATTAGCAAAGACTTTCCTGTGCAATTAAAACGTGAAGGGCCCTGATACATAAATGAGTTCAGCTTTGTGAAAAACAAAGGAACAGTAACCTATAAGCCCAGCACAAGGCAGAAAGAGTCACAAGGATCATGAGTTCAAGGCCAACCTGAACTAAATGCACAAAACACTGGATTCAATCCCAGCTGAAAAAACCCTCAAGGAAAAAAAGAGAATGACAGAGGAAAAGAATGGGCAAATCATTAATGTATCACTAACATATATTCATGTATCTTTAAAATTACAATAATGTCCAGACATTAACATATGGTTATCATAAAGCCACAAATGTCTGCTAATCTACCAGTGTTTTCTGTTATTAGTATCTGAATGGTGTGTCTTCATTAGGAAATTCTGAAAGGAAAAATATAGACTGGAGACAACACACTAAATGTTGATAATGGTCTGGTGTGATAAAATCAAAGATGACATTGGCCATCTTAATATGTAAATGCTTTTCTTATAATCACAACAATTTACTTAACATTTAAAAGTGGGGATTAAGAGAAGGCTAAGTGGTTGATACACCCACATAAACTTGGATGCAAAAGTGCACAAATCTGCATTTGATCCTATCTTCATTAGGCTTACTCAGCTGGTTACTGAGATATTCCATTTAGTGACTCTCCTTCAATCCATTTACCTCTTTTGAGGCCTCTCTTGTTTTCTTCAATTAAGCCTAATGACAAAAGCTGAGAGCTCTAGGAGACGATCTTGCCCAGTTTCATTTTTGCAATTGTTGGCTTTTTTGACAAATGCTTCCAGTTCAATTCTCTTGTGTTCTATGTTTTCATTGGAGGTTGCCATCGCGAATAAGGCAGCCTTGGTGGAAAGCTCGGCTATCTGACTTTCGCTGGTTTTCTCACTGTGTTCTACCCATCTTGGGTTAAAAGTCTCACTTCAGCCGGGTGTGGTGGTGTATGCCTTTAATCCCAGCACTCAGGAGGCAGTGGTAGGAGGATCGCAGTGAGTTCAAGGCCACCCTGAGACTACAGAGTTAATTCCAGGTCAGCCTGGACCAGAGTGAGACCCTACCTTTGAAAAACCAAAAAAAAAAAAAAAAAAAAAAAAGTCTCACTTTATTGATGAGGAAGCAAGTATTTGTCCTTGGACGATCTTCAGTGAGTGTTCTGTTTTAGTTATGAACCAGACTGGAGTCAAATGGGGTCAAAACCACGGATGTGCAGGTTATGAAGGTAGCAAGTACATCAGGGTCACCTGGGGTACTGGGAGCTCAGGTCTACTTACTCCACTGTTCAGCACAGGGACCCCACAGGTTGGGGAACCAGGAGCAAGGGGCCAACTCCCACAGTGGCCCTTGCACTGTCTGGCTCAAAGGAACAGGGAGCTGGGGACCCATGGGCCAGTGAATCAGGAAACCAGAGCAAAAGACCTGCTTCCTCAGCGCACGTGCAGGGTCCAAGCCATCCCAAGCCAGCAGCAGGGGCATTGGAACCAGGGAACTGGGAGGTGGGGAACAAACCAGGAGCTCTGCTCTACTCATCCTGCACGTGGACCCTCCAGAGCAGGGGATCTAGGAGCGGGGTGCCAGGGGGAGGTCAATCAGGAGGGCAGGGCAAAAGGCCTACTTCCGCAGCACGCACGCAGGCTCCAGGCCGCCCCGAACCTGCAGTAGGGGTACCTGGACCAGGGAATGGGGAGGTGGGGAATGAATTGGGAGCTCTGGCCTACTCACACCATGCATGCACCCTCTGGGGCAGGGGATCCGGGAGCGGGGAACTGAGGGGCAGGTTCAAAGTGCACAAATCTGTAAGGTCAACACACTTAGAAAGCATCAAGAGACTCCATAGCTTGCAGATCAACGAGTGTGGCATTCCCAGTGTTAAAAAATGAGGCCCTTTCTCAAATGAGGTGGAAACAGGACCAGTGCCTCATCAAGGTTCTTCTGATTTTCACAAGCACACAATGCCACGTGTGTGTGCATACACATACACACACACAAAATTCTAAGTAATAACTAATGATGGTGCTGGAGCAACTTTATAAAAGCCTCTGTTCTGAATTAAAAGGCCAACAAATGACCTCTAACATTATTATGTTCCTCCAAACCAAAAAATTCAATGTAATCTTGAAGATTTTATATCTTTTTACAATTTAATTTTCAAAATATTTAACCTTGAGTTTTAAAAGGTAAGACTTTATGCACTATAAAAATTATGACCACCTCAGAATATGAATTTTTCAGTGACCTTTTTACATAGTGAATACCTTGAACTGTTGTGTTTCTTTTTCATAGTGAATACCTTGAGCTGTTGTGTTTCTTTTTCATAGTGAATACCTTGAACTGTTGTGTTTTTTTTTCATAGTGAATACCTTGAACTGTTGTGTTTCTTTTTAATAGTGAATACCTTGAACTGTTGTGCTTCTTTTTACATAGTGAATACCTTGAACTGTTGTGTTTCTTTTTAAAAGTGAATACCTTGAACTGTTGTGTTTCTTTTTTCATAGTGAATACCTTGAGCTGTTGTGTTTCGTTTTAATAGTGAATATCTTGAACTGTTGTGTTTCTTTTTACACAGTGAATACTGAACTGTTGTGTTTCATGTTCCAGAATGCATATCAAAGAACTGTTCCCAATCTCAACCTCAGACGCAACCCAAAATTACAGAGAGCAGGCTAAGGAGATGCTCAGGGGATAAAGCAGCCACATGAACCTAGACACGGCTGTGTGTCTGTAACCAGAGTCCACCCAGGGTGAGAAGGGAGGCAGGGAAAGACCCCTGGAAGCTCGAGGATGGCATTGAACTCACGGCAATCCTCCTACCTCTGCCTCCTAAATGCTGGGATTAAAGGCGTGCACCACCACGCCCAGCTATGTTAAAAATTTTTTAAGGACTGGAGAGATGGCTTAGCAGTTAAGACACTTGCCTGTGGAGCCTAAGGATCCAGGTCCAACTCCCCAGAACCCACGTTAAGTCAGATGCACAAGGTGGTGCATGGGTCTGGAGTTTGTTTGCAGTGGGTAGAAGCCCTGGTGCTCCCATCGCACATAAATACAATGCTTTGCACCTTTAGAAATAACTAACAAGGGCTGGAGAGATGGCTTAGTGGTTAATCGCTTGCCTGTGAAGCCTAAGGACCCTGGTTCGAGGCTTGATTCCCCAGGACCCACGTTAGTCAGATGCACAAGGGGGCCAAGCGTCTGGAGTTCGTTTGCAGTGGCTGGAGGCCCTGGCGCGCCCATTCTCTCCCTCCCTCCCTCCCTCCCTCCCTCCCTCCCCCTCTCTCTCTCTCTGCCTCTCTGTCAGTCTGTCACTCTCAAATAAATAAATAAAAATTTAAAAAAGAACCAACAAACTCATAAAAGAAAACATTTCTGGGCTGGAGAGATGGCTTACCAGTTAAGGTGTTTACCTGCAAAGCCTAAGGACTCAGGGTCTTACTCTACTCAGGCTAACCTGGAATTCACTATGTAGTCTCAGGCTGACCTTGAACTAACAGCGATTTTCCTATCTCTGTCTTCCAAGTGCTGGGATAAAAGGCATGCACCACCATGCCAGCTCCACGACCCAGATTTGATTCCTTAGGACCTAAGTAAGCCAGATGCACAATGTGGTGCATGTGATTGGAGTTCATGTGCAGTGGCTAGAGGCCCTGACACACCCGTTCGCTCCATCTCTCATTTTTGTTTTTTATTTATTTATTTATTTATTTATTTATTTATTTATTTATTTGAGAGCGACAGACACAGAGAGAAAGACTGATAGAGGGAGAGAGAGAGAATGGGCGCGCCAGGGCTTCCAGCCTCTGCAAACGAACTCCAGACGCATGTGCCCCCTTTTGCATCTGGCTAACGTGGGACCTGGGGAACCGAGCCTCGAACCAGGGTCCTTAGGCTTCACAGGCAAGCGCTTAACCGCTAAGCCATCTCTCCAGCCCCATCTCTCATTTTTGTATCTCTCTCTGCTTGCAAGTTAATTATTAAAAAAAAAAAAAAAAAAAAAAACATTTCTGCTTTAATGGAATGACTTACAAAAAATACTATAGTTCACTGGTAAAACAGAAATCAAGCCCAAAGGAATTTTTACTGTGGGTGCATTCTTGTTTAATAGCTATGTAAAAATATACCTGGTCTATGAAATATGTATCAGTAATATATAAATATAGCCAGGTAACTATTAAAAGACTATAAAGGCTACTACTGCCAAGATGCTGTGGCTAAGCATCAACTGAAGGGCAGAAAACCAAAGATCTTCTGAACTCTTCAATGACAAGCTCAGGATAGAGCAAGCAAAACCGAAAAGGGGCAGTTTGCGTCTATCTGTGAATTCTTTTTTTTTATTTTTTTTTAAATTTATTTATTTATTTGAGAGCGACAGACACAGAGAGAAAGACAGATAGAGGGAGAGAGAGAGAGAATGGGCGCGCCAGGGCTTCCAGCCTCTGCAAACGAACTCCAGACGTGTGCGCCCCCTTGTTCATCTGGCTAACGTGGGACCTGGGGAACTGAGCCTCGAACCAGGGTCCTTAGGCTTCACAGGCAAGCGCTTAACCGCTAAGCCATCTCTCCAGCCCTATCTGTGAATTCTTAATATCTGACTCCAGAAGCATAAACCAAAACTTCAGTTTAGCCAAACAGATGGGTTATATCGTGTCTAACACGTGAAAACAGCTGGGAGGCACAATCAAAGCTAATACAGCACAAAGAGAAAATATAAAAGGAACAAGTCAATTATTATATCCTAAGGAAATGCCATATATTAGGGGAAATAATTTTCAAACTGCTCAGTCAGTATAAAACCATTATGGTTGGACTTTGGCATACTGCCAGGGTACAGAACTGTTGACCTTGTCACATCCCTAAATATCTCTTAATTTATTTAACTTAAAACTGTCAATCTTAGCCGGGTGTGGTAGCTCACACCTTTAATCCCAGCACTGGGGAGGCAGAGGTAGGAGGATCGCCATGAGTTTGCGGCCACCCTGAGACTCCATAGTGAATTCCAGGTCAGCCTGGGCTAGAGTGAGACCTTACCTTGAAAAACCAAAAAAAAAAAAAAAAAACCAACCTGTCAATCTTATTTGATACATACTATTTTTTGTTTTGGGGGGAGGGTTTATTTGTTTGTTGCTTGGTTGGTTTGTTTTGTTTTTTTGCAAGGTAGGGTTTCACTTTAGCGTAGGCTGACCTGGAATTCACTATGTAGTCTCAAGGTGGCCTCGACCTCACAGCGATACTCCTACCTCTGCTTCCTGAGGGATGGGATTAAAGATGTGCACCACCATGCCTGGCTGCTACATACTCCTTTAGAGATTTCTTTCAACTCAATACAGAAATAGTTCAAGTAAAAACTAAAAATCACTCGGGAGGCAGAGGTAGGAGGATCGCCATGAGTTCAAGGCCACCCTGAGACTACATAGTTAATTCCAGGTCAGCCTGGGCTAGAGTGAGACCCTACCTCGAAAAACCAAAAAAAAAAAAAAAACTAAAAACTCTGCTTAATGAAGAGCTAAATTTTAACAGTTGGAAGGAAATTTAGCAAATCAATCCTAATCCAAATTCTATCCCAAGCTAGATTCTAAATGAATACATTTAGCAAAGACTCAATGTTGATTGCTGGGGTGACACAAATATGCCTAAATTATAACTTCCTTCAGAAATTCTACAGATGGATGCCCAAAGGAATTGTAGGCTGTCAAATAGAGTAGGGTGTCACAAGGCTAAAACATAAAAACTCTAGGAGCCAAGAGCGACAGAGAGGCAAGCTCCTTCGGGATGTAGTAGATGATGTTTGACTAGGGTGGGAAACAAGGAGTGTTCCTGGACACGTGGCAAAGGAAGGAACTAACACTGCAGGTGGTGAGAAAAGAATGGACTTCAATATCTGTGCAAACAGATATTATTTCCAACCGCACTTCCCCGACAGCGTCCTCTCGTCATACCCGCCTGTCTATCGCTGACATAGTTTCTTTCCTCTTGCCACACCTGGACTCTTGGTGCTCCTTCTCTGAACACATTCTCCTGCCTTGGGGACCTGTGCATGCGCTCCCCCACTGCATGGGCGGCTCTTTCCTCATCTCTGAGGCGCCTTTCTTACCTTCAAGCCTGCACTTAAAGGTGACCTCCTCAGGGACAGCTTAACTGGATACAGTATACTAAATGGTCATCCTCACTCCCTATTGGGCTTTGCTTTATTTTCCCACATTATTTATTATTGCTTAGCATATGACAAGGTCTCCTTATTTACTGTGTACCCCTCCTACAAGACCAGCGGTAGACACTGTTGTTCATCTGCAGTGCCTGTGCAGGGTAAACATGAAATAAAATGTGCTGACAAACTAATGGGAGAGAATGAACATGGTACCAGCCTCACACCCACCAGTCCTGACCTAATGGAGGAAGGAACTACAGCCCTCGGTCTTCTGAAACACAAGCAAATACACAGCTGGTAAAATCCAATTTACGAAGATTCATCCACAGAAACAGTTTCTGGCGCTCCGCCACTCTTCAGATAGTAGACTAATCCTTTCATACCTCTAGCTCCATGTCTCCAGCAGCGCCGTCATCATACGATGACCAAAATGCCACCACAGCTGCCATGCCTGCCACACTGTCTCTTAACTTTAACCTTCACTGTTAACCCGTGAACAAAGGTTTAAAAAAAAGTCTTTCTACTCACATGTTGGCCAAAAGGAAGATATATTTCTAGTTTTCAAATTAAATCCCTCCGTCATAGATGGCCATACTCTCCCTGCAGTAGCAGCTATACTGGTAATAGGGATGAGCTTAAAAAAGAAAAACATTATGTGTATAATGCTTAATTACTAAGTTTATTTACTGATTTTTGTTACACTAGGGATCAAATCCAGGGCTTTGCAGGAACTAGACAAATGGTCTATCACAAGTTACAACTCTTTTCACTTATTTTGAGAGTCTCATTAAGTTGCACAGGATGGCCCTGAACTCACTCAGTACACCAGGTAGACCTTGAACTCACAACCCTCCTGCTTCAGCTTCTTGAATAGCTGGAATTACAAACTTATGCAAGCAGGTTTGTCTAATTACTAAATGTAACTATGGAAAAATAAATTTTTAAAAATATTTTATTTTTATTTATTTATTTATTTGACAGAGAAAGAGGGTGAGAGAATGGGCATGCCAAGGCCTCCAGCCTCTGTAAACGAACTCCAGATGCGTGTGCCCCCTTGTGCATCTGGCTAACGTGGGTCCTGGGGAATCGAACCAAGATCCTTTGGCTTTGCAAGCAAATGCCTTAACCACTAAGCAAACCGTCCAGCTCAGGAAAAATAAAATTTTAATTTTATTTCACTATGTTAGTATTTCTTTTATACACTGAAAATGATTAAGAAATTCAACAAAGGAGCTGGAGGGATGACTCAGTGGTTAAGGCATTTGCCTGCAGAGCCAAAGGACCCATGTTCGATTCCCCAGGACCCACGTTAGCCAGATGCACAAGGGGCACACACATCTGGAGTTTATTTGCAGTGGTTGGAGGCCCTGCCACACCCATTCTCCCTTTCTCAGTCAAATAAATAAATAAATATAAAATATATTAAAAAAAAGAAATTTAACAAAGGCTAGTAACATATTAAGCAAACAAGTAACAACATAAAGTGAGTTCACTCAGAATAATTTTATTCTGGATTAATAAATGATTCAGAATTTTTAAATAAAACATTAGTATTTAAGTTACACTAAGCCAAAACCACATGGGAGTAATGGAAAACGTCTTTCTTACTAGGAAAAGCAAAGTAACTTAAGGAAATGAAGAATCAGCTAAAGATATCTCACTTCAAGCAACACCTCCACAGACTACATTATCATCTTAGGCAACCTAACACTTTCACATTTAATTTTTAATGGCAGGAACAATTTCCATCTGGGACTACTCAGCATAAAGTGCCAGTCTTGGCACAGTTTCAGAGCTGAATTGAAAATCCATTTCTGGATATAAGCGAAATGCCCCCAGTATTTACATCTTACATGATTCCTCCCCATATGTTTTACCTAGTGGTGCTTTTTGTTCTCAGGGCACTGGAATCTAAAACCCGTTCTCAATCATTTATAAATTACCTTTGCTCTCAAAGTCATTCGAAAAGAGAAGTCTTACAAATACTACTTCTTACAAGAAAAATAAAATAAAATAAAAAACCAGGGCAAATGCATTTATGTTCAAAAGAGGAAAAAAAAAAAAAAACAAAACTCAACCCAGAGAGGCTGAAATCATAGCTGTCGGGTATATAGAATCACAGCTCTAATTATCAACCACAAAAAAAAAAAAAAAAAGACGACGCTGCTCATTTATCCAGTAAGTAATTACAGCCAGCAGTTAAAAGAAAAAGAAAAAAGCCAGGTCCTCAACTCCTGTGGCCCTCGATGAGGAGACTTCATCTGAAAGTCACGCTCGGGCATGGAAATACCTCTCGGACGAGAGAGCGTTACAAGGAAGCCAAAGTTGCTTTGCAGCGAGCGGATTAGGGCGGACACGCCGGCGGCCCCGGTCCGCGCACCGGGAACCGGGCACGGGAAGCGCCGCACCTGGGAGGGAGGTGGGGCGCGCGGTGCCGGGGCGCAGGTGGGCTGCGGCTGGCGGGCCTCTCCCGGGGTCCCCGGCTCTCTCTCTCTCTCTCTCTCTCTCTCACACACACACACACCCCGTGACACCCCACTCCCCGAGCCCGAGGCGGCCGGGCGCGCGGAGGGCCGCGGCGCTCCGGAGAGTCGCGCTGGCTCGCTCGGAGGAAGCCGCTGGGCGCTGCCCGTCGCCAACGACTCGCGCCCGGCCGGACGTGCCGCGGCCGCATACTCACGTAAGGCTGGTAGAACTTGGACAGCCGTGGCTTCCCGTGGTTGTTGAAGATGAGGATCGCCTTGATCATGGCTGGGCCGGGCCGACCGGGTGGGCGCGCTGGGAGGGGGGGGGGTGGGGAGGGGGAAATGCCCGGGGCGGAGGCGGGCGCGCGAACCTCGCCTCCGGGAGGGACGTCGCCTGCGATCCTTCCCCACCCGCCCCTTCCCTCCCGCGGCGCGCCCGCGGCGCGCGCACGCACGCACGCGCACGCACGCACGCACACGCGCGCTCCCGCGGGGCGGGGCGGGGCCCGGAGGAGGCTAGAGAGGGGAGGGGCGCGCAAGGAAGCGGAAACGTTTCCAGGCCGGAACCCATTTGCCTGAGGGTTGCTGGCGCGCACGGAGCTTTACCCGCGGGCGCTTCCGCAAGCTTGCAGCAACCCGAAGACATTCGTGGCTGTGAGATCTGCTCTTATTCTCAGAAAAAGGATAAACCCTATAAGGACGACTATCTGACAAGCTCACTTCCACCCCGTTGAGTTGTTCCCCTCCCCAAGCTACCCCGGCTGCCTGGCCTGCCCTGCACGCGCTCAGCGTCACTTCCGCCCGGGCTGTGCACAGGGCAAGATGGCGGAGGACCCGGATGCGGTGCTGCAGCTGCCTCCTTCCTGTGCCGCTGCGGGCGGCGAGGGGTTCTCGGAGACCTCCCCAGAAACTGTCACTCCGGAGCCCCCTTCCTCTGCTGCAGTCTCGCCGGGGACAGAGGAACCTGCTGGCGACACCAAGAAGAAAAGTAATTTTCAGAGCATTTTCTAGGCAGAAGCGGGGGAGGTTGAGTTGCGTCTAAGGGGTAGAGGGCCAATAAAGAAGCAAATTACAATTTTTTTTTTTGCTTTTAATAAAAATTAATTTATTTATCTGAGAGAAAGAGAGAGAATGGGCACGCCAGGGCCTCCAGCCGCTGCAAACGAACTCCAGACGCATGCACCACCCTATGCATCTGGCTAACGTAGATCCTAGGGAATTGAACCTGGGTCCTTTGGCTTTGCAGACAAGCGCCTTAATCACTAAGCCATCTCTCCAGCCACCCCCCCCCCCAAGAAAAAAAAAACAGTAAAATCCAATATCGGCCTGGTGGCACACACCTTTAATCCCAGCTTGAGGCCACCCTGAGACTACATAGTTCCAGATTAGGCAGAGCTAGAGGCAGACCCTACCTCGAAAAACCAAAAAGAAGAAGCAGCGGCAAAATTTAAGAATAGAGTCCTTCCCGGAAGTAATTTATTAGTTTGTAGTTTGGGTCTGCAGCCACCTGGCTGGAGGAGATGTCACTGGTCATATCTTAAGGTGCTTTGGTAGGTTTGAAGTTCCGATCTAAAGATATGCAAAATAACCCAGTTCTACCTGGAGTCCCTGAAGTGTGCTGTGTGGCTTTTGGCTTCGCTCTCTGCTAGAATCTGTGAACGCAGGGCCAGCTTCTTTTGCAATTATGGACCGTCCCCTGGATCTGTAAGCTTCTATAAATACCCCTCCCTCCATAACTGCCTGGTCTGGAAGTTCATCTCAGTAAACCTGAAATTGTCTGCTACAGGTCTCTTGTCGCTGCAAATAAATTGCCCGACTGCAAATGCATGTGACTCCTCTTGCTATTGGCATAGGTGCCTTGGGATCACAGAAGCATGGGCCATTTGGCATCTGGCTTTTACATGAGTACTGGGGAGTTGAACCCACGCCAGTAGGCTTTGCAAGCAAACACCGTTAGCTATAGAGCCCTCTTGTGGCCCCTTTTATTTTAAGGTCTAGAAGTCTTAGTAATTTACCCTCATGATGTTTCTATTACAAATTGAGCCCTAAGATTTTTGTGTTGGTTTTGAAATAGCTGGAGACAGAAGCTTAGATATTTCATATATACCACTTTAATATTCAGAAGGTTTGTTGAAACAGACCAAGGTCGTTGGCTCTGGTAGCATGTTGGAATCACTAGGTGAAGCTTTTCACACACTGGTGCTAAGGTCCTACTTCCAAAGGATTCTGATGTGGTTGCCATACTCAGCCTGTATGTTAACTGTTCCCCAGTTGATTTAATGTGTAGCCAGGTTCTGAACTAAAAGCATATCTCCTTTAGAATTAAAAATAATTGCAATAACTACTTTGCCTTCCCTACCTTTTTACCCTTGGCTCTTGTTTTTTTAGTAATACAATTCAGTGCCTAATTGCCACGAGTTATTAATAGCTCCAGGGGCTTAAGGGAACTGGGAAAGAAGATGTGAAAAGCCTGCTAAGCGAAACCTTCATTATTTTCTCCAAATTTATCCCTATTCTCAAAGTTCTTGAGGGGAGAATACTTACATAGTTCTTTGCCAGAAAGATCATGTGTTTAACTGAGTGAGCTCTGTGATCTCACAGAATCCCAATTTTCAGTGCCAAAGAATGGGACCAGTGTGCAATAGTACAAAGTGAGCTTTAGGGGGCAGTATTATGGTGGTGTTTTCAGCTTTGCTTTTAAATTTAAATCTTTTAAAGGGAAGTTACTTGCTTCAACAGGCATATTCAGTCCTTTTCTTTTAAAGTTCACATTGCTGTATTTTAAATTCTTGGAACTTTATAATTTGTCTCTGAAACTTCTTTTTTGACCTCTACTTTTACTACCTTTTGTATTGCTTACTTTCTCATGCTGTGGTTAAATACCTGACAAGAAGCTTAAGGCAGGATGGATTTACTTCGGCTTACACATCAATGTTACTAGTCCATCCTGGCCAGGAGACAGGCAGCAGGAGCTTGTGGCAGCATCCACATCCAGGGAGGATGAAGATAGTGATGGGTGCTGCTGCTCAGTTGGGCTGTCTCCATTTTCTTCAGTCCAGGACCCCTGGTCTGTGGAGAGAATGGTGCCACCCTTAGGGTGGGCCCTCAAACCTCAGTTAACCTACTCTAGAAAATCACTTCCATTCTCAGAAACCATGGTGATTCTAAAGCAAATCAAGTGGCAACCAGAGATTGACCATCACTCTTTATTATTTATTTGAGATAGAGAGAGAATGGATGCGCCCGGGCCTCCAGCCACTGCAAAGGTGCTCTTCCCACATACGCCGCCATGTATACTGGCTTATGTGAATTCTGGGGAACTGAACCTTGGTCCTTAGGCTTCTCAGGCAGGGAACTTAACTGCTAAGCCATGCCCAACCATCACCCTTGAATAAAACTTGTTTTTCTTTGTTAAAAAGTTTAGTATTGGGCTGGAGAGATGGCTTAGTGGTTAAGGCACTTGCCTGCAGAGCAGAACGACCTGAGTTTGATTCTCCAATACCCACGTAAAACCAGATGCACACAGTGGCACATGCATATGCAGTTTGTTTGCCGTGGCTGGTATTCATTCCCCCCCCCTCGCCCTTTCTCTGCATGCAAATAAATAAATTTTAACTTTTTTCTTTTTTTTTTTTTCTTTTTATTTTAGAGAGAGAGAGAGAGAGATGAGGAGGAGAGAGAATTGGTGTGTCAGGGCCTCAGACACTACATTTGAACTCCAGATACTTGTGCCACCTAGTGGGACATGTACAGCCTTGCACTTGCCTCACCTTTGTGTGTCTGGCTTACTTGGGATCTGGAGGGAGATTGAACATAGGTCCTTAGGCTTCACAGGCAAGCGCCTTAACTGCTGAGTTACCTGTCTAGTCGTGTGTGTGTGTGTGTGTGTGTGTGTGTGTGTGTTTATTTAAATGTTTAATATAGTCAGGATCGGTGGCACACCCCTTTAATCCTAGCACTCAGGAAACTGAGGTAGAAGAGTCACTGTGAGTTCAAGGCCAGCTTGGGCTGAAGCATGAGTTCAAGTATGTATTCAGGTATCATATATGTGTTGCTCATGTTACTGTTTAGAAAGGGTTTGCCATTTTATATTCTCAGCAACATCACCACACTGTTTAAATTTGAATAATTTGATAGGTGAAAAATACATGAAGTTATTTTACTTTGTTTTTGTAAGCCTAGATACTGTTATATATCATTATAGACCATTTCTATTTCTTAGAATTAACCTGTTATATTAAAGTGTATCTTAAAGATTAGTCCCATGGGCAGAACTTTGTAGGATCAAGGTGAAGAAACAAATGAAAAGAACCTAAATTTTTTCTGTATTTTTTTAAATTTTTCTTTATTTATTTGAGAGAGAGAGAAACAGGCTGGGGCGGGGGGAATGGGCACACCAGGGCCTCCAGCCTCTGCAAACGAACTCCAGATGCATGCACCCCCTTGTGCATCTGGCTTACTGGGTCCTGGGGAGTCAAACTTGGGTCCTTTGGCTTTGCAAGTAAGCACCTTAACCACTAAGCCATTTCTCCACCCAAATCTTTCTATTTTTAACACAGATTGGAATCATGAATACATAAACTAGGTTAAAGGTTTAAGTTTTTGACATTTATGAGACCAAGCATCCCTGTCTGCCACATAGCAGACTGGTATAGTTAACATTGTGGAGCTAAAGAGTTGGCTCAGTGGTTATAGGTGCTTGTTGGCAAAGTGGGATGGCCAAGGTTTGATTCTCTAGTGCCCATGTGAAGCCAGATGCACAAAGAGGTGCATGTATCTGGAGTTGAGTTGCAGTGGCAGGAGGCTCTGGCATGCCCATGCTCACTCTTTGTCTTGTTCTGTGTGTCTCATAAATAAATAAAATTTTTACAAAGAGAACGTTGTTTTGAGTTTCCTAAACTATCATGTGTCACATCCTTATTAGGTGCATCAGTATGTCAGTAATTTTTTTCTTTTACAGTTGACATCCTGCTAAAGGCTGTGGGAGACACCCCTATAATGAAAACAAAGAAATGGGCTGTTGAACGAACCCGAACCATCCAAGGACTCATCGACTTCATCAAAAAGTTTCTTAAACTTGTAGCCTCGGAACAGTTGGTATGAAACCAATAAATGGTTGCTTCCTTACAAAAATTCACACTAGTTCCTAGGCAATAATGAGTAACACATGTTAGAAATACATACATAGCTACATATTGCTTTTATTATACCTTTTAATATCTTACTGGTGAGATTTATGTACTTTATCACAAGACTTTTGTGGGAACCCTGAAATCAGATGAATTTGAGATTTGCTTTACAATGTGATGTAATTTTGACAACTTCCATGCTTATAGACAATAAACCATGATAATTCCCTCTCCTCCCCCATTTTCCCCATCACAAATCCACTCCATCATATCCCTTCCCTTTCTCAGTTAGTCTCTCTTTTATTTTGATGTAATCATCTTTTCCTCCTATTATGAGTCTTGTAAAGATAGTACTAGGCATTATGAGGTCATGGATATCAAGGCCAATTTCTATCTGGACAATTGGCTTTGTAAGTAGTCCTACCCTTCCTTTGACTCTTCCATTCTTTCCTCCACCTCTTTGGCAGTAGATCCTGAGCCTTGGATGGTGTGATAGAAAACAAATAAATAAACTCCACTGTTACTTCTTCTCAGCCCTATGGTGCTTTTTGAGTGAAGGATCCCTTCAAGTATTTTCTATAGATCTGGCTTATAGGTAATATATTCCTTTAGCCTATTTTTGTTGTGAAATATTCTTATTTCTCCATCAATTTGAATGGATAGCTTTGCTGGATAACGTAATCTTGGTTCTCAGTTGTTACCTTTCAGAATTTGAATATATCATTCCTTTAAAAACCCTTCTGCTTTTTAAAGTTTGTGTTGAGTAATCTGCTGTTACCCTGATAGGCTTGCTTTTATAAGCAATTTGCTTTTTCTCTCTTAACTGCTTTCAATATATTTTCTTTGGTTTACATGTTTGGTAGTTTAATTATAATATGGTGAGGAAAGGTTCTTTCCAGGTTTTGTCTAGTGTTATAAAAGCTGCCTGTGTTTGCATTGACATCTCTTTAACAATTTGGGGGAAATTTTCTTCTCTGATTTTGCTAAAAACATCTACTATTACATTGGAGTGAAATTCTTCTCCTATTATACCCTGAATTCTTCTTTTTTTAGTTTATTTATTTGAGAGAGAGAGAAATGTAGATAGAGAATAGGGGCCTCCAGCCACTGCAAATGAACTTCAGACACATGTGCCACCTTGTGCATCTGGCTTACATGGGTACTGGGGAATCGAACCTAGGTCCTTAGACCTCACAGGCAAGCACCTTAACTGCTAAGCTATCTCTCCAGCCCTGAATTCTTATGTTTGATCTTTTCATCGTGTCCCGAATATCTTGAAATTCCCATTCATTCCTTCCTGTTAGTATGTCTTTTTCTTTGTTGGACTGTATTAGATCTACCATCTGGTCTAGATATTTTCTTTTCTCCTTCATCCATTCTGTTGGTGAGGCTTTCTACAGTGCTTTTTTATTTGACTTACTGTGTTTTTCATTGCTATATTTCTGATTGTTTTTTTTTTTCCTTCAGTATTTCTATTTTTTCATGTCTTGTACTGACCATATTTCATTAAATTGGTTTGTTGTGTCTGCTTTGATTTGAGCATAGTTATAATCATGCTTTGGAATCTTTTTTTTCTCAGGCATTTCATCTAAATCAGTTTCACTTGAGGTCATTTCTGATGGATTTATAATTTTTGGTAGAATTATATTATCTTGATTTTTTGTGTTTCTTGTATTATAATACAGATTTTTTTTTTTTTACCTTGGATTAACTTGATGCTTGGGTTTTCTAATTATCTGCAGTATTCTTAGATGTGTAAGTCTGACGTTATTTATCTTCAGGGTAAGAGCTTATGGTGCCACGTCTGGCCCTTAAATGACTCTCAAGAGTAGCAGCAAAAGTGACCCTAGGTGTTAGGTTTGCCTACTATGTGAGTATCCTAGTAGGCTCAGTGGAGCAAAATACAGGCAAATTCTAAAATTCAACTAGGGCTGGGCGTGATAGCTCATGCCTTTAATCCCAGCACTTGGGAGGCAAAGGTAGGAGGACCACGTGAGTTCGAGGTGACCCTGATGCTACATAGTGAATTGCAGGTTAGCCTGGTCTATAATGAAACTCTACCTTGAAAAACCAAAAATAAAATTCAACTGAACAGTGCACAATCAAAACCAGCATGGTGTAAGAGTAGGTGTTAAAACAACAGATCATCTAACAAAGTCAAAGTCCATAAAGATATGTGTTGCCCTACACCCTTGACCCTGTCAACTGGGAGGCTGAATTTCTGGTCTGTAAAAGGTCCCAGGTCAGCCTATGGCCGAGTGAGACCCTGTCCCCATGAAGACAGAAAAAGAGACAAAGGCACTTTAAATCAGGAAGCAAGAAAAGACACCCCCAATATATAGTTTGTTTAAGAGTTTCAAATACATCTAGATGTCATGGTACACACATTTATTTAACCCCAGCACTTGGGAGACAGGTAGGAGGGTCACTGTGAGTTTGAGACCACCCTGAGAGACCACATAGTGAATTCCAGGTCAGCCTGAGCTAGAGCGAGACCCTACCTCGAAAAACAAAAACAACAACCAAAAAAAAAAAAAAGAAAGAAAGAAAACAAAAAAACAGAAAGAAAGAAAAGGAATGGCAAATCCAGGGCTGGAGAGATGGCTTAGCAGTTTAGTGCTGCCTGTGAAGCCTAAGGACCTTGGTTCAAGGCTCAATTTCCCCTGTACCCACGTAAGCCAGATGCACAAGGAGGCTCATGCATCTGGAGTTCGTTTGCAGTAGCTGAAGGCCCTGGTGTGCCTATCGTCTGTCTGTCTCTCCTCCCTCTCTCTCTCTCTCTCTCTCAATACATAAAAATATTTTTAACACATGGCAAATCCAACCACCCATCCGATTTACCACAAAGCCTGCCCCGGCATGGAAGGTACAATTAGCACTTCCAGTGCGGGTTTATGTACCGTACTTTGCGGTGGTTCTGACCTTTTGTAAGTGGGCCCTGGTGCTTTTTGGCATGGCTTTGGTCTCAGCTATGCTGCATGCCCACTTGGGTCCCTCCTTACTGCTCTGTGGGTTTGGCTGGCTGTGTACCTGCTCTGATTGCCTGTACTGGTTGCTATGTAGCTGAATTCCCTTCCCCAATTATGAGACTGTTCCATAGTCCCAAATCTCATCTCAGATATGACTGTCTCTTAACTGTGAGTTCTATAAGATCAAAACAATTACAGACTTCCAACATGTACTGGCACAAAGTAAACATTTCTATTGTAATAAGCCATAGTGGGAAAGAGACAGGACCAATGAAAATTAAAAAAAAAAAAAAAAAAAAAACAGCTGGTAAATATCAGACATTAGTAGTTCAAGTCCAGCATCCATAACCAGTGGTGACAGTCTCTGGGTTCTTTTATTCCACGCCTCAGCTGGGCTGAGTAGCCTTGGAAACTCTCATCTTGAGCCAACAGTGCTCCCTAGCAGCCACTGTACAGTCCTAGTGCATCCAGAACGTCTTTAAGTCTCTACTGCAAACCACAGTCCATCCTCACAGATCCATACAAGAGCCTGTAAACTTAAGTTTTCTGTGACAAATCCTACATGTTTTTAATCTTTTTGTTCTGTACCTTCTGCCAAGCATGCCAGCCCATTACTTTGAAATTAAATCTTGAACAAAGTCTCTGGGCATATGCAGAAGAAACAGCCAATCTTTTTGCCAGTAGCCCACTTCCAGCAAAATTCTGTTATATGCTTCGCTTTGAAGTTCCTAAGACAAGCTTTCACAGTCCATCATTTTCTCTATATTTAGCATTTTCATACTCACCAAAAGAGTCCATAAAATTTGGCTTACTGCACTGAGGCTTCTCCAGTACCAGGTGCCAACTCCTTACACATTCCTACAGCACAAAGTTCCAAATGAGCAGAATCCATGTGGTCAGTTTTATCACAGCAACAGCCTCCACTCTCTACCAACTAAACAACCAGAAGCAGTGTATGGGAAGAAAGGGGTTTATTGCAGGCTGATAAACTACAAGGGAACACCCTCAATGGCAGAAGAAGCTGGCTCACTTCTGTGGAGCCACACAGAGAGAAATAATTGCAGTAAGCAGCAAACGCCAGCCAGAGCTCCAGTTGTTCTCCAGACACCTTAGGGCTGGACTCCAAGATCACCCCAGTGACATAACCTCTTCCCCAGTAAGATGCTGCCCCCTGGAGGCGCAAGGTTCAAGCCCGAGTCTATGAGCCACGCACTTAAACCGCTACAGCATGGAATTAAGTTTTCCCCCTGTAGTGAGACTATTAAGTTACTGAATTCATGGTTGAAATTTGATATCCCAGCACAAAGTCTACAATATATTCAGAAATCAAAATGATATTAGATGCATTGATAGAGGTTGTGTGTATGAAATGACTAAATTCTATCTTCTCTTTAATTACGAGCATACTTAGTATGGATATGTTGTGTGTTGGTGCCATCTCTTCCCCCTGCCCCATTCTGCAGTGGGCCCTCCTCCGTGGGGTTGTGGGTTATGCATGGGGGAGCAGCAGTCAGTTACTGGGGAGAGGCAGTGCCTGTGGGCATGGCACCCCAATCTATGGCTCCTACTATCTTTCCACCCCCTGCTTTGCAAAATTCCCCTGAGCCTTGGTGGGTGTGTTTTAAGTCTACTTCCATGATGAGCTCTTAGGAACCTCTGAATTTCTGCCTTGGTATGTATTGAGTATCCTCAGCATGTCTCATTCACCCTGGCATTGATTGTCAGGCTCGCCATGGAAGCAGCACTCTTGCTGGTCTCCCCACTTCCTGTGTGGTTTCACCTGGGCCTTGGCTGAGATGTAAGGGGTGGTTTATCTCCTCAGGTCTCACTACCTTCAAGTCAGCATAGGTTAAATTGGATAAGTCTTAATAATGTAGGGAGAGTTTGATGCATGTAGCCCCTCTTAGCCAAGACTAGTGGGAGCTTGACATTGAAGAGCATAATCTTTGTCTCCATAGGACTCAGATGTGGTGCCCAGTTCCAGATATGGGTTCCTTTCCACTGAGTGGATCTCTTGCTAATCAGAAAGCCATTGGTTACCCACCAAGGCTGTGTGCCACCATTGCACTGCTGTGTACTTCTTGTCAGGCTGGTGGCTTCGGAGTAGCTTAGAGCCCTGCTTGCTCACACGGTTGTTGGCCATTTTCTCCCGGCAACTCATGTAGCGCTTTCTAGCACCAGACAAGCTGTCTAGGGACTGGCTTTCCTCTGGATTCCAGCCAAGTGTCTCCATGTTCTGTTTTGGCAGCATATGGTATCTTCAGCAGTAGGGTCTTACCTTTTACCTCAGGTGGGTAATCAAGTGCAATGACAGAAGCCTGTCTTGTTTGGGGTCCTTGTAGGTCTCTCCGATCAACAGCTCAATGTAGGTAGCACCTATTTCTGTTACTGCAAGTTGAAGGTCAGACCCAAAGGTTTTTAAGGTTAGGCTTCATTCCGCCTTCTCTTCAGGCACTCCCCTTATACTCCAGTTGAGGGTTCTATCCTTTGGTGTACATTCAAGAGAGAGGTTTCCATGGTACTGGTTAATGTTAGGTTTCTCCCCACTCTCCACTTCCCCTCCCCCCAAACCCATCCATCCCTATTGTCTGGGCTTCAAGTTGCCAGAACCTCAAGGTGATCCAGGTTAGGAACCACAGATGAGTGAGAACATGCATTGCTTGTATTTCTGTGATTGTGTCAGTTCCCTGAGTATGATCTGTTCTAATTACATCCATTTTCCTACATATTTCATTGTATCATTTTTTTCTTACTAAGGAGTAGAAGTCCATTGTGTGTATGTACCATGGCTTTGTTATCCATTGATCCAATGATGGGCACCTGGGTTGATTCCAGTTCTTAGCTATTATGAATTGAGCAGCTGTAAACATGGTTGAACAAATACCTCTGTAGTGAAGCATGGAGCATTTAGGGTAAATATGCAGTAAAGGAACAACTAGATCTGTTGGTAGATCTATATTCATCTTTTTCAGATAGCTCCATATTGATTTCCATAGTGCTTGTACAAGCTTGCATTCTCCCCAGCAGTGAGTGGGGGTTCCTCTTTCACCACATCCTCACTAATATTTGTTGTCATTTGATTTTTTTTTTTTTTTAATGTTTGCTATCCTTACTGGGATAAAGTGGAATCTCATAATTGTTTTAATTTGCATTTCCCTGGTGGTTAGGGATACTGAACATTTTCTTAAGTGTGTGTTAGCCATTTGTATTTCTTCCTCTGAGAACTCCCTATTCAGTTCTCTACCCATCTTTTGAGTGGTTTGTTTGTTTGTTTTTTTTAAATTGTTTAATTTTTTGAGATCTTTGTACATTCGGGATATTAGGCCTCTGTCAGTTGTATAACTGGTGAAATTTTTCTCCCATTCTGTGGATATTCTGTTGATTCTGCTTAAGGTATGTTTGTCTCTGCAAATGCTTTTTAGCTTCATAAGATCCCATTGTGTGAGATTGTTTAATTTACTGGGCTATTGGGGTTTTTTGTTCAGAAAGTCTTTCTCTGCTGCTACATCATGGAGTGTTCCTCCTGCTTTTTAATGCCAGTAGTAGAGGAGTTTCAGGTCTTATATTGAGGTCTTTAATCCATTTGGAGTTCATTTTCTTGTGTGTGTTTATGGTGAGATGAGTGGGTCAGGTTTCATTTTTCTACATGTGGTATCTAATTTAACCAGCACTGCTTGGTGAAGATACTGTCTTCTCCTCCAGTGTATGTTATTGGCGCCTTTGTTAAAGATCAGGAGCTATAGATACTTGACGTAAGGTCCAGGTCTTCAGTTCTGTTCCATTTCTCTATCTTTCTATTTTTATGCCAGTACCATGCTGGTTTCTTACTATTGCTCTGTAATATAGTTTGAAATTGGCTGTGGTGACACTTTCATAGGTATTTCTTTCTCTGTGAAGAAAATGCTGGAATTTTTATTGGTTTTGCATTAAATCTGTCTGTTGCTTTTGGTAGAATTGCCATTTGCACAGTATTAATTCTACCTATCCAGGAGCATGGGAGGGCTTTCCATCTTTTCAAGTTCTCCTCAGTTTCCTTCTTAAGTGTTTTTATGTTTTCATTATATAGATCTTGCATATCATTGGTTAATATCATTCCAAGGTATTTAAGGTTTTTTTTGTTTTGAGCTGTTGAAAATGGGACATCCTCACTGATTTTTCTCTGTATACTTGTCTTTTGCGTATAGAAAAGTGGCTGATTTGGGGATATTGATTTTGAATCCTGCCACTTTGCTGAAGAAATTAATCACCTTTATAAGTTTTGAAATGGAGACTTGCAGTCACTTATGTGTAGGATCTCATCATATACGAATAGGGCCAATTTGATTTCTTCCTTTCCAATTTGTATCCCTTTTCTTTCTTTCTCCTGTTTTATTGCTTAGGCTAGGGCCATCTATTATGAGGGATACTCTTCACTGCCTATAATATTTTGTGTTGGAAGCTGTAGTTTTTAGACTTTTGAGGTGTTCATTCCAGGCCTTCCTGCCTTTCAGGGTTTCTATTGGGAAGTGTGAGGTAATTCTGATTGAGATTGCTTTTGTATGTACTGCATTGTTTCTCTCTTGCTGCTTTTAGCACTCTCTGTTTTCATTGTTAAAGAGTTTTAACTATTATATGCCTTGGAAAGTTTCTTTTCTGGTCCTGTCTGGTGTTCTGTGAGCTTCTTGTATCTGTGTGGACCTCTCTGTGAGTTTGGGAAATTTTTCTTCATTAATTTTGTTGAGTACGTTCTCTATGCCTCTGGTCTAGATTTCTTTCCCTTCTGGTATACCCATGCACATGTTTGGTCATTTTAGGGTATCCCACAGTTCCCTCATGTTCTGTTCATGTGTTTTTGCACGTAGCAAAACTTTTGGACTCCTGATCAATTTCTTCTGTCTGGTTTTCCAGATCAGAGATTCTGTCTTCCACATGAGTGACTCTGTTAGTGAGGGGTTCTAGAGAGGTACTGCATGAAGTTAATAGTCTGGATCAGTGAGAAGACTTAAAGAGGAAAGAGGGAACCTGGAGCTTAAACTAGACTGGCCTTCCTTGCAAGTAGAGGATCAGGTGCTGCTCTCTGACAGGTAATCCTTGATGATTTAAGTTATGTCTTTGCTATGGTGGTGGTTTGCAAGGATGTATTTATATTATAGTGGCCAACGTATGGTCAGCCCTTGCCCACCTATTCCTGTTCCTCTTTTGTAAAATAAGTGCTTTAATTAAAAGTGTACAAATACCCTGTATAAACCCCTTTGAATATTATTACAACAAGCTGAATTGTAACAAATGAAATGTTGGGTTTTATAATAAAACAGTGTAAAATCTGTAGGAAAAAAATTAAAGCTTAATTACAGAAAGCTGAGGGCTAAGCTGGAGATTGCTTAACGGTTAAGGTACTTGCCTATAAAGCCTAAGGACCCAGGCTCGATTCCCCATTGCCCATGTAAGCCAGATGCACAAGGTGGTGCATGTCTGAGTTCCTTTGCAGTGGCTGCAGGCCCTGGCGCGCCTGTTCTCCCTCTCTATTTGCCTCTTCCTCTCTATCCCCCTCTCTCTCTCAAATAAGAAAAATATTTTTTTTCCAAAAAAAGCTGAGGGCCATTGTTCTAGGGACAAAAGTTCTTTTATTAGTATTTATTTAGAAGAAAAAATGTGATCTTCATAAAGCTCACTTCAAATTGATGACATATAAGGAGCTTAGGGAACGTTTCTTGAGTCTGAATATAGAGTTTGAAATTGTTCAGTAGGAACCTATAAGACTGTAAGTGAATCAAGAAACCATTAAAAATTAATCTCCATATATTTTTCTTTTCTTTAGTTTATTTATGTGAATCAGTCTTTTGCCCCTTCTCCGGATCAGGAAGTTGGAACCCTGTATGAAGTAAGTAATGCCCTCCCTCCCTCCCTATGTATATCTACACAGGGTGCATCTCATATAGCAGGGTTCATTAATTCACATCTTTAAGAGAGCTAGCTGCCATTCTTGATTATCAGTGGGAGGGAAAAAATGATAACTTTGTTCTGTCATTTCCCTAACTTGGTAAATATAATGTGAGCTTAATAAAAGGATTAAAGAATCCAGGGCCAGGTGTGGTGGTGCATACCTTTAATCCCAGCACTCAGGAGGCAGAGGTAGGAGGATCGCTGTGAGTTTAAGACCACCCTGAGAATACAGAGTAAATTCCAGGTCAGCCTGAGTTAGAGTGAGACCCTACCTTGAAAAACCAAAAAAAAAAAAAAAAAATCCAGGAATAGGGCTGGAGAGATGGCTTAGCAGTTAAAGGCACTTGCTTGCAAAGCTTGATGGCCCTGGGGGGAGCTGGAATTATATTGCAATCAGAGATGTGAAGATTGTGCAATAAAAATAAGCCCGTACCCAAGGTACTCTGCTTTTTTTAAAAATTATTATTTATTTATTTATTTATTTATTTATTTATTTATTTGAGAGAGACAGATACAGAGAGAAAGACAGATAGAGGAAGAGAGAGAATGGGCGCGCCAGGGCTTCCAGCCTCTGCAAACGAACTCCAGACGTGTGCGCCCCCTTGTGCATCTGGCTAACGTGGGACCTGGGGAACTGAGCCTCGAACCGGGGTTCTTAGGCTTCACAGGCAAGCGCTTAACCGCTAAGCCATCTCTCCAGCTCGGTACTCTGCTTTTTGTTAATCATTATGAGTATTAATATATCTGATTAAAAGCTGCCATATTTTGAAAGTATCCTTACACGGTCATGTATCTATATGTGGATGTTTATGAACAAATGACTTTTAACATGACAAAAAATGAGTTTAATTTGTTATCTTTATTTCTTTTTGTAGTGCTTTGGTAGTGATGGCAAACTGGTCCTTCATTATTGCAAATCTCAAGCTTGGGGATGAGTCCTGGAGAGCAACGTGTTACAACTTGGTATTCTCACAAAAGAAACAGCTCCAAAATGTTCTGTTGTGGGAAGAGAATTCATGGATATCAGCTCTTCAGCATGTATCTACTATGACTCATATTTATCCCTAAGTAAACACCTCTAGAGTGAATGGACTCACAAATTTGTTAATATGAAAATCATCATAAAGATTGATATTAGAGACGCCCATTGCTCCTTCCAAATTGCTGTTTCAGATCTGTCCAAGGCTAAAGGGGAGACTAGAGCTGTTGTCAAGATGACTGAAATGTTTGCTTGTAGAATTGGCACTCTGCTGATTTTTTCCCATGGTAAAGTTAATTTACTAAAGATTTTGTTATTTTGAGGGGTTAACTTATTCAGAGAACCTGGGGTATGGGATGTTTGTATTTTTATCTGCCATGTTACCAAGTTACTTGTCCTATTAGCTGCATACCGCACACGGTCCAGCAGAGGGCAGCACAGACAGGAGAAAGGGCTGCTCAGGCGCATTTCCTGCTCACATGTAATCAGAACAGCAAGCATGTGGACAGACGGGAAGACCTTTGGAGGATACGCATAGTTTACATTTAGTTAGGTTGAAAAGCAAATAATTTGCAAATTCAGGGACAATGAGTCTATGGGTCTTTTCAGTCCTGTCATTTGAGATTTTTGAGTCCCAAGGGGCAGAGAATGTGATGCACACTTGTAATCCCGGTATTCTCGGGGTAACACAGGAGGATCAGGAATTGAAGGTCAGACATGGCTGCAGGAGCTTGACCAAAATACAAGGATTCTTGAACACCTTCCACCCTGTGGTAGTACTGTCACTTACTTATACTCTACTATGTCACACGATTCACTGAATAAACTTGACATTATTGAACATTGAGAGATTTTTTTCCAAGACCTGTTTATTTTCAGTTTATGTTTTCACAGTGCTGGGGAATGAAACCTAAATCTTTGTTCATGCTCATCATGTGGAGACCCAGCTCCAACTTGAATTTGTTTCATAATGTGTTTCCAAATTGAAAACATTCACAGCTACTATTTGGAAAATAGCCTCCAATTTTCCTTTGTTTCATGCCATAACTATTGATGATGCTAGACTAGTCATTGCCTGAAGTGAGGTTTCCTTTCTCCTGTTACTGTGCCATATTTTAAAGGCATAATAATGGGAGTTGGGCTTGGTGTGTACCCGTCAAGTTCAAGACAAGACTCTGTCTCAAAAAAAAAAAAAAAAAAAAAAAAAAAACCTCTACCTCCCAGAAAAATTACAGTAACAAGTAGGATGTCCAGACAGGATTTAAGGTACATAATAAGATTCCACGTGTCTGTTTACAGAAGTAGTAGTAGAAATGAGGTTTTATCAAAGAATGTGAAGTTTTTAATAGCATTTTAATCACTTGTTAGCAGTAGGGGGCACTGCATAATAACTTATGGTGAAGAAGTTCATGTTCATTCTCATTTTCTGACCAAGAATATGACTTTTGTTGTTGTTTTGTTTTCCAAGGTAGGGTTTCACTCTAGCTCAGGCTGACCAGGAATTCACTCTGTAGTCTCAAGGTGGCCTCAAACTCACCGTGATCCTGCTACCTCTGCTTCCCGAGTGCTGGGATTAAAGGTGTGCGCCACCACACCCGGTTCAAGAATGTGAATTTTTGATTTCCCCTTTTACCATTGTTCTGTAATGAACTAATGCTGTTAGATTAAATTGTGTAAAATTAAAAGATTAGAAAAAGGACTTTGTATCGTCAAAGCTGGAAACTATTAACTTTTAGCTAATAGATTTGATATGGAACATCGTCTCTTAACTTTGCCCACGCTGTTGGAGTAGATCTGTAGATATTTAACAGCAGAAACATGTTGAATTCATTACACTTCCTGCTGATGTTCCCGATAATGGAATGTTAACTGCCTCTGTGCAATTAAAATTACTTGAGTTTGAATTTAAAACATTATTCTTTTCATCTGATTAGTTTATTACAGGTTAAGTAAATATGTATACCTTATTTGTTTTCTTCCCCTAACAGCCTTTAAAAATATGTGGGTATCTACACTTTTCAAACTATGTTTTACATGATCCCTTGATCTTAATACAAATAACTGTCTAACCTGACCTTGTAAGTTTGGAGTCCACAAGTTATGTTGTGTCTAGCCTCTTGAACAATTTATTTGCCAATATTCTTGCAGGATTTTAAAGTGTCTTAAGTGTAATTGAAATTTGGAAGAAACAAACAAACAAAAAAACAGCCAACCTGTAGTTCTATTTACAGCTTTCCACATGCAGGAGAATAAGCCAATAACAACACACTTTATCTTGTTGTGCAAAGATGCCTTCAGTGAGGTGTAAGGTATGCATGGCACTAGGATATTGTACTCTCTTTAAAAATACTTATGTCAGGCTGGAGAGATGGCTTAGTGGTTAAGGTGTTTGCCTGCAATGCCAAAGGACCCAGGTTCAGTTCCCGAGGACCCACGTTAGCCAGATATACAAGGGGGTGGCTGGAGGCCCTGATGTGCCCATTCTCTTCTTTCTCTTCCTCCTTCTTCCTCTTTCTCTATCAAATAAATAAATATATATATGTGTGTGTGTGTATATATATATATATATATATATATATATATGTATGTCAGGGATTTCATAATGAATTTTCCATATTAAAGCATAAAGTAAGTTAAGAGTGTTTTATCATTACCCAAAGTAAGATTGAACACTTCCTGGAGTCTGGTTTCTAGAAGTTTTAATCCTAAAGGGATTTTACATGTTCTCCATCCAGATAAGAAAACTAAAAATTGAAGGGTTTGCCTCAGATTATGTAACATCAGTCAGCCAGTTTACTTGTGTGCGCCCCAAGCAGGAAAACATTATGTGATGAAGCAAGTATGAAAGCGGCGCAGTTTCTCCTTCATTTCCCAAGGGTTATATGTTGAGCAAGCTTTTCACACTAGGGAATCCAGTTGCAGGCCACAAAATGGCAGAGTAAATGTTGAGAAAACTTCTGGTTTTGTCTTACAAATAGTATCTTCAGAACAGCTTTACCTTCAAAATGTGTGGAATCCACCCATTTCTTGCCTCTTCTGTTATCCTCGCCAGCCTTTTCCATCGTTATTTGTATAATATATTCATGTATATTCCTTAATGTACATATGATGCATAGTTTTTCATTATACTATCTGAGTGATTGGCTGTCCTGCAGCTGCATTCCTGCCAAAAATCTCTAGCAGCTTCCCATGTAAAAGTAAACTGGGATTGGCTAGAGAGATGGCGTAGAAGTTAAGGTATTTGCCAACAAAGCCAAAGGACCCATGTAAAGCCAGATGCACAAGGTTGTGCATATGTCTGGAGTTGGTTTGCAGTGGCTAGGAGGCCCTGGCGCGCCCGTTCTCTTATCTGTCTCTGTGTCTCTCTCCCTTTCTGAAATAAATTAAAAATCCATTATTTAAAAATCTTTAAAAGAGAAAAAAAGTAAATTGGAAATCAGGTTGACCCACAAGAGCTTATGTACTAGCATGTTAGATCTTAGAAGTGACATCTCAGGTGATTTATTATTTGGTATTACCTATTTTGTAACTGCCAAACCTTCTTGATGTTCTTGGTTCCCTGCGTGTGTGTGTGTGCAGTTCCACCCTTTCAACCTGACTCCAGGGTCTGATTCAGCTTGTAACTCTTTCTTGAAGTGTGGAATCGCTCAAGGAGTCATTCATCTTCCTCTCAGAACGCTGGCAGCAGACCCCCCCACCCCCCCGTACAGAACTTAGCTGCGTGTTGCCTCAAAGGCGCTCAGGTATCTTTGCTCCATGATGAAGGGAGGTCAGGGGGAACTGGTTTGCTGGCGTTGTTTGTCTTTCAGCGAGTGGAATTAGGTGTGACTAACAAAATGTTTAAGTTACAAAGCAATGGGAAGGAAATAAGCATAATGCTTTATACAGCAAAAGGTAATGGAAAATATTTGTAATGCATGACAAGTTTTAATGCTTTTAACATAGGAAGAATTCATATCAGCTAAGAAGGCAAAACAAATATGGGTGGAAAGAAAATGCTGCCAGATTTGTAACTTGGTGGTTTAATCTGAGCAGCCTAGAAATGATTTAAACTGCACTTTGCAGGAAAAACAAAAAAGGCCAATAAAATCATGAAAAGACCTTAGTCCTTAAGTGAAAAAAAAAAATCTAAAAACTGAGGTACTGATTATTAAATTTCAGTAAGTTAAAACAAATCTTGACAAAGTAGTGGGGAAATAAGTTTTGTCGTTCTTGGTGAATGGAATATGGATTGGTACTTTAAGAATCCTTGAGACTGAGTATGAATTTCATTCATGTATTGAGTGTCCTCAGCATTAGAATGAGACAATTTATTTGAAATAAAATCTTAATGCCGGGCGTGGTGGCGCACGCCTTTAATCCCAGCACTCAGGAGGCAGAGGCAGGAGGATCACCGTGAGTTCAAGGCCACCCTGAGATGACAGAGTTAATTCCAGGTTAGCCTGGACCAGAGTGAGACCTTACCTCGAAAAACCAAAAAAAAAAAAAAAATCTTAATGGTGTTTTTAAAAAAAAATTTTAGAAATAATAGCTTGGATGGCCTTTAATCCCGAGACTGGGAAGTTTGGTAACACTAACTTTTAACTCTTTTCTTTAGCTTTAGTGAATCAAAAGTGAAACATGTCCACTAGTGTGAGTAGAATCTTGGAGGAATCTAAATCACCTCCCCTAGTTCGTTTCCATCAGAGCATAGAACTGTGAATCATCCATTGCTACTTTTAGGGAAGCCCTAACCCATTTGAAATGACTGACACAGAACTGCCCTGAGCCATGTCAAACTGCATCCCTGCCTCTTCCATTTGTCCGCAGCTGCAGCCTGGAGACCTGCGAAGCACCGTCCCCCTGCTGGCCCTCCAAGTCTCGGAACTGCAGCCCATCCCTGTAGCTGCCCAGCTGCCTTGCTCCTGCCCAAAGACGGCTCCAGTCTCCCAAATCCCGACAGCTTAACCTTCAAAACGTGTTGACTCCTCCCACTCTTTGCCTCTTCTATACCCTCCCCAGCCTATTTCATCATCAATTTTTTTTTTTTTTTTTTTGAAGTAGGGTCTTATTCTAGCCCAAGCTGACCTGGACCTCACTCTCTCTAGTATAAGACTAGCCTTGAATTCCCAGCCATTCTCTTCCCTCTGGCTCCCCAGGGCTGGAATTAAATGTGTACACCACCACACCTGGCTCCATCATAATTTATATAACAAATCCATCCATACGTGCTCACGTTATTTAGATGTGATACATAGTTTTCCACTGTAATCACTGACTAGCTCTTCTATAGCTGCACTTCAGCCAAAAGTTCCCAGCGGCTTCCCACGTAAGAGTAAGCTGGAGGGGGCTGGGGAGATGACTTACGGTTAAGGCATTGGGCCTGCAAAGCCAAGGGACCTCAGTTCGATTCCCCAGGACCCATAAAAGTCAGATGCACAAGGGGACATATACTTCTGGAGTTTGTTTGCAGTGGTTGGAGGCTCTGGCATGCCCATTCTCTCTCTCTCTCTCAAATAAATGAATAAAAATAAAGTTAAAAAAAGAGCAAGCTGGAAATGTGGCTGACCCACGAGAGCCGGTGTGATTTGCAGCCCCCCTTCATATTCTGCCATCTCCAAGTTCATCCATGCTGTCATCAGATACTAAAATTGCACCCGTCTGTGGGATAGCTTCCAGTGAGTTGTTGGCCAGGGAGGCCCCTGATGCCCCCAAAGCATGACAGGCCATTGCCAAGGCTCTTGTTTGTCCACCAAAACTAGATGATCAGGACTCTATTCCTGAGGATTCTACATGCTTGGGCTGCAGGTCACTGAGGAATCAGAACACCTGAGCTGGAAACCTTCATGTTGTCTGGCTGTCAGAATGCTACAATGAGGGCTGGAGAGATGGTTTAGCGGTTAAGGCACATGCCTGTGAAGCCTAAAGACCCCAGTTCAATTCTCCATGTCCCACATAAGCCAGACGCACATGGTGGTGCACACATCTGGAGTTCGTTTGGAGTGGCTAGAGGCCCTGGCACATCCATTCTCTCTCTCTTTCTCTAATAAATAAAAATAAAATCTTAAAAAAGAATGCTGGAATGAGCTAGGCTATATGTAACCATTTGGGGGAGAGAAGTGTTAAAAAAGTGAACCCTGCAGGCCTTACAGCCAGCCAGCCAAGCCCAGTGTGCCAGCTGGTACAATAGTGGCATGTCTGTTATGAAGGAAACTGATTGCCCTCCAATTGGACTGGAGGCCCACTCCAGGAGAGGGAATACATGTGTGGCACTGAAAACCGAAACCTCTGGCTATGGAGGTCATAGGCCCTAGAAGAACACTTAGATCTATGCCCAGATATCAATGCTACTCTTGCTTTTGGTTAGAGAAGCTGCTCTTTTTCAGATGGCAGTGACCACAGGGGCGACTCCAAAGTCACCATAATTCTGAGAGGTGACAGTGGAGTGTTCAGCATTAAGTGAGACATCTGTCACACCCTCCAAGGTTCAGGAACTATCGCAGAAAGGGTGGCGGAAAGAGTAAGAGCCAAGGAAGGGAAGGACTGCTTAGTGCTTTCATCCAGACACACAGTGGCCTTGGAATCCATGACCTCCAAATGCCTGACACTGCCTGCACTGACCTTCACAACGGGAGGGGGAAATGATGGTATCTAGAGCTGCTATCAAGGGTTTCAACCAAAAGAGACTGGTTAGAAAGAGCAGAATTCTGTGGAGAAGGGCTTGGGAGAAGAAAAAGGGAGGGTGTGAGAAGGTATTATAATCATGGAATATTGTCTACATTTATGGTAGTTGTCAATAAATAGTTTTTTTTAAAAAAAAAAGATTGGGGGCTGGAGAGATGGCTTAGCACTTAAGGCATTTGCCTTAAGAGTAAGCTAGAGGGGGCTGGGGAGATGACTTAGCGGTTAAGGCATTGGGCCTGCAAAGCCAAGGGACCTCAGTTCGATTCCCCAGGACCCATAAAAGTCAGATGCACAAGGGGACATATACTTCTGGAGTTTGTTTGCAGTGGTTGGAGGCTCTGGCATGCCCATTCTCTCTCTCTCTCTCAAATAAATGAATAAAAATAAAGTTAAAAAAAGAGCAAGCTGGAAATGTGGCTGACCCACGAGAGCCGGTGTGATTTGCAGCCCCCCTTCATATTCTGCCATCTCCAAGTTCATCCATGCTGTCATCAGATACTAAAATTGCACCCGTCTGTGGGATAGCTTCCAGTGAGTTGTTGGCCAGGGAGGCCCCTGATGCCCCCAAAGCATGACAGGCCATTGCCAAGGCTCTTGTTTGTCCACCAAAACTAGATGATCAGGACTCTATTCCTGAGGATTCTACATGCTTGGGCTGCAGGTCACTGAGGAATCAGAACACCTGAGCTGGAAACCTTCATGTTGTCTGGCTGTCAGAATGCTACAATGAGGGCTGGAGAGATGGTTTAGCGGTTAAGGCACATGCCTGTGAAGCCTAAAGACCCCAGTTCAATTCTCCATGTCCCACATAAGCCAGACGCACATGGTGGTGCACACATCTGGAGTTCGTTTGGAGTGGCTAGAGGCCCTGGCACATCCATTCTCTCTCTCTTTCTCTAATAAATAAAAATAAAATCTTAAAAAAGAATGCTGGAATGAGCTAGGCTATATGTAACCATTTGGGGGAGAGAAGTGTTAAAAAAGTGAACCCTGCAGGCCTTACAGCCAGCCAGCCAAGCCCAGTGTGCCAGCTGGTACAATAGTGGCATGTCTGTTATGAAGGAAACTGATTGCCCTCCAATTGGACTGGAGGCCCACTCCAGGAGAGGGAATACATGTGTGGCACTGAAAACCGAAACCTCTGGCTATGGAGGTCATAGGCCCTAGAAGAACACTTAGATCTATGCCCAGATATCAATGCTACTCTTGCTTTTGGTTAGAGAAGCTGCTCTTTTTCAGATGGCAGTGACCACAGGGGCGACTCCAAAGTCACCATAATTCTGAGAGGTGACAGTGGAGTGTTCAGCATTAAGTGAGACATCTGTCACACCCTCCAAGGTTCAGGAACTATCGCAGAAAGGGTGGCGGAAAGAGTAAGAGCCAAGGAAGGGAAGGACTGCTTAGTGCTTTCATCCAGACACACAGTGGCCTTGGAATCCATGACCTCCAAATGCCTGACACTGCCTGCACTGACCTTCACAACGGGAGGGGGAAATGATGGTATCTAGAGCTGCTATCAAGGGTTTCAACCAAAAGAGACTGGTTAGAAAGAGCAGAATTCTGTGGAGAAGGGCTTGGGAGAAGAAAAAGGGAGGGTGTGAGAAGGTATTATAATCATGGAATATTGTCTACATTTATGGTAGTTGTCAATAAATAGTTTTTTTTAAAAAAAAAAGATTGGGGGCTGGAGAGATGGCTTAGCACTTAAGGCATTTGCCTTAAGAGTAAGCTGGAGGGGGCTGGGGAGATGTCTTAGCGGTTAAGGCATTGGGCCTGCAAAGCCAAGGGACCTCAGTTCGATTCCCCAGGACCCATAAAAGTCAGATGCACAAGGGGACATATACTTCTGGAGTTTGTTTGCAGTGGTTGGAGGCTCTGGCATGCCCATTCTCTCTCTCTCTCTCAAATAAATGAATAAAAATAAAGTTAAAAAAAGAGCAAGCTGGAAATGTGGCTGACCCACGAGAGTCTGTGTGACCCAGGTTCAGTTCCCCAGGACCCACATAAACTAGATGCACAAGGGGGCGCACAAGGGGGCTGGAAGCCCTGGCGTGCCCATTCTCTCTCTCTCTCTCTCTCTCTCTCTCTCTCTCTCTCTCTCTCTCTCTCTCTCTCTGTCTTTAGAATAAAGAAAATAAATCAAATAAAATATTTAAAAAAAAAAAAAAGATTGGATCTGGGCTGGAGAGACGGTTGAGGCACTTGCCTGCAAAGTCAAAGGATCCCAGTTCAATTCTCCAGGACCCACGCAAGCCAGATGCATAAGGGGGCGCATGCATCTGGAGTTCATTTACAGTGGCTGAAGGCCCTGGCGTGTCCATTCTCTCTCTGTCTTTCTCTCTCTGTCTCTTTCTCTGTATCAAATAAATAAATAAAATAAAACTGTTTTCAAAGAAAAAAGAAAGATTAGATCCATCTGAAAGCTTTTGCACTTAATGTTTCCTCCACCTGGAAACTGCTTGAGACACACACATTTTCCTTACTTCTGTGCTCAAACATCACTTTAATTAAGGAAGCCTGCCCCTGAGCTCCCCCTAAATTGGCAATGCCTACGGTCCCGCTTTGCCTACTTTGCTCATTGTGTGTTGTGTACAGTATTTGTGTGTCTGTCTCTCCATGTGCATTATTTTAGACTAAATCCTCTGGGGACAGTTACTTAAAGCCTAGGGAACTTGTTCGTATGAGCAGTGCCTGGCTTACACTACATGCTTTTGAGAACATGTTGTATGTGTGGATAGACAAGTTATTTCCAGACCTCTGATGTAGGTCTTTCTGGTTTGTCCTCATGCCAGTGTCTTAAAATGCAATGTAAATCAGTATAGTAAAACTCTGCACCTTCACGTTGTGTTTATATCAGTGAAGTTTATAATGTCAGTAACTGACTACTTAGGTTACAGTGTTCCTAGGAAGAATTCTAATGCCTTTGCTGGATTTAAACTCAATTCCTTCAGAAATCCCCCAAAGAACTAAATAAGTTGCTCTGGCCAGTTATCAGTAGGCTTTTCCTAATCACCACTTGTTTATGTTCCCCAACATGCACAGAGAGTTGTGTGCCAGGTATCAATGGGCAAGAATGTTTGCTGCATGTGCATTAAGACCTGAGTTCAATCCCCAGCTCCCACATAAAAAGCAGGCATGGTTTTTAAGGGTAATCCTGCTGAGAACTGGCGGCGCCCTAAGGGAGACAGAGATTAGTGCTCCCATTGTCCAGGTTATTCAGAAGGAGGGGAACAAATAGTTCACTAAGGGAAACAAGCCAGGGTAAGATTTGGACTTGCCAGAAGGGCCTAGAATATAGGCAGAAGGAAAATTTTGAGCCAAAGAATGCATATAGATAAGCACTAGAAACAGGGAAATAATTCAATTCAGCTGAAAAAAAAAAAATTGTAACATGGAATGGTAAAAGGTGCAAAGATTTTTAAAAGGTACCTTAGAACCAGGAAAACATGGGGAGCTTAGGTCAGGCTGAACAGTGGTAACCAGAAAACCCAAGTTTGGTGCTATAATTAAAAGGATGTGAAGAAAGAACTCGCATGGAAAGAAGCAGGAGCCCTCAAATCCAGTGTGGGAGGCCAGCGCATGATCCAACCACAGTAGAAAAAGGCTTGCATAAGTAAAATAGCAATAAGGATAGACAAAAGTGAAAATAAGGTCTGGAGGGTTGGCTTAGCGGTTAAGGTGCTTGCCTGAAAAGCCAAAGGACCCAGGTTTGATTCCCCAGGATCCATGTAAGCCAGATGCACAAGGTGGCACATGCACCTGGAATTTGTTTGCAGTAGCTGGAGGCCCTGGCATGCCCATTCTCTACCCACCCTTTCTGTCAAATAAATAAACATAAAATATTTTTTTTAAGTGAAAACAAGAGATTCCTAGAAGTCCAAACAGGCCACAACTGACCTTAAAAATATAATATAGGGATGAAGAGGTGGCTTAGCAGTTAAGCAAGCACTTGCCTGTGACGCCTAAGGACCCGGTTCGAGGCTTGATTCCCCAGGACCATGTTAAGCAGATGTACAAGGGGGCACACACATCTGGAGTTCGTTTGCGGATGCTGGAGGCCCTGGTGCACCCATTCTTTCTCTCTCTCTCTGCTTCTTTCTCTGTTCTCAAATAACCAAATAAAAATAAAAAATACTACACACACACACATACACACACACACATATATATGAAGAAAAAATTAATATAGAGAGGTAAATTTTGGCTCCTACTTGGTTTTTTTTTTAATTTTTTTTAAAAATTTTATTTATTTATTTATTTGAGAGTGACAGACACAGAGAGAAAAGAGGGAGAGATTGAGAATGGGCGCGCCAGGGCTTCCAGCCTCTGCAAACGAACTCCAGATGCGTGCGCCCCCTTGTGCATCTGGCTAACGTGGGACCTGGGGAACTGAGCCTCGAATCGCGGTCCTTAGGCTTCACAGGCAAGCGTTTAACCGCTAAGCCATCTCTCCAGCCCACCTACTTGGTTTTTAAGCACTCAGCAAGAAAAATAATGGCTAGGAGGTAAAGTACTACTTAGAGTGACACCAGGCGTGGTAGCACATGTCTTTAATCCCAGCACTCGGGAGGCAGAGGTAGGAGGATTGCCATGAGTTCAAGGCCACCCTGAAACTCCATAGTGAATTCTAGGTCAGCCTGGGCTAGAGTGAGACCCTACCTCGAAAAACAAAAACAAAAAACATCTTTGAAGATCAAAAAGATTTATAAAGGGCTGGAAAGATGGCTTAGCCCTTAAGGCACTTGCCTGCAAAGCCTAAGGACCCAGGTTTGATTCCCCAGGACCCACATAAGCCAGATGCACAAGATGGTACATGCATCTAGAGTTCACCTGCATCACACCCATTCTCTCTTTCTGCCTCTTTCTCTGTCTCTATCTTTCAAATAAAATTGTAAAAAGATTTAGAAAAACTAAATTGTCAAAAAATTTAATGTTCTCAGGTATAAAATACAGAGAAGATAAGCTTATGTTAAAGGTACAAGACAAAATATTTATTTATTTGCAAACACAGATACAGAGAGGAAGAGTATGGGGCTCACAGGGCCTGCAGCCACTGTAAATGAACTCCAGATACATGTGCCAAGTACATCTGGCTTTTCCATGGGTACTCGGGTGTCCAACCCAGGTCTTTAGGTATTGCAGGCAAATGCCACAACCACTGAGCCATCTCTCCAGCCCAAAGCACAAGACTCATCAGTTACTTTCTCATTGCTGTAAACAAATACCTGGGCAAAAACAACTTAGGAAAAGGGCTTACGTAGTTCTGCTTACAGTTTTGAGGCGGCATCATGGCCAGGAAGCCATGTCAGTAGAAGCAGACCTGGTCACCTCTCAGCAGAGTGAGGAAGCAGAGTAGAACAGGAAGTGGGGGTTCAGACGACAAAGCCTTAACACACCCCCAGTGGCCCACTTCCTCCAGCTAGGGTCCACCTCCTAGAGGCTTCACAACCTTCCCAAGCAGTGGCCCCAGTTGGGGAACCAAGTGCTCAAACACATGCGCCTTTTGGGGACACCTCACATCCTAACCACAAGACAAAAAACCAACAAGAATACGTTTTGAGAAAACATGTTAATCACAGCACTCTGGAGACAGAGGTAGGAGGATTGCTGTGAGTTGGAAGCCACTCTGAGACTACATAGTGAATTCCAGGTCAGCCTTGGCTAGACTGAAACCCTACCTCAGGGGTAAAAAACAAAAATAAAGGGCTGGAGAGATGGTTTAGTGGTTAAGGTGCTTGCCTGCAAAGGCAAGGACCTCAGTTTGATTCCCCAGGACCCACATAAGCCAGATACACAAGGTGGTGCATGCAGCTGGAGTTCATTTGCAGTGGCTAGAAACCCTGGAGTGTCCTTTCTTTCTTTCTTTCTTTCTTTCTTTTTTTCTTTCTTTCTTCTTTCTTTCTTTCTTTCTCCCCCCCCCCGCCTCTTTCTCTCTCTCAAATAAATAAAAATAAAAATATTTTTTAAAAGGCCAATCTGTTGGACATGCCTCAAAAAAGTTAAAAATAAAAAAGTTAGCCAGGTGTAGTGGCACACGCCTTTAATCCCAGCACTTTGGAGGCAGAGGCAGGAGGATCGCTGTGAGTTTGGGGCCACCCTGAAACTACAGAGTGAACTTCAGGTCTGCCTGAGCTAGAGTGAAATCCTATCTTGAAAAACCAAACAATAAAAAATAAAATAAAATAAAAAAGTTAACCTGATCCCAAATACTTTTTGCTATCACACCAGCAAAAATTATCTCTAAGGTTGGTTTCTGGGATGTTTTCTATAAACTGGTATCTCTTAGTGGGTTTTGGCTCTCTTGAGATGGTCTCACACTGTAGCCTAGGGGTCCTGGAACACACTATGTAGTTCAGACTGCCTCAAACATAGCAATCCTCCTGTATCAGCCTCCCAACTGCTAGGATAACAGGTGCCTGTGGCCACACCTGCCTTTAAGCAATGGTGATTGAGCTGTTAATTGCCCTTAACAACTGTGCTAGAGTACTTAACCATGCTAGACGTTAATCAGGGATGCTGAAGGCTGCGTGGCATGGTGCAAGGGAGTTGGCAGCGGTTAAAGGTGCTTGGGAAAGAATCTAATTTGTTGTCTTTCCTATTTTTTTCTTTTTCAACCATGTTTGATTTGTGGTGTTTCCAAAGCATGCTAGGTGCCACACATTAGAAATGTATTTCCTTAAGTGTGTGCACCAGAAAGCTCCTTTAAGCAAAGGCCTAAAATTGAAGGATTCAAAGCCTTTTAAATAACTGCATCATCACCTCCCTGCCACCCCTAGAAAATGAGAAGCCTATTTCCACCATAGACCGAAACCCTGGGTTCTTTGCATGTTAATTACGGTTTAAAATCAAAGCACCGGGGCTGGAGAGATGGCTTAGCGGTTAAGCGCTTGCCTGTGAAGCCTAAGGACCCCGGGTCGAGGCTCGGTTCCCCAGGTCCCACGTTAGCCAGATGCACAAGGGGGCGCATGCATCTGGAGTTCATTTGCAGAGGCTGGAAGCCCTGGCGCGCCCATTCCCTCTCTCTCCCTCTATCTCTTTCTCTCTGTGTCTGTCGTTCTCAAATAAATAAATAAATAAATAAATAAATAAATAAATAAATAAATAAATAATCAAAGCACCGGCGTGTATGGCCTCCTGTCCTGTCACTGATTTTACTAAGCAGCTCCAGTCTCCTTTGTTAAAATTTAGACTATCCTACTGTGCAGTTGACTGTTCTTAAAAATCTACCCATTTTCACCTGGCCTGTTTTATGTTTGTTTGTTTGTGTTTTTAATCTATTGACAGCGTCACCTCACAAAACAATCACTCCCTAGCTGGGAGTGGGTCACATCTTTGATCTTCACGGACACTTTTCTTGCACTCGGAAAACGGGCTCTCTGTCTCCCCTCTCCTGCGTCCACTCTCTCGTCCCCAAAATTCTGAACCTTTCGTTCCACCACCCGGCTCGGCCCTGTCCTTTGTGGACCATGCCCAAAAGAGGCGGAGTTAGGAGCCAGGGTGGGATGGACCGCCAAAACTGGCCACCAAGGCGGGGGACAGATTACACCAAGACCGCGGCAGGCATTGTGCGTGGGCGAGAATGGGAGGATCGAGCGGGATTGGAGGGGGGACTGGGGGCGCTGGAGAGTCTGGGCTGCACCCGGGGACCTGGCCCACCCCTGCTGTCCCCGCCTCCCGCTGACACCCCCCCCCCCGCCCCGCGCTCTCTCTCTCCGCCTCCCTCCACCCCCCGCGGGCCGATGGTACGTTCTGGCTCGCTCGGGGGGAGCATAAAAGAAGGGACTCTGGAGGCCGAGCCCCTCCGACGTGGTGCCGACCCGCGCGCCAGGCTCGTCTCCGGGCCCTCGCTGCGGCGCGTGGGTGTCTCCAGATCGTCGCGGCAGCTTTCCGCAGGCTCGCGGTGTCCCCGCGCGTCGTGGGGGTGCGCGGTGCGGCTGTCTCCCCAGCGGGGACGGCGGTGGCGAGGCTCTGTCCCTCCTCCACCCCACCCAACACCCCCGGGTGTCCCCCGTCCCCTCCGCGCCCCCTGCCCGCCGTGAGCGCGCCGCCCGCCGCGCGCCATGGAGCCGACCGAGGTGCTGAAGCCGCGGACGCTGGCCGAGCTCATCCGCGTCCTGCACGAGCTCTTCGCGGGCGACGAGGTCAACGTGGAGGAGGTGCAGGCCGTCCTGGAAGCCTACGAGAGCGACCCCGCCGAGTGGGCGCTCTACGCCAAGTTCGACCAGTACAGGTGAGCGCGCCGCAGCCCGGGACCCGGGCTCTCCTCCTCCTCCGCGCGCGCGCGCAGCCGCCGGGCCCCGCTTTTCCAGCCGCGGGCGCAGCGGGCATAGCGGGCGAGCCGGCGTCCGGGGGAGGCCACCGTGGGACACACAGGTGTGCTACCCTCTCCAACCCTGCGCCCCGTTCCCCCACCGCTCGCGTGCAGCCTGGGGAGAGCAGCGTCCTCCTCTCTGGAGCGGTCACCTACCCCAGGCTGGACGTGCAGGGGACATCCCGTCCCCCTTACCCCCAAACAAGGCAAACGCTGTCAGCTGGAGGTCAGATGCTCCCGGAGAAAATCAATCAGGCTCCCGAAATCAATCACGCTTCCAAAGTCAGTCCATCTGCACCCCTGGAGCAGTTGAATGTCAGTGGCAGCTGTCCCCTCTCCCAAACCACTCCAGTCACTCTCTGATCGCTGTGGGGTGGGGAGGGGGTGTTGCAAACCGGGCACACCGCACCCCATTTTTTCAGCCAGGAAACTTGGGTCTTTTATCCTTGGCTCCCTGGATCTAGAAAACTAATGACCTCTGCTTCCCAGCGTGCTTGAGTAAGGCGTCCTGGGAGCCCCGGACCTTTGAAACCCGAGGTTAGTGGTTAAGAAAGAATGACGGGTCAGTCCTCTGGGGCCAGAAGTAAAATTCAGTCTCCATGGAAGCTTTGCGCTTTGCAGAAGGGCAGCCGCGGACAGACACTTAAGTCGCTGGGCTTGATGAGGTTGAAGCCACCCAGAGGTCGTTGACTGAAGGCAGGGAAGGAATGGAATGTGTCTTCCTTGGAAATAGTTTCTCTGGGCTGACTCTCCCTAACCTGTACGGTGTGTGATAAAGTTTTTGTCAGCTAGGGCGTTTCAATGATGTTTTAGTATTTAAAACAGAACTCTGATTGCCTACTTTAGAAGTGAGGACCGTAGGAATTTCCTCTGATTCCTGTCACTCAGTTTCTGGCCAGGTCCTGTCATGGCTTGTCAGTAGACCTACCAGAAGGTCCAGTCGTCTCTGTTTTCGCAAGCAATGACTGTGGCAAGAAGCGCAGGATGCCCTGCACAGGGTCTGTTCTTGAAGTTCCCATTGGCATTATTGTGCTAGAGCCCACACTCCAAACCGGGACTTCTTAACGTTTTTCCATTTGTTAGCCATTTTGGCCTGAAATAGTTCAGTGGTTAAAGGCACTTTCTTTGGCTAGAGAGATGGCTTAGAGGTTAAGGCGCTTGCCTACAAAGCCAAAGAACCCAGGTTTGATTCCTTAGGACCCACGTAAGCACTATATGGCACATGCGTCTGGAGTTCATTTGCAGTGGCTGGAGGCTCTGGCACACCCATTCCCTCCCTCCCTCCCTCCCTCCCTCCCTCCCTCCCTCCCTCCCTCTTTCTCAAATAAATAAAAATAAATATTTTTAAAGGTGCTTTTTTGCAAACCCTGATGACCTGGGTTCAATTCCACAGTACCCACATAAAACCAGATGGAGAGCTGGAGAAATGGCTTAGTGTTTAAGGCACTTACCTGAAAAGCCAAAGAACCCAGGTTGGATTCCCAAAACCCATGTAAGTCAGATACACAAAGGGGCGCACACATCTGGAGTTCTCTTATGGTGGCTGGAGACCCTGACATGCTCATTCTCTTTCTGTCTCTCTCTTTTCCTGCCTATTTCTCTCTGTCAAATATAGAATATCTACCCCCCCCCCTCTCTCTCTCCAGGGAAACAAAGTGGCAGATGTATCAATTTCATCATTTTTTAATTTAAAAAATTTGGGGTGCTGAAAAGATGGCTTAGCAGTTAAGGTACTTGCCTACAAAGCCAAAGGACCCTGGTTCAAATCCCCAGGACCCACATTAACCAGACGTACAAGGTGGCACATGTGTCTGGAGTTTGTGTGCAGTGGCTGAAGGCCCTGGTGTGCCCATTCTCTTTCTCTCTATATCTGCCTCTTTCTCACTCTTTCCCTCTCTTTCTTGCAAATAAATAAATAAATTTTTGAAAGTTATTTGCACGTGGGTGTATGCGTGAGCATGTGCGCCAGGCTCTCTGGCCACTGCACTTGAAAGCTTGCTTTGCTTCATACGGGTGCCTGGGGAGTTGATCCCAGGCCAGCAGTCTTGGCAAGGAAGTGCTGAGCCGCTGAGCCAGCGCCCCGGGCCCAATTTTACCATGGAGCAAAGCTGAAATTTGCAAACTAATGAGATGACTGGGCTTGCTTATCTTTACATAAAGTATGATATCTCAGCTGGGCATTTGATGCTGCAGGATGTCGAATATCTTTGCCAGTTTTTAGAGTTGCTTGAGATTTTGATTTTCTAATCATCATTATGAGAATTCTGCTTAACATACATATGTTGTAAAAAAAAAAATGGTTCAAATATCTTATGGCCATTTCAGAAATGGTTGGAAATTCTGACCTAATCCTAAGACAAACTTCATTTAATGACATTTTATGAAACTTAGGTCAGGAACTCGAATAGCAATTTTTAAACTTTCATTTACATTTACTTATTTGCATGCCTGTGCGCATGTGGGGGACGCACCAGGGTCTACAAACACACACCCATGCAGCTTTACATGGGTGGCTGGAGAAATTGAACCAGGACCAGAGGCTTTGCAAACAAGTGCTTTTAACCACTGAGCCATCTCGTCAACCCCTTCAAAAGCAATTTTAAAAATATGTGAGCTGGACAGAGTGGCACACGCCTTTAATCCCAGCACTCTACGAGGATCACCGTGAGTTCAAGACCACCCTGAGACTACATAGTGAATTCCAGGCCAGCCTGGGCTAGAGCAAGACCCTACCTCAAAAAATGACAAAAAATAATAATTAAATATTCCAATACAATACAATACAAGCCAATGATACACTAATTTGATATTGACGTGCTGAGGCATGATGGAAGAAAAGTATTTAAAGTCTTTGTTTCCTACCTAAGCTATATGTTTCTAGAAGAGCTGAAAACTGTATGTATAATAAAATTGTAAGTTGTACCATACAAGATTTGAAGCTAAACAGATGTATTGATGGATTGCACACTGCAAAGTGCACATATGTTGTATGTTCCCAACCAAGAAAGTAGTGAAGTCACATGATGCAGCCCAGGCACGCACTGCCAGAAACTGATTTATTACCTTTTGCATTTGATTTTTGTTGTTGTTTTTGATTTTCGAGGTAGGTTCTCACTCTAGCCAAGACTGACCTGGAATTCACTGTGTAGTCTCAGGGTGGCCTCAAACTCACAGTGATCCTCCTACCTCTGCCTCCCGAGTGCTGAGATTCAAGGCATGTGCCACCATGACTGGCTTGTTGCATTTGAGTTTGAATTAATGTGCATTTTACTACTGCCAAGTACCTTGATGACCCCACATTCAGTTAGGGAACCCACAGTTTAAGAAGCCAGACTCCAATCCACTACTCAACTTCCTCTAGACAGACTTATTATAGTAGCAGATAGCACCGGCCAACTGAAACTAACCAGAGTAAGCTATAACAGCTCCTAATACTTAAAACAAGTATTTCCAGGGTCTTTGCACTGGTCTTCACTGACAAACCAAACGTTGGATTGTTGGATCCAGGTCATAGCTCATGGCAATCAAGGTGTAGTCCTGATGTCGCTTGAATGGGCAGTGGGGAGAGCAGAAATGAGTTTTGTAGTGCTTTGGCTCACAGTAGGTGCCTGGTACTCTGAAGCATGCTGATCTGTGACCTTGGGGTCAGGGGCAATGCAAACTATGCACCAGTGTGCCCAGATAGTGAATTCTGTAGAAAAGGACTCAGTTGACTGCGATTTAAAGGCTGTGTGTACAGCCCCTTGCTGGGTCATAAAGAGCTACAAAGTAAGAAAGACTAATTCCTAAAATACAAATACATACAAAGCAACTCCTGGGTGGATCCTGTTTGCAAGCACCCAGCCCCGAGCCTGGGGGAGGGGAAGAGGGGCTGGGCAGGAGGGAAGCGGCATGAAGGACACAAGTTAACTGATGACCAAGTGAACAAACACCACCAGACAAAGTGTGGACCTGTCCTGAAATATGGCAGCCTGAAAAGAACGCCACTGCCAAACTTTGCTAGTGAGATGGTAGCGAGAGCACCCTTTGGACCAAACAACAATTGCAAAATTCATTTGTCACCACGCATGGTAGGGGTACGCTAAAAAAAAATAGCTGTTTGGGGGTTGGATTTTTTTTTTTTTTTCTGCCAATCATTTGTTTCTTCTGATGGTAAAAAGTTTAGTATTCTAACCTAATGTAGCCTTTGTTCTCATACTTAGGTCAATCCCCAACTTATTTGTGTGGAACTTTTCATTATGAATGCTTTTGAATGTGGTTTTGTGTCTGGCCTTTAGTAGTAAAACTAAGGAGAATTCTAGAACAGCTATTAATGAAACATTGTTTCTCAAGTCCCACTTTGCTACTGGAAGGAAAAGAGCCCAAAACAATAGCAACATTCTTTCCTGGAGTAATAACTCACTTTCCAAATACCTTCTGTGGGAAAGTTACTTTTGGTCAGTTTGAGACTGATAAACAGAGAAACATGGCATTTGGAAATCTTTCTCCTGTTACCTCAGTAAATGCAGTAATTCAAAATACAGAAAGGTCACAAAATACAGAAAATTCAAAAATCAACTGAAAACTTTTTTTTTTATTTGTGCTGGATTTCTAATTATAAAACCATATTCAAAATTCTTAGAAGTAGAAAACTTATCATTTAGTAGGGTAGAGGAGATAGCCCACTGGCTAAAGGCATTTGCTTGCAAAGCCTGACAGCCCACGTTCATTTCCCCAGTACCTACGTAAAATCACATGCGCAAAGTGGCACCTGGCTCTGGAGTTCATTTGCCATGGCACAATGCCCTGCCTGACACAATCATTCTCTCCCTCTTTCTTTCTCTCTCTCTCCCCGCAAATAAATAAATATTTTTTAAAGAAATTTTATGGGCTAAAGAGATAGTTAAGCGGTTAAGGTACTTGCCTATGAAATGGGAAGCCTAAGAACCCATGTTCAATTCCCCAGTATCCACACAAGCAAGATGTACATGGTGGCACATGCATCTGGAGTTTGTTTGCAGTGGCTAAAGGCCCTGGCACACCCATTCGTTCTTGCTATATTTGCCTCTTTCTCTCTCAAATAAATACTGTTTTTAAAAAACCTGTGAATATGTTTTTTTTTTTTTGTTGTTTGTTTGTTTTTTAGGTATACTCGAAATCTTGTGGATCAAGGAAATGGGAAATTTAACCTGATGATTCTATGCTGGGGAGAAGGACATGGCAGGTAATATCATAATGATTCATCAAGGTTTTCTTTTCCTTCTTCCCCCTCCTTCTCCTCTTCCTTCTTTTGGAAGTGCTAAGAATTAAATCCAGGGTCTCACGTATACTACGAGGCAAATGCGATATCACAGGCATACACCCCAGTCTATTCAAGATATTTCTTACAACACTTGGCCCATCATATAGTAACAAGGCTAGCAACAGTTTTCCAAAACTAAAACATCATATTTTAGAGCTGTTTATTGTCCCCTGATCTCAGCAAACCTTCCCATGATAGTTAGCATGGAGGGCTCAGGCATATGCTATGTATATTAAAACTAAATCCCCAAATGAGCAGTAACTTAAAGGTGGCAAACATTCACCTTAATTTAACCCCTCTGTCTTTTATGGAGTTAAACTGTTTATGCAATTGTGCTTAAACCTGACCTTTGTGGTTGAGGTATGTAAACAAGTGTGGGACCAAAGACCAAACCAGTATGATTTCAAGTCAGAAAAACACTTCACAAATTCAGAATATTTCTCTCTACTTCTAAGTGATTGTTTAGCTTCTTTGCCTAACTAGAAATTGTCCTTTAAAAATTAGTTTCTTGAGCCGGGCGTGGTGGCGCACGCCTTTAATCCCAGCACTTGGGAGGCAGAGGTAGGAGGATCGCCACGAGTTCGAGGCCACCCTGAGACTACATAGTGAATTCCAGGTCAGCCTGGGCCAGAGTGAGACCCTACCTCAAAAAACCAAAAAAAAAAAAAAACAAATTAGTTTCTTGTTACATTGTACTAATTTATCTTATTAACAACTGAACTGAATATTATTACCTTTTAAAAGAGAGATTTCTCAATTTTCAGTAAAAAACAAACAGACAAAAAAACCAGTGTAGTCCCATAGTTGGGAAGAAACAAAATGTGATTTATAAGGCTTTAGAAAGTTAGATCTTTAGAATATATTTATTTACTCATATGGGATTGAATAGTGTTTATTCATTCTCTCAAAATTTTTTGAAAACAGGAAAGGCTATAATGTGGACTCAGGAAACATGTATGTATATATGTGTGTACATATGTGTGTGTATATGTACATGCATGTATGTATGTACATATACATATATATATATGGTTTGTTAATAGAATTAAACATAAAATAAAGGCTAAAATATACAAGTTCATATATTGTATTTATAGTCATTACTGCTTCCTATACCCAGAATTATCTGACCTAAGATTACATGAATAAATCCTTTTTACCTTAAATGCAGTTTGTTTTCTCCCATCAACAATGGGAGGTAATCACAGGTAGGCTACCCTTAACCTACACACGGCTAACATTATGTTAAGTTAACCTTGCATTATACTTTTAGGATGACAGCATATGCATACCTTCTCATGACCTCCTAGAAGGAAGAAAAAGCTTAGGGGAAAAACATATTAATTTACTCCAGTGTGGTACAGTTATTATAGACTATTATCCTTATTCTTTTTACAATTTCTCTACTATAGTTTTGTTCTCATGCTAGAGATAGAACCCAAGGCCTCACAAACTAAGCAAGCACCTTCTACTTTTAATATGCTTTCATAATCAAATTCTAGCTCAGCTTAAATGAATTATTAAAAGCCCCATTTTTGTTAGTGTTGCAGTACATACTTACAATCATAGCACTAAGGAAGCAAAGGTCAGAGGATCATCCATCCCAGGCCAGCCTTGGCTACATAGTGAGACCCTGCTTCAAAAGAAACAAAAACTCAAAAAAAAAAAAAAAGAAAAGAAAAGAAAAAAGGCAAATAAAAGGTTTTTAGTTTTTATGTTTTTATTTAAATGTTTTTTTTAAATTTTTTTATTTATTTATTTGAGAGCGACAGACACAGAGAGAAAGACAGATAGAGGGAGAGAGAGAGAATGGGCGCACCAGGGCTTCCAGCCTCTGCAAACGAACTCCAGATGCATGCGCCCCCTTGTGCATCTGGCTAACGTGGGACCTGGGGAACAGAGCCTCGAACCAGGGTCCTTAGGCTTCACAGGCAAGCGCTTAACCGCTAAGCCATCTCTCCAGCCCATAGTTTTTATGTTTTTATATCAAATTAGCATAACAATTAAAAGTAACTCCTCGGGCTGGGGAGATGGCTTAGTGGTTAAGACACCTACCAGCAAAGCCAAAGGACACTGGTTCGATTCCCCAAGACCCTTGTAAGCCAGATGCACAAGGTGGCGCATACATCTGGTGTTCATTTGCAGAGGCTGGAAGCCCTGGCATGCCCATTCTCTCTCTTTCTCATTCTCTATCTCTCTTCCCCTTTTTCCCTTTCTCAAATAAATAAATAAAAATAAAATATTTTTAAAATAACTCCTCTTTAGCAGAGGATAACATCAAAACTGAAAGAAAACATCCAGAACTTTGTTATGGATATGTTATTATCATGCCATGAACAATGTTGAGTTATAAACTGATGGATTTTTAAAAATTCATGTAAAGACTGGCAAGATGGCTTTGAGGGTAAAGTGCTTGCCACACAGCATGAGGGACCTGAGTTTGGATGTCTAGTACCCACATAAAGGCCAGTCGTTGTGGCATGTGTTTGTAATCCCAGTGCTGGAGAATGGGGGACAGGAGAACCTTAGCAGCATCTATGAGCTCTAGGTTCAGGGAGAAACTTTGTATCAAAAACATACACTGGAGAGTGACTGGGGAAGACCCCCAACATCAACCTCTGGCCTTCACACACACATACAGGTGTGCAGACACATACAAACGTGTATACACACACCACACCCATATACACACATGAAAGTAAATAAAATAGATTGTGTTTTAAATTCACGGGAAATGGATTGAAGCCTAAGAGGCATCCTCGTGATAATGTGCGGGGCTCCACTGCAGGCTGACAGGCTGGTGGGATAACTCCTGAATTCGACTGTCGTTCTGTGTCTACAGCAGTATCCATGACCACACGGACTCCCACTGCTTTCTGAAGATGCTCCAGGGAGACCTAAAGGAGACATTATTTGCCTGGCCTGACAAAAAATCCAATGAGATGACCAAGAAGTCTGAAAGGACCTTGAGGGAGAACCAGTGTGCTTACATTAACGGTAACGACTTACCCTTTCTCTTAAGGACAAGCGGGAGAAGCTGAACTCGTATTGGAAACACTGGTTACTTAGCATGTGTACTAAAAGCCTCCATGTCATTTTAAGAAAAACACTTGGTGAATGACCACAATGGTCTTATTTCCCAAGGTTCTGCATCTGGGTTGGACTCATTTATTCAGAACATGTACCTGCAGATTACTGTTCACTGAAAAATCATTTACCTGCCAAAACTTAGAACACAGAATAGAATATGAAATTTACCTCTTGTAGTCTTTCAGCAAAAGAGTTACCACTGATTCTTGGGAGGGGAGGGGACAGTGCCTCAGTGATTACCAGTGACCCCACTGAGGAGAGCCCTCAGTGGAATGAGGGCTGGGGAGAGGAGACATTTGCAACACATTCATATATTAATGTTCTCAATTTAAAAACTAAAGTTTGGGACCAGGCATGCTGGCACATGTCTTTAATCCCAGCACTTAGGAGGCTCCGGTAGAAGGATGGCTGTGAATTTGAGGCCAGCCTGGGACTGCAGAGTGAGTTCCAGGTCATTCGGTGCTAGAATGAGACCCTACCTAAATAAATACAAAAATAACTAAATAAATTTGATTTTTGAAAAGGCCAGACAGAAAAATAAGAGTTTTATCCAGTGGGAAATGGTGTAATGTTTTGTGGTAGAAAATGTAAGGTCGTGTTCTGGAACTGATTAAGAACATTAGCTAGTGCTTATTTTTCTAAAATGCATACAGCAAATCTAAGAGTCATCCCTCAAGGGAAATTATTGGGCAGTGATCTATAGATATTTTACTAAAAATGCATTCTTTCCCTTAAAGATCTTGTGAGATAGACCAAATACTTCTCAGGAGAGGCAGTGTTTTCTTTCTGTATTCTAAAAAAAAAAAAAAAAAAAAAAGACAGTGACCTTCCAAAGGCTCATTAAAACATATGAGATCCATAATTTTGTATTCTCATCTGCAGTTAAGATTGCCCACACATCTGAAGGTTAAATAACATGTCTGAATTCACTCCAGGTTTAAATGGGACCCAGGATTTTAACCCAAGCAGTTTGATTCCAAACATATGTTTTTAATCAAGATGCCTTCCTACTTATATAAATAAAGTATTACATAGAGTTTCTCTGGCTGATCCAGTTCTTCCTTCATATATCTTACAGTCTAGTGTTGGCTTTGTTACTTGGCCCAACTTTGTTAGATTATTAGTTTAGGAATACAAGTCACATACAAAAGGTCCAATTGTATGAGAAACTTTCCATTCACAATGCAAAGATGTTTCCTATGTGATAGGAAATTTTAAATTCATTTTCTCAAATACTTGAGGGCTGCTATATTTAAGGCATTCCAGATTTACAAAAACAAGAAGACAGCTAAAAGCCTGTCAGAATAACCACTTTAAAGTAGAATTAGTCTTTGAAAATACATTAGATCTTGAAAAATAAGTAAGTGTTGTCAGGGGTTCCCAGTGGAAGAGGCTGTAACAGCCACATGTGGAAGGGGAGGGGAGATGCAGGCTGGGGACAAGGGCTTTGGCAGGTCCTGAGGAAGTGAAAGGCCAGAGCTCTGCTAAAGGAACAGCAGTGGTCACCGGCTCCAGTGAGACTCTCCTGTTGTCTTCTTTGCCATAGAAATTTTGAATTTCAACTGAGCAAAGTGGCACCTTTGATCCCAGCACTTGGGAGACTGAGTTAGGGAACAGAGCTGCAAGTTCAAGGCCAGCCTATGGCTCTAGAGTGAGTTCCAGGTCAGCCTGGACTAGAGTGAGACCCTACCTCGTGGGGGGAAAAACTGAAAGAAATTGTGAATTCTAGTTTCTATATATTTTTGCCAACCAACAAAATATTGTGAGAACTACACTAAATATTTCTGTAGTTTAATTATTTATGCATATAATTTTTTGGTTTTTTTTTGGGGGGGGGGTAGGGTCTCACTCTAGCTCAGGCTGACCTGGAATTCACTATGTAGTCTCCAGGTAGCCTCTAACTTACAGCAATCCTCCTACCTCTGCTTCCCAAATGCTGGGATTAAAGGCATGCACCACCATGTCCTGCATGTATATAATTTTTAAAAATATTTCATTCATTTATTTGAGAAAGAGGCAGAGAGAGAGAGAGGGAGGGAAAGTGAGAGAATGGGTGCGCCAGGGCTTCCCACCACTGCAAATGAACTCCAGACACATGCGCCACTTTGTGCATCTGGCTTTACTTAGGTACTGGGGAATTGAACCTGGTTCCTTTGGCTTTGCAGTCAAGTGCCTTAACCGCTAAGCTATCTCCCCAGCCCATCATATATATATATAACTTAAAGCTACAAGTTTTTAGTCTCTGATTTTTGCAGACTAAGGGTGGAGATAGGTGGCAATCAGGGGGAAGATATTTCACGAACAGGGGAGTGAGTCTGTGACTGAAGACACAGTCCCTGCAAAGGGTAGACACTTCAGCAATGGAGGCAAAGGGAGGGGAGGAAGGAAGGCTTGGAGAGGAGGATACAGCAAGATCAAGAAGGAGGCCTGCCAGAGAACCTTTCTTCCGTCAGCAGAGCTGTCGCTTTGGTTAGCAGTCCACAGCACTGAGTGGAGAAGAGGGGGAGAATTGGGGCAAAGACCACGGTGCCTGTTGCAATTGGCAAAAGGTCACTGGGCCTGGACTTAACTGGCCTTGATAAAAATCACCAAGAAAGGTAAAGTGTTACTGTGACATAAGGTACATCAGAAACACAAAGGAAAAAGAAGGAAAGATCAAAATATAATAATGAAGATGCAAGATTATTAACGGCGTTTCATGATGAACCTCGGACACTTCTAAAGAACGGGCAGGGTCTTTGCCTACGGGATTGTCTATCACAAACCGCACAGTGTGTGACCCTGCAATTAAAGAAGCAGTGATCTGTATAAACAGCAGCCCCTAGGTACATTGGATGTTTGAATACAATTGTGCATAAGCAAGTTAAGCAGTAAAGTAAAGGAATCAAAGTATTTGTATATGTGAAGAGTAGGTCCCAGTCTTCGAAATAAGGAAAATGGAAGATCCCGAGCGTTTTAACTTGTTTAAAGGTAGCCTGGCTGGTCACTCTGGCTTGGAGTGGACCCTACGGCTTCTGGGCTTTGGTTTTATTTGTCTTGGTTTTGGGTGTTTGGAGAAAATGTCTCACTCTGTAGCTCTGACTAGCTTGGAGCTCACATTAGGTAAACTAGGCTAGAGTAGAGCTCATGGTGATCCTCCTGCCTCTCCTACCAAAGGTTGAAATTGTAGGCATGTGCTATGGTGTCTCGACTTCACATTAGTTTTATTTACCAGGAGTAATAGCACGCTAAGTAATTCTTTTTTTTTTTTTTTTTTCTTTTTAAAATCTTCTTATAGATTTTTTTTTTTTTTTTTTTCTGGAAGTAGGGTCTCGCTCTAGCCCAGACTGACTTGGAATTCACTATGAAGTCTCAGGTTGGCCTTGACCTCCCAGTGATCCTCCTACCTCTGCCCCCCAAGTGCTGGCATTAAAAGTGTGCACCACCACACCCAGCTAAGGTATTTCTTGTGACTGGTGCTGTACAGATCGGTTGATTTCTAGGCCAGGGCTCAGCCAGAGATCCCCCTTCCGCGTCTTGGTGAGCTTTCCCTTTTCCTGAGTTGATTTCCTGAGCTCACGTTTTCTTTGTTCCGGTTCAAACCGTGTTTTGCTGAACATATTGTCCAGTGGCTCTATAAGAAAGGAGTCATGGAAGGCAAAAATTTTATTAGGACTTACATATCTGAAAACCCCTGTAATAACCCTTGCAACTTGATAGGTAATTTAGCTGATATTGATAGTCACCCATTAGCCCATTAGTCATTAACCCTCAAAAGTATTAAAGTAATCACTTCATCTCTAAGTTTAGAGTGCTCTTGTCGAAAATGCAACAAGATTCTCTTAATTTTTTTTTTTTTTCGAAGTAGAGTTTTGCTCCAACCCAGCTGACCTGAAATTCACTCAATAGTCTCAGGGTGGCCTCAAACCCACAATGATCCTCCTACCTCTGCCTCTGAGTGCTGGGATTAAAGGTGTGCACCACCATGCCTGGAAAATCTTTTTATTTTTTAAATTTAGTATTTATTTGTAAATAGAGAGAGAGAGAGAGAGAGAGAGTGTATGGACATATCAGGGCTTCTTGCCACTGCAAACAAACTCCAGACACATACACACCACTTTGTATATCCGGCTTTACGTGGGCACTGGGGAATTGAACCCAGGTAAGCAGGCACCTTCAACTTCTGAGCCATCTTACCAACCTACTATTCTTTTAAATCTTTCTATGAAGCTTTTTTTTTTTTCCTCCAGCACTGAGGACCAAACCCAGGGCCTTGCTCTTGATAGGAAAGCACTTATCCACTGAGCTAAGTCCCCAACCCCCTGAATGTCTATTTTTTGTTTTTGGTTTTTTGAGGTAGGGGTTTGCTCTAGCCCAGGCTTACCTAGAATTCACCATGTAGTCTCAGTGCTAGGAGTTGAACCCAATGCCTTGTGCCTTGCAAGCAAACACTGTACCACCAAGCTGCATTCCTAGGCTTCTTTATTCTCTGAAATGGGAAAACAGTTGGAAAGATGCACGAACGTTTACATGCATATCACTGTAAGAGCAGTTCAGGGCTGGAGAGGTGGGTCAGCAGTTAAGAGCACTTCCTGTGCCAGGATGAGGGCCTGAGGAGGTCTGAGAAATCATTCAAGTTTGATTCCGCAGGACACACAGATAGCTTGGCTTGGCCATGCATCTCTGTAACCCCAGTCCCACAGGAGAGCAGAGAATAAGACAACAACAACAACAACAAAAACCCAGCAGTTTAATTTTAATTTATATTAATTCCATACCTATCACTGGTAATGAAGATTTTAAGCAGTAACATTTTTCCTTCAGCTAATGTCTTCAATTCTTTGTCTTTTCTCCTCTCTCTCATGCTTGCAGATTCTATTGGGTTACATCGAGTAGAGAATGTCAGTCACACAGAGCCTGCCGTGAGCCTTCACTTGTACAGCCCACCTTTTGACACATGCCATGCCTTTGATCAGAGAACAGGGCATAAAAACAGAGTCACCATGACATTCCACAGCAAATTTGGAGTCAGGACTCCATTTGTAAGTACAATTTCCCATTTGTAAGTACAACTTCCGTGTCCTAGGGTTCAATGCCTTGTGGGTTGGCAACATTACACTGCATGCCTTGCTTTTATTGTTGTAAATATTATCGGAACATTACAAGTCTTAAATCGTATTAACAAATGACATAACTTTAACAACATAATGAAAGTTCACTATGTCCCAACATTCCGTAATTTTTGGAAATGATATATTCATTTCTTGTTACTTTTAAAAACTAGATGCAAAGATCTTTTAAAATATTTATTTGAGATAGAAAGAGAGAATGGGCATGTCATGGCCTCTTGCCACTGCAAATGAACTCCAGATGCACATGCCACTTTGTGCAACTGGTTTACACGGGTACTGGGGAGTTGAACCTGGGCTGTCAGGCTTTGCACACAAGTGCCTTTTGCCACTGAGCCATCTATTCACTTAGATGCAAAGATCTTATTAAGAAACTTCAAGGAAAAAAAAAAAAAAAACTTCAAGAGCTGGAGAGATGACTCAGCAGTTAAGGCATTTGCCTACAAAACCTGATGACCTGGGATTTGCGTCCCTAGTACCCACATATGCCAGATGCACAGAGTGGCACATGCATGTGGAGTTTGTTTGCAGTGGCTAGAGGCCCTGATGCACCCATTCTTTATCTCTCTCTCGCCTCTCTGTCACTCTCTGTGTGCAAAGAAATAAAATATATTTTTTTAAATTTTTTATTTATTTGAGAGCGACAGACACAGAGAGAAAGACAGATAGAGGGAGAGAGAGAGAATGGGCACGCCAGGGCTTCCAGCCTCTGCAAACGAACTCCAGACGCGTGCGCCCCCTTGTGCATCTGGCTAACGTGGGACCTGGGGAACCGAGCCTCGAACCGGGGTCCTTAGGCTTCACAGGCAAGCGCTTAACCGCAAAGCCATCTCTCCAGCCCTAAAATATTTTTTAAGAAGAAGAAACTTGAAGATATGAATTAGGGAAACGGCTCCATAGATAATGTACTTGCTGCATGAGCTGAGTTCAAATCCCCAGAACCATGTAAAAGTCTGATGTGGTGGCAGGCATCTAAGCTCAGCCATGCCTGTGGACAAGAAGGGAAGCAGAGACAGCAGCTAAGGGGGCGAGCCAGCCTACCTATCGTGGCAGTGGACAGTGTGAGCCTGCCTCAAAGGAGGTGGGAGCTAAGGACTGGTACCCAAAAGTTGCCTTCTGATGTCCACATGCCCGCCGTAGTAGGCATGCATCCCCCACCCCCGCATCATGCACACACAACACACACTCCCAAAATAAATAATAAATAAATAAAATATACTTACAAAAAAAAAAAGTTCAATGTGTGTGTTCCTTCCTAAAGATAACAATAATCAATAAGTCATGTATGTTGAAACTATTGTTCTTTTTTTTTTTTTTCCAGTATCTTTTTGTTTTTTCTTTTTGGTTTTTCGAGGTAGGTTCTCAACTCTGGCCCAGGCTGACCTGGAATTCACCATGTAATCTCAGGGTGGCCTCGAACTCATGGTAAACCTCCTATCTCTGCCTCCCGAGTGCTGGGATTAATGGTGTGCGCCACCACACCCAGCTGAAACTATTGTTTTTTTAAAAAAAATATGTTATTTTTATTTATTTGAGAGAAAGTGACACAGAGAGAATGGGCACTTCAGGACCTCCAGCCACTGCAGAAGAACTCCAGATGCATGTGCCACCTTGTGCATCTGGCTTATGTGGGTCCTGGGGGATCGAACCTGGGTCCTTAGGCTTCACAGGCATTTCTCTAGCCCTATTGAAACTATTCTGGAACTTGTGCAAAATTTTCTTGCTGTCTGAGGCATGATGCGATTTAGACCATGAGTAAACAAGAATTTGCTACATATGAACATGTTTCTTTTTGAGGAACATATATTTTTACCGCCCCCCCCCAAAGATAACCAACACTATCATGCTATAGTTTTGTTCTGCCTCTGGCAAAATAAATGGGAATAGTCTTTACTTAGTACCTGGAGTGTCTAGCAGTGGTGCCCAAGACCGACCCTCAGATAAGCCATTGCCCTGCTGTGCCCTCGTCTGCCCTCTTCTGAACGCCGGGAGACGTTCTTCTCACAGGAGCAAACCAACAACACCGCATTGCCACGGCCAACTGTGGATGTCCTGCTCGGAAAAACAAGCCTGCTTAGATGCTTCTGTGAAGATGCTCACACAACTTCCTTTTTCTTTTCCTATAGCCAACTTCAGGTTCACTGGAGAACAACTAAGGCGAACCGAACCCAGCTCGGATTTGGTTTCAAGTCTGCAGAATGTTTGCCTTGGACGGAAAGGCTGCCGGCCACTTGCTGTGCAGTAGCAGCTCGAACCAGCCCCCTACTTAGACCTGCTGCCCGGCCGATGCTAACGCTAAGCATGAGTAAGCGAACAGCCGCGCTCCGAGCTCCTTGGAAGAAAAATACCATTAAAGAGAAAATCTTGTGATTTTTTTTTTTTTTTTTAAGGCTAAATCAAATTCCCTTTTTATTCTGTCCTCTAATTCCATTGAAACGACACTGGCTGTTCAATTGGGTTTGGGTGGAGGGCGGGGGGTAAAGCCATTGGAAACACTTTGATCTCCGAGCTATAATTATCAATAAGTAAAAACAAGACACTACAAACTATCAAATGCTTGTTTTGTTACCTAGAGAACTAAAGGTAGAAATTTTTAATATACTTTGTATGTTCTTTGAAGAGAAATTTTTGCATCTGTGGATTTTATTTTTTCAATCCCACTTTACAAATTCCTAGGCTATGGAAAATAGAGAAGCGTGGGGTGGATATATGGCTAAGCAGTTAAAAGCACTTGCTTGCAAAGCCTGCCACTGCCAACCTGGGTTTGATTGCCCAGTACCCATGTAAAATGCACAAAGTGGCACATGCATCTGGGGTTAATTTGCTGGAAAATAGAGAAGCTTAAAGTAGTTTGTCACTTGATAATGAAGGGCAGAGGGTTAAGAAATGTGCGTATACCCAAACCTCCTACCAACCAAAACGTAAACTCACATCTAATGTGTCTCATGATCATAGGCAAAGATTTTGTACTACTGCCAAAATTGCCAAATAACTTTAATAAAACTGGATTTTAGCAAAATTTGAAGTTGTCTTTCTGATGTGACAAAATCTTCTCATAAAGCATACTTTTTTAGATTAGATTACTAACAGCAATGTGAAAGAACATTTAGTTTGTGTGTGTGTGTGTGTGTGTGTGTGTTTTTACTGGGGATCAGATCACCAAGGGATTCTTGCATTGCAGGCAGGAAGTCCATCACTGAGCTATATTCCATCTCAAAAACTGCTTTTATTATTTATTTTGTTTTTTCGAGGTAGAGTCTTGCTCTAGCCCGGGGTGACCTGGAGTTTACTATGTAGTTTGAGGCTGACTAACTCAGTGATCCTCCAACCTTTGCCTCCCGAGTGCTGGGATTCAAGGTGTAGCACCACCACACCTGGCTAAAAAAGATGCTTTTACGACACAAGAATGTGAGGGCCCAAAAGCAGCATTCCGAAGTAACTGTTGGCTTCCAGTGTTTCCACTGTTGGCCAGAATACCAACACAGGGGACATTTTGCCTGAAAACTGTGTGTCTGTGTTTATCTGTGTTCAAGCATGACCTCGTTTCCAACATGTAAAGTTGGAGATTTGACAGATGGCAAAGATTTCTACTGTATTAACAGTGTGAAGTGTCTAGCAATGCCAGCCTGCATTACACTTTCCTGAGCACCTACTGGCTCGGGTCTCCCCTTAAAGGGGCCATCCTTCATCTGCTGCAGCCCCAATCCGCTTGTGTCCCTTGGGGTTCCCCTCAGAGTGTGTGCGTCTGAATGTGCTACCCTGACTTAGACAGTTTTCTTAATATCTGTCACACCCAGTATATTACCTTCGGACTCCTACTTAGAAAGTAAAGTCTGAAAATTTTTTCTGGAGGACTCTATGTAAACTGTGTTGTTTTAAACCCTCAGAATTATAGCTTCGCTTAATTCTCTGACACTTACTGAATATTGACCACATAATAAAGAGTGTTAGAGATGATTTGGACATACCAAGAAAATTAGTGCTGAAGAAGCAAGCTTCATGACTCACACACTATTGCTTTTCTATTGAAAATCGTGACACAAACAGCACCCTAAAGCAAGATAGATTACTGAGGCAGACAAGCTGGGGAGTACTTTAGGGATGCACTTGACCAACACTTCCTTCTTCTAAAGGTTGGACTCGAACAACCTATTTGCCACCTGGGACCCCCCACCCCCGACGCAACACCTGCACCAAGCTGTATATACACCCCAGTCCAAACAATGAAAGAAATTTCTCCTCCCCTTTCAGCTATTACGTGTGATCACTCTATATTCTTAAATATTTTGTTTGTTTATTTATTTATTTGATGGAGGGAGAGAATGGGCGCGCCAGGGCCTACAGCCACTGCAAACAAACTCCAGACGCGTACACCCCCTTGTGCATCTGGCTAATGTGGATCTTGGGGAATCGAACCTGGGTCCTTTGGCTTTGCAGGCAAATGCCTTAACCTCTAAGCCATTCCTCCAGCCCAGTCTGTTTTCTTAAGTTTTAAGAAGAAGAAAAAAATAAAAAACATTTACTGTCGCATGTCTGTTCAACTAGGCTTAAGTATGATTAAAATCAGCAGCGTGGGGGAAGGGATGTGTACAGGAGAGAAAAGAGTATGCACCTTGAGGTTGTCAGTCACACAGAACGTTACCCAGACTCTGCCTCTAGCAGCCAATGCCTCATGCCTGTGGACTCCCTAAAAAGGAGCCCTGGGCAATAACTAGGACCCTGAGTACTTCCCCTCTCAAGCGGCTCACTGTCCCTCTTGACAGTTGAATGCAAACCTTTATAATCACTTCACTTTTCACAAACTTCTTGCTGCTTCATTACTTGTTCAATTCCTTCAATTCTTTGAGAAAGAGGCCAAGACCCTGGGAACACCCAAGAGACTCTGGGAACACTAGGGTAGCATTGTAGTCAGCAGTCTGACAGCCTCACAGTGTAAAATCGAAGTGGAATCAGGATTCATCCCTTTCTAGGGGTTCCGGGCTGGATCTGTTACTTGCTTTTGGATTCTTCCAGCCTCGTGACTGTCCCCTTCCATCTCCAAAGCCAACGATGGTGGGTTCGGTCCTTCCTCTCTCTCTGATGACCTTCATTTTCCTTTTCTGGTCTGAAGGACACGGGCTTAGACAATGTCCCCTTCATCTCGAGGTTATGCCCTGAACCCTATCTCTTGCCAGAGACATTTAAGGGCAATGAGATTGGGATGCAGATGTGTTTGTGTGGTCTACCCTTGCCTACCCTTGTCTATTCTGGGCCCCAAAGAGCCAAGTCTACCCGCCATACAAGCCAAACTCACTCAGACCTAGATCTTCCAATTCATCTCATTATAATTCCAGATCAAAATCTTCTCTAAATCTCACCTAACTTAGCAATGAGGGCAGTTCAGTATAATCTATCCCTGAACACAGTTCCTCTGTATGTGTTGAGAATGGTTAAGAAACTTGCCAGAAGTGTCCAATAACACATCAGAGATCTGGGACTTAAATTCAGGAATGGACTCAAGCAACTACCCTTTAAAATGCATTCTTGGGCTGGAGAAATGGTTTAGCACTTAAGGTATTTGCCTGCAAAACCTAAGGACCCAGGTCCAACTCCCCAGAAGCCACAAAAGATGCACATGGTGGCGCATGCATCTGGAGTTCAGTGGCAGTGGCTAGAGACCCCCATTCTCTCTCTCTTTCTCTCTCCCCCCTTGCTCTCTCCCCCATTATAAATAGATTTAAAATGCATTCTCATATTTGAGTCTTTCAGTGGAGAAGCAACCTGAAACACTTCCCATGTTTGTGTATCCCATTATATGAAAACAAAATGTTATATATATATTTTTAAACCCTCAAAATAACACCTATAACATACAAGTGTGGTAATGCCCCTTTATGAACAATGGTTTATGGTACATCATATTTATTTACATTTATTTTCTGAAATCAAGATGGCATTAAAATGTAGAAATGCAAAAAAAAAAAAAAGTAAAAAAAAAATGTAGAAATGCAAGGCCAACAGTTAACTTCTTTTTTAAAAAAAAAAAATTATTTACTGACTTATTTGACAGAGAAGGAGGGAGAGAGAGTAAGACAATGGGCATGCCAGGGCCTCCAGCCACTGCAAACGAACTCCAGACACGTGCACCCCCTTGTGCATCTGGCTAACATGGGTCCTGGGGAATCGAACCTAGGTCCTTTGGCTTTGCAGGCAAACACCTTAACTACTAAGCCATCCCTCCAGCCCTAGTTAACCTGTTTTCAGAAGTAGTGTTTTTGTCTGTAGCTGACACTGGCCTTGAACTCATCATCCTCCAGCCCTCTACCCTCAGTCACTCCACTGCTGGGATTCACAGGCATGCATTTCCAGCCTGGCTAGGAAATTTTTTTTTTAATGTTTAAATATTTTTAAAAGTTGAACTTTCTTTTTTTTCAGTGCAGAGCATCCATCTAGGGCCTTATATTTGCCAAGCAATTTGTGATTGTTTATATTGATTAGGACTTAGAATAACCCATGGGGCATTCTCTAGATCAGGTTAGCCTCGGCTTGCATCTGTGAGGAATTATTTTGGTAAATTTGCTTAGGCTGGTTGAGGGAGGGAGACTCATGTTAAATGTGGAAGGCATCATTCCTTGGGCCAGAGTCCTGGACTGTACAGAAGGGAGCTGGCCGAGCCCCAACATGCATTCATTGCTCGACTTGCTTCCTCACTGTGAACTGAATGTGAACAGCTGCCTCAAGATCCTGCCGCCGTTGCTTCCCTAGCGACAGACTGTAACCTAGAACCACGCAGTGCCGTAAAGCCTTTGTCCCTTAAACTGATTTCTTGTCAGGTTTTTGTCTCAGTAACAAGAAGGTAGCTGGTACAGTAGTTAATTTTTGTTTTTGTTTTGTTTTGTTTTGCTTTGTTTTTCAAGGCAGGGTTTCACTCTAGTCCAGGCTGGCCTGGAATTCACTATAGTCTCAGGGTGGCCTCGAACTCACAGTAATCCTCCTACCTCCACCTCCTGAGTGCTGGGATTAAAGGCTTGCACCACTACGCCAGGCAGTTAATTTTTTGTTGTTGTTGTTCGGAGGTGGGGATCCATCTAGGGCCTTTTACATGCCAAGTGAGTGTTTTTCCCCTGAGCCACCTTGTAAAGGTCACAGTGGGGTTTCCTTTCTTTCTTAAAAAATATTTTTTATTTTTTAAAATAAAAGAGAAAGAGAGGGCACACTCAGCAGGGCCTTTTGCCATTGCAAATGAATGCTAGGCGCATGCACCACTTTGTGCATCTGGCTTTACATGGGCACTGGGGAATCGAACCCAGGCCATCATGCTGCGGTAATGCACATGTCTTAAGCACTGAGCTGTGTTTTCAGCCCCACAGTGGATTTCTAAGAAGCATAAGAGGCATGAGTCTCTTTGTCTAAGGTGCATCTACACATTTCACAAATATCTACTCTCTGTTTCTGAGGACATTTCAGACTTTCATAATTATTTATCCAACAGGTAAGGTGTTTCTAGGGGGAAAAATGCACGTGAAAGAATGACGTCAATCAAACACAGAACAATAAATATTGTGTGAGTCTGCTTATTTGAAGTACCTAGAATAAGCAACTTCAGAGATAGAAAGTGGAATAGAGGTTGCTGGGGGCTGGAGGGAGGAAGGATAAAAAATATTATTGTTTAATAGGTAATAGAAGTTATTTATTAAAAAGATAATAAAACATTGTTGCAGTCGGTTCACATTGCTGGTAGAAATCACCTAACCAAGAGCAGCTTCTGGGAAACAGATTAATTTTGGCTTTCAGGCTCAAGGGGAAGCTCCACGATGGCAGGGGAAAACGATGGCATGAGCAGAGCGTGGACATCACCCCCTGGCCAACATAAGGTGGACAACAGCAACAGGAGAGTGTGCCAAACACTGGCATGGGGGAGACTGGCTATAACACCCATAAGCCCACCCCCAACAATACACTCCCTGCAGGAGGCATTAATTCCCAAATATCTATCAGCTGGGAACCTAGCACTCAGAACACCGGAGTTTATGGGGGACGCCTGAATCAAACCACCATAAACATTTATGTATAGATGATGATGATAGATTTACATCTACATAAATGAATTTAATACCACAGCATTGTGTAGAGGAAATATATCTCCAACAATGATAAGTTATTCCAAAAATTATATGTGAAAAAAATGTGTATACGTGTGTTTTGGGATAGGAAAGATACCATGTCCATAAATTGCTGCAGAATATAAAAAGCATATGTAAATGTTTTCCATTCCTATCACCAGGTAAACAGTTTCCTTCTCAAGAGGCAAACAGTATACCACTTCCATGTTTCCTCATTTTCGTCTCCATTTTTTTTTAATATAAAAACAAGACAGTATTTTAAAGTCAATACTGGGCACTCAGACACTTTTTGCACATCAGAATTCGCTCAGTTCCTTTATCCTTTTGCATAGCTGTTTTGTGTTATTCCACTACATTAAGTTCAATTAAACGGCCTTGTATTGTACCAGTAGACTTTTATGCAGACATTTCCAAACCTTTTACCATTGTAAACAATTCCGTCATGAACACCAGGAGGGTTCATGTCACTTTACAGGTAACAGTTGGTCTGTTTCTCTGTTTTAAGTCAAGCATGATGGCAGTCCTAGGAAAAGAGGTAGCCCATGAAGGGTCCCTTGTGGTGCGCCTTTTATCACCTACCTCTTAAAGTCGCCACTCTTTTTTTTTTTTTTCATTTTATAATACTGTTTTATTTGATTAAAGAATTTGCTTTCTTTGTGTACACTGTAATGTTATATTCCCTATATATTTTACAGGGCTACAAAATGTCTCTCGTTTTAAATATTACCCCCAAATTAATTTCAGGAAAATAAAAAACAACTTTGTGAAATTAAACATTTTAACAATCACAAGGCCAAACAACTCTCAAACACAACTGAATTAATAACATTTCTTTTTTTAATTTTTTTTGTTTGTTTGTTTGTTTTGTTTTTCGAGGTAGGGTCTCACTCTGGTCCAGGCTGAGCTGGAATTAACTCTAGTCTCAGGGTGGCCTTGAACTCACGGCGATCCTTCTACCTCTGCCTCCTGAGTGCTGGGATTAAAGGTGTGCGCCACCACACCCAGCTTTTTTTTTTAATTTTTACAAAAAATTTTTGGTTATTTATTTATTTATTTTGGTTTTGAGGCTGGGTTTCACTCTAGCCCAGGCTGACCTGGAATTTACGGTGAAGTCTCAGAGTGGCCTTCAGCTCATGGCGATCCTCCTACCTTGGCCTTCCGGGTGCTGGGATTAAAGGCGTTCACCACCACTCCTGGCCTCAGTTGTTCCTGTTATTTGATGTTTTGGGGGACAAAGTGCTCACTATGGAGCCTTAACCAGGAACTTACTATGTGGATCGAGCTTGCCTCTAGCCTCCCAAGTCCTGAGATGACCACGTGTACCAACACACACTATTTTGTTTGCTTGTTTGTTTGTTTTGAGGTAGGGTCTTGCTCTAGCCCAGGCTGATCTGGAATTCACTCTGTAGTCTCAGGCTGACCTCACACTCACAGCAATCCTTCTACCTCTGTGCTGGGATTAAAGGTGTGTGTCATCACGCCTGGCCAAAACAGGTGTTTTTGATAAGTGAGGAAACTGAGGCAGGTGAAGTCAACCAAAGTGAGCAGGTACAGACTCATACAGTCCCATGGGGCTGAACTTATGTGCAGAACATTTTCAATCAAATTAGTAGATTAGGGGGCTGGAGAGATGGTTTAGCTGTTAAGGTGTTTGCCTTCATAAGCCAAAGGATCCTGGTTCAATTCTCCAGAACCCACATTAGCCAGATGCACAAGGTGTCACATATTTCTGAAGTTCTTTTGCAGTGGCTGGAGGCCCTGGTGTGCCCCATTCTCTCTCTCTCTCAAATAAATAAATAAAATATATTTTAAAAATTAGTAGATTAAAGCCAGGCATGGTGGTGCACACCTTCAATCCCAGCACTTGGAAGGCAGATGTAGAAGGATCACTGTGAGTTCAAGGCTACCCTGAGACTTCATAGTGAATTCCAAGTCAGCCTGGACTAGAGTGAGTCCCTACCTCAAAAACAAAAAAAAAAAAATTAAAATTAGCAGATTAAAAATTCACCACAAGGGCTGGAGAAATGGCTTAGTGGTTAAGCACTTGCCTGTGAAGCCTAAGGACCCCAGTTCAAGGCTCGATTCCCCAGGACCCATGTTAGCCAGATGTGCAAGGGGGCACACGCATCTGGAGTTCGTTTGCAGTGGCTGGAGGCCCTGGCAGGCCCATTCTCTCTCTCTCTCTCTCTCTCTGCCTCTTTCTCTGTCTGTCACTTTCAAATAAATACATAAACATTAAAAAAAAATTCACCACAATAGAAGCATTTATTCCATGCAAATTAGCTAGCACTATAAATTGGGATAGTTTTCTTCCTAGAGAGAGCCTGTTATTCAAACATTTGACAGCAAACCATAAAGTACAAGGTTCAAAATCAGTTCACAGTAAAGACAAAATTTCCCTAGACTATTTAATCCACATTTTTAGCTTTTTGTTTTTATTGGACTTGTAAGTTTTATTTTGTTTTAATTTCACATGTGAGTTATTATTATAGCAGAAAAATACATCCTTTAAGATAAGACAAAAACACTACTTCTCCCTACCCCATTTCAGAAACAAGAAAATTCAGGAACACATAAATACATTTTCCCCTAAGGACACACAGCTAGGTAACAGGAAAATAAATAAATACCAGTTCTGCCCAGGGCACATTGGACCTTTGGCAAAAGAGAGAGGAAAAAAAAAAAAAGAAAGAAAGAAAGAAACAACTATTGAGCAGGAACAGAAAGTTAACTGTGTGGCCCATGCAATGGTGACTATATGGCTTCTTGTCTGAAATCTATCAACTGGTATCTGACTTCATAGCTTACAAAATATTCATGAGGCACCTAAGTTTTACTTTTTCTAAGTGTTCTGATTCATAGTACATCATAGCAAAGGCTGGGACTATACTGAGCTTTAGTCTTACTTATTGTTGCAGGTTATAAACTTTGGGACTGAGTCATAACTACCCTGAGGCACCAAGTTGTCCCAATTTGGAGTCACTAAGCTACAAATGACAAAATGTGACCCAGACACCCAAATGGGCCTGAGGAGAATGAAGTTTTGCTGCTACAAAGTCCGGAGGGAATTTAGACCAAGGGGTCATGCAATCTATTAGGGCTCTGTCTCACTCACCACGTTTCTTTGATTCTAAAGTCTGACTTAGTGTTCACGTGATCCCCAACCCTTCTAGGCTAAAAACCCGAACCTTCAGTTTGCATGTTGCCAGGATGTTCTTACGGTCTGTCTATGGCGGGTAAGGACTGTAGCTATATGTATATCTGACTGCGCTGCCTGCCTCTCTCCCTAGCACCTTCCTGGGGATGTAGAGTCTGGTCTCTGACTTGGCTTGCATCATACCTGTGTCTCTGGACTCAAGCCCAGAATTGGTGTGCATGTTGGGATCACCAGGGAAATCCCACATTACATTATGAGAAGGAAAGGCTAAATGCTCGGGTTTGATTGCCCCTTCCCGTAGGATATACTGAGCCGGTTCTAAGTGGACTGCTGTTCCACCGTCACCTTGCTGTTGCCATTATGAGTTTCTCAAATCTCTCTCCTAATGATTTTCAGTGGTTTGAGGATGCAGCCTGGGGGTCAAGGGCTATGCACAGTTACTGAATTCCATCCCCAGCACTGAAGAGAGAGAGAGAGAGAGGGAAAATGAATATTCTTTTTTTGTGTGTCTGTGTGTTTTGAGGTAGGGTCTCTCTCTCTCTCTCTCTAGCTCAATCTGACCTGGAATTCACTATATAGTCTCAGGGTAGCCTCAAACTCTCCACAATCCTCCTACTTCTGCCTCCTGAATGCTTGGATTAAAGGCATGTGCCACCACGCCCAGCCAGGTTTTTTTTTTTTTTTTTTTTTTTTTGAGGAGGAGGGTAAGGATTTTTCTGATTGCATTTTCCTTCCCTCAATTCTTGGTTCAGGTTACTTGTGCATTCTTCCCCCCAGGGACTGAAGATGCTTTCAGAAACTCTTTCCTCCCAGCCCATTTTGGGTTCTTTTTCAAAAGCCTGTGGTGATTACAGAGATCATGGGGCTCATGGGTTGGGCAGGGTGAGGAGACCACTTTTAGAAGCCTCTCCAGATGAGAATCAAATGGGAAAGGACCTATTTTGCTTTCATTTTTGTGGCAGGGACCTTTTCCAAATCTTAAAACTGTGTGTGTGTGTGTGTGTGTGTGTGTGTGTGTCTGTGTAGTCTCACTCTAGTTTATGCTGACCTGGAATTCACTATGTAGTATCAGGGTGGCCTTGAACTCATAGCAATCCTCCTACCTCTGCCTCCCAAGTGCTGGAATTAAAGGCATACACCACCACACCAGGCTGTTTAAAACCATTTTGAAAAGAATAGAAGGCTAGTTGGTTTCTAAGCCTCAGATTTTAGTGTGTCCAGACTCACCACAAAATAGGATCATTCAAGGAACCATACAGATTTAAGCAATAAGCACATTAGTGGTAACCAAGATGAAATGAAACCTAAATGTATTTTGTTAATTTTCTCAATATCTCACTTATATGTTTCCTCAATTCTTCCTCAATACCAGAGAAGGAGAACTTCTTCTAGCAAAAATAGGGGCTGGAACCTGAATTGAAGGACTGTGGAGAGGGTGAGATAAAGCCTAACCTTAAATTTCTCCTGTTTTTCTTTTTTTTTTTTTCTATTTCCCCGCCCCTCCCCTTGGCACTGGCCTGTAATTCCCTATATTAGGACATAGTTAGCATCCATAACAAGCTACTGATTGGAGAGACCTACAAGTTCTCCCAAAACAAACAAGAGAGACTTCTGTCAGAATACTTGATTACCCACCAGAGGTTAATGGTAAGACCTTACAGCTGAAGACGCCATACACTGTCAACATGGACCATGGAGAGACTTGGTTGGAATCTAGAAGAGAGTCAGTCCCCAGACAGCCCATCTAGTGCTGGAAGGTGCTACATGAGCTACCAGGGGAAAGTGGCCAACATCTGTCTGAGCAACTCAAAGTCTAAGCTACTCAGAAGCAAACAACCTGATGTGATGCTCACACAAGTGCAATAGTGGCACACAGCCATGGTGGGTAACCAACTGCTCTTGGATTGGCTAACAGACACACTCAGTGGAAAGGAACCCATATCTGGAACTGGGAAACAAGGCAGAATCATATCCAGATAATAATTTTTCTTTCCAATGTCAAGCTCCCACTAATCTTGGACTACAAAAGGGTTGACACCCTTTAAATTCTCTCTAAGTTAATAATGGTTATCCCATTTAACCGGTGTTGACTTCACTCTCTGTTGGAGAATCTGCTTCTTTTTCAGATGAGAGCAGAAGCTGAGGAGACAAATGACCCAGTACACTTCACCCTGGCCCCAGCTGCAATGACAGAGTAATGGGGAAATGATCAAGAGAGCTGCTTTCTCAGTGAACTTGATAGCAGCACAAGGGTGAAGGAGACAGACACTGAGGACACTCAACTCCTACCAAACCAGAGATCCAGAGTCTCCTAAGAGCCCATCACTGGAGTAGACTTAAAACAAACCCAATATGGCTTAGGGAACTTTGTGGAAGAGGGAGGCAGAAAGATTGCTAGAGCCACACGTTGGGACATTATGCACAGACACATTGCCTCTCCCCCATCACTGACTGCTGCCCCCATAATGCATGACCCACGATCCCCATGGGGTTAACCTGCATCCCCAACAAGGAGGGGGCCTCTTTGGAAAAGGGGCAGGGAGGAGGGAAAGGTTGGTGCCATCGTGTATTGTTTACATACTAAGTATGTCCATATCTAATAAAAACAAATAGGGGATGGAAAGATGACTCAGCAGTTAAAGGCACTTGCTTGAAAAATCTAATGGCCTGGGCTCAATTCCCCCAGTGTCCATGTGAAGCCAATGCACAAGTGGCACGTGCCTCTGGAGTTTGCTTGCAGTGGCAAAAGGCTCTGGCATGTTCATATGTTCATTCTCTCTCTCTCTCTCTCTCTTCCTCTGTTTGCCTCTCTCTCTCTCTCTCTCTCTCTTCCTCTGTTTGCCTCTCTCTCTCTCTCTCTCAAAAATAGATAAATATAATAAATAAATAAATAAATAAATATGGAAGTTATAGGCTGGAGAGATGGCTAAGCAGTTAAGGCATTTGACTGCAAAGCCAAAGGACCCAGGTTCGATTCACCAGGACCCACATGAGCCACATGCACAAGGTGGCACATGTGTCTGGAGTTCATTTACAGTGGCTGGAAGAACTGGAGTGCCCATTCCTCTCCTCTCAATCTCTCTCTCTCTCAAATAAATAAATAAAAATAAATGGAATTTCCTACTGGCCTAGTAAATATTGGATAAGAATTGAAGTGAATTTGACTCATCGAAAATGAAATAAAAGAGCTTGTAAAGGTGGGAGGATTCTGGCTGCTGCATTTATTCATAGACTGGCACTCCATCTGACATCAGGACAAGAATATACTGAAAGCCCAGGACTGTCTCACTTAGAAAAGATCCGAATCATTAGCAAAAGACAGTGTAAGAACAGAGGACACAGTTACTTGGATCAGGAGAGCCCTTTCAGATTATGGAGTAGGAAGATGAACTTCGAAGATCCAAATCATTAGCAAAAGACAGTGTTAAGAACAGAGGACACAGTTACTTGAATCAGGAGAGCCCTTTCAGATTATGGAGTAGGAAGATGAACTTCGTTCTGCTTTCTCCTGAAAAAGTGCACTCCTGCTGTATAGCAGGTTACACAGATAGTCGTTCTGGGCTCATAGCCTGGAAAAGGCATTTACAGAGATTCAAAATGTGCATCATCAACCAACACAACTGTTAAAGTCTTTCTATATCAACATATGCTAAACATAGAAATCCTCAAATCTTTGTTAGGCAGGAGATGGACAAGTATTGTAGAACACCTTGATACTCTTAGGAACTTCGATGACAATGAAAAATTAGGGAGGGCTGGAGAGATGATGCTTGTATGCAAAGCCTAAAGACCTAGGTATTCTTTTTTCCCCAGCACCCATGTAAAGCTAGATGCACAGAGTGGCATATGCATCTGAAGTTTGTTTGCAGTGGCAAAAGGGCCTGATGTGCCTCTCTCTCTCTCTCTTTGCTTGCAAACAAACAAATAAAATATTTTTATTGGAAAAATATGAATTAAATATTTCTAGTACTATCTGAATTTACTTTTGAGAAATATTAACTCGTCATTCTTTTGTTGTTATTGATGTTTGTTTATTTTGATGCAGCGTGTCACTTTAGCCCAAAATGACCTGCAACTCATTCTGTAGTCATAGACTGTCCTCAAACTCACAACAATCCTTCTGCCTCAGCCTCCTGGATGCTTAGACTACAAGCATATGCCACTACACCTGGTTCAACTCTTTATTCTTGAAAAACATTTTCAGATATATTTTAATGAAGTAAGTATAATTCAAAGAATGGGGAAGGCTCCTACCTCTCTGCTTAGGAAAAGTGCTGTCATTGTTACCTATGTGCAGACTTTTAATTCAGTCAGCTAAATGCTCTGGATGTGATATGACCTGGATTTATGCCTCTGCAGACTTTGTTACTCCTTTGGAATAAATCCTTCCTTTTTATGGATGTTGTGTCTTCCAGCTGGGGTCATCAGAAAGAAACCAGTTGTAGAGACCTGCAAGAGAGCCAAGATCTCTCAGGGGCACCTCATTCTGTGGATGAGACCACAGAAGGGAATGGCATAGGCTGGGGACATTCTTCTCTTCATATTTTCAAGAATAGATCAGCCAAACTTTGAGACAGTATTGGTGTTGGACTGTTTTTCTTAAGAATATCCTGTCTGCCGGGCATGGTGTTGCACACCTTTAATCCCAGCATTCAGGAGGCAGAGGTAGGAGGATAGTCACCATCATGAGTTGAAGACCACCCTGACACTATCCATACTACATAGGTCAGCCTGCGCTAGAGTGAAACCCTCCCTCGAAAAACCTGTCTGGACCAAAGGACTAGACCAAAAGTGGGTGGGTGGGTGAGTGGGAGGAAGGAGGAATGGGGTCAGCAGGTTTCCTATTAAAAAAGTGACTTTTTTAAAAAAATTTTTATTTATTTATTTGAGAGCGAGAGACACAGAGAGAAAGACAGATAGAGGGAGAGAGAGAATGGGCGTGCCAGGGCTTCCAGCCTCTGCAAACGAACTCCAGACGCATGCGCCCCCTTGTGCATCTGGCTAACGTGGGACCTGGGGAACCGAGCCTCGAACCGGGGTCCTTAGGCTTCACAGGCAAGCGCTTAACCGCTAAGCCATCTCTCCAGCCCAAAAAAGCGACTTTTTAAAAGGCCCTAGAACAGACTACTTGGAAAGAAGGGGCCCAGTGGAAAAGGGACAGAGAAGGAGGTCAAAAGAAGTTAATGGGAGGGCGTTATGATCAAAATACATTATTCACATCTATAATATTATTGATTAAAAAAGAAAAGTAGAGGGCTGGCTTAGTGGTTAAAGAGCTTGTCTGCAAAGCCAAAGGACACGGGTTTGATTCCCCAGGACCCACAGAAGCCAGATGCACAAAGTGGCGCATGCGTCTGGAGTTTGTTTGCAATGGTTGCCATTTATCTACTCAACAGATTTCACAGTTATTGATGAAAACTTAAATAACGTAACTTTTCGCTTTTCTTTTTAATATTATATGTCCATTGAAGAAGATATAACAACTACTGAGAAATAAGAAAGTTAAAATGGCCTAAGCAAAGCAGGCAGGCACTAGAGCAGTCCTGAGCCTGAGGTCTCAAACAAGCCACAGCGGACGGCTGCGAGTTTCTGCACTCGGTGCAGCTCATCTCACTGTGTTCAGTGAGATGCAGGGCGACTTGGTCATCGAAGGGCTGTTAGGGATCCGTGGAAAGGTCGGATGTGGCCCACAGAGAACGTAGGGTGCCTGCCTTCTTGCTGAGGCCAGAACTGGAGATTCAGCCATGGGCCCAAAGACCAGTCATGCATGGGAATCACTGGCAGCATTATTCGGCTTGGCAACACAGCCGACCAAAGGGACTGGCTGCACACGTGTGAGGCATTCTCAAAAGCACACATTGTTGGAAAGAGGAAGGGATTCGGTGGAGTGGGATTTGGGAGAGGGAAAGGGGGGATGGAGGGAGGGGATTATGATATGGTATATTGCTTATATATATGGAGGCGGTCAACAAACTGGTACACACACACACACACACACACACACAGGAGTTTATAGGATGTGGAGGGCGGGCTGTGCCCTGCTCTAAGTTACTCTGTACTGTGGGAAACAATGGCTGTCAGGCTGAGCCTTGCCCTGGGCGAGCCCATCCTGACTGCAAGCGCAGAGGCAGGGCGACGCACAGCCATGGGGATGACCCTGACCGGCGATGGCCGCGTTGGCAGAGAGTGCCCAGCGGTCCTCAGGGCTTCGGTGCAGCTCGGTCCCCACGTCGTGGTGCGGATTCTCCAACTGCCGTCCGCCTGCCGGTGCTTTACTTCCCCGGGTCTAGCCTTGCTTCCGCGGCCTCTGGGGAGCTATGCTTCCGAAGCTTACGGGGGTTCGACCTATGACCCTTCAGCATAGCTCTGTGTGGGGCCCTCGGACTGGGCTCGTTAAAGACTTAGCAGCATCTTCCATGACTGTCTTTGCATCTGTGTGAGTTTTCTAACTCCAGTAAGGCCTTTTTAAAGTTTTAAAAAATATTTTATTTTTATTCACTTATTTATTTGACAGAGAAAGAGGAAAAGAGAGAGAGAGAGAGAATGGGCATGCCAGGGCCTCCAGCCACTGCAAACAAACACCAGACTCCATGTATCCCCTTATGCATCTGGCTAATGTGGGTCCTGGGGAATCAAACCTGGGTCCTTTGGCTTTGCAGGCAAATGCCTTAACCACTAAGCCATCCCTCCAGCCCAAGTAAGGCCTTTTTGAAGTCTATGTCATCTTTAACCATGTTCTAGCCATTCTGTAACCTACACATATGTAAACGTATTTTCTGTATGATGCATGATGGGAGTGGCTAAGTTGGGTGTGGTGGCATACACCTTTGATCCCAGCACTCAGAAGGCAGAGGTAGGAGAATCCCTAAGACTACATAGTGAATTCTAGGCCAGGCTGGGCTAGAGTGAGACCCTACTTCGAAAAAACAAAAAAGCTGGGTGTGGTGGCGCACACCTTTAATCCTCCCAGCACTCGGGAGGCAGAGGTAAGAGGATCGCCGTGAGTTCGAGGCCACCCTGAGACTACATAGTGAATTCCAGGTCAGCTTGGGCTAGAGTGAGACCCTACCTTGAAAAAACAAAAAACAAACAAAAAAAGTGGCTAAAAGAATAAAATGAATGAACGAAAAAGGAATAAAAGAACCTGTGTTTACAAATGGCCAGCTATCAAGTGAAATGAGAACTACTTGGCAAATTACAGCTAATGAAACTGACATAGATTGTGAATTTATTGTTAATCAACAAATTATGACAATGTGAAAAGACATACATGTGTGCATTTGTATGTCTCACAGAGTGCATTCTCCACAAAGGACCAGGATCCAAAGTCATGACAATGGAGTCTGGAGCCTTTGCCATGGAGATACTTAACCGAAGTAAGCTCTAAAGTTTACACTTGCAGCCTGTTAAGAATTTATTATAGGGCTGGAGAGATGGCTTAGTGGTTAAGCGCTTGCCTGTGATGCCTAAGGACCCCGGTTCAAGGCTCAATTCCCCAGGACCCACGTTAGTCAGATGCGCAAGGGGGCGCATGCGTCTGGAGTTCGTTTGCAGTGGCTGGAGGCCCTGGCGATGTGCCCATTCTCTCTCTCTTTGCCTCTTTCTCTCTGTCACTGTCAAATAAATAAAAATAACCAAAAAGTTTTTTTAAAGAGTTTATTATAGAAACAGTGTCTCAAGGTAAGTAGCTTTCATTCTGTGTTTCCAGATTTCACCTGTCACTGACTCCTTAATGGTTGCTGGGGAGTGGCGTAGCCACTGGTAAATAGCACATGCCCTGGTAAACAATCCCCCACCCATACTAAGTAGGGGACTCAACTCAGTGGGTCTCTGTCTCTCCTCTCACACATGCGCACACGCGCACTCATGTGCACGTATGCTTGCCAAAGGAAAAAAGACAAAAGTGGGAAAGGGACTAATTTTGAAGAAGGGACTCAGTGGAAGGGAGGAGTATGGGAACAGGAACAGCAGAGACAACTGGGAGGGGATTAGGATCAAAATATAGTAAATACATGTATAAAAAATCATATAAATAAATAGAGTTGCATGAAGTAGGACCAGAGTTTATTAAGAAGAGATTTGAAACACAGATTTAAGCACAGGCCTTGGGAAGGCCAGGGGGGCAATGGCTCAAGGAAAGAATAGGACACATCTAAGTGTGAACATGGGATTCTCAGGAGAGAGAGGAATGCTCACACATCTTTACAATGGCCATGTGTATGGTTTGGGGGGGGGGGGATTGGAAGTTATGTGTCAAAGGGATTTACAAAAATTTAAATGAGTTCTTAGGGCCCTTCCTGAGATACATCCGATAGGATCACAACCGATAAGGCAGAACCATAGGTCACAGGGGTTTATAAGGAAGTGAAGCTATGTTTTAAAGGCAAGAATAAAAACAAAACAAAAAAGATATGTTTTTACTGTGAACCTAGTGTATATTCTTGTTTGTGAGATTTTCAGAAAATCACAGGTTCATAGTGAGGAAAGGAGCAGGACCATATACACTTAGAAATTAAGCATGATTCATTACTATTTAACATTCTTTTTTTCCTTTAAAAAAATCTTTTATTCACAACTTCCATAATTATAGACAATAAACCATGATAATTCCTTCCCACCCCCCCCTTCATAACTACTCTCCGTCATATCCCTTCCTCCTCTCAATCACTCTCCCTTTTATTTTTTAATTTATTTTTATTACATATGTACATACTTAGTATGTAAGCAACACATGTTGGTACCATCCTTTCCCTTATACCTGTGCCTTTCTGTAGAGGCCTTCTATTTTAATAGTCTTTAAAAAATATTTTTATTGGGCTGGAGAGATGGCTTAGCGGTTAAGCGCTTGCCTGTTTAGCCTAAGGACCCCGGTTCGAGGCTCAGTTCCCCAGGACCCACGTTAGCCAGATGCACAGGGGGGCACACGCGTCTGGAGTTCGTTTGCAGAGGCTGGAAGCCCTGGCGCGCCCATTCTCTATCTGTCTCTCTCTCTCCCTCTCTCTCTGTCACTCTCAAATAAATAAATAAAAATGAACAAAAAAAATATTTTTATTTATTTATTTGAGAGAGAGAGAGAATGGGCACACCAGGGCCTCTACCACTGCAAACAAACGCCAGATGCAGGCACCACCTTGTACATCTGGCTTACGTGGGTCTTGGGGAATCGATCCTGAGTCCTTAGGCACTGTAGGCAAGCACCTTAACTGTTAAGCCATTTCTCCAAACCTATTTGAAGATTCTTATTTGAAATATCTCCATATGAAAATAATATTGTGGGCTGGAGAGATGGCTTAGCAGATAAGGGACTTACCAGCAAAGCCAAAGGACACAGGTTTGATTCCCCAGGACCCATGTAAGCCAGATTGCACAAGGGGGCACATGCATCTTCAGTTTGTTTGCAGTGGTTGAAGGCCCTGGCATGACCATGTTCTGTCTCTGTCTCAGTCTCTCTCAAATAAATAAACTTTTAAAAATATTGCTTCTATGTTGTCAACTTTCACAGTAAATTTTAATTCTGCTGGAATTCCTGACTCTCAGCTAATGAGAAATGTCATCTGGACTCTAGGGTGAGAGTTGCCTTCCATTCCCTTCATTGTCCCCATCTTGCAATCTCGCCTCACAATGCTGGATCAATGGCAACCACAAAACACAACTGATGCTCAGTGAAGAAACATTAGACATTACATTGCACTATTTCTTTTTAATAGTCCAATCCTAGAGTAGGGATGTTCAATGGTAGGGTACTTGTCTAGCATGCTCAAGGCCCTGGGTTCCAATACAGCAAATATAAACAGATAAAAATCATATAATCCTTAGGTAGACCAGCTGCAGAGGAATCACGAGGCGGGAAGTAGACGTGGTGTTAGGTGATAATGGAGGCGCCTGCTTCTTCCAGGACCACAGCACCCTGGGCAGGAGTCAGTGTGATTTGTATTCCGAATGATTCCGTTTTTCTTGTGTTAGTTACTTTTGACTTGTTGTGACTGCCTGCCTACCATAAGCAAATAAAGAGAGGAAGGACTTATTTTGGCTCCTGGCTTTAGAGATCTGGGTACATGATCCCTTGGCCCCATGAATTAGGACAGAATATTGTGCCAATGGGGGAATGGGGAAGATGCCATCTGTCACTTCATGGAGGATAAGCAGCAGAGAAAAGGGGACACACAAAACAAGACTGAGGAGGGCTGGAGAGATGGCTTAGCGCTTAAGGCATTTGCCTGCAAAGCCAAAGGACCTCCGTTCAATTCCCCAGGACCCACGTTAGCCAGATGCACAAGGGGGCTCATGCTTCTGGAGTTCAGTTTGCAGTGGCTGGAGGCCCTGGCGCGCCCATTCTGTCTCTCTATCTGCCTCTTTCTCTGTTTGTCACTCTCAAATAAATAAATAAAAATAAACAAAAATAAACCATTAAAAAAATAGAGACCAAGGATAGACCTAACTCCCCAAGGACCCACACCCAGTGACCCACTTTCTCCAGCTGGGCCTTTTACCCTGTCATCTTCTCCCAACAAATGCCATGTAATTATTTAAACCCCCTAAAGGACTAAGCTACTGTCAGACCTGTCTTCATGGTCTAATAGTCTGGCAATGCCCTCACACCTGAGGTGTGTTTTACTAATCTCCTAATTATTTCTTAATCTCATTTGACAATAAAGATTAACCACCATAATTCTGGGTTCTGAACCTTCGGGCATTTCCCGTTATTCTTTGGGCCTTGGAGGCAAATTTTTGTTGCCTTACCTCTTCTCTTAGCTCAGCTTTGGTGACAGCAGTTAGTAGTTGATCCCTGCCTTTCCCCTTTTTAACTTCCTCACCTTAGAGTGTAGCCCCAAACCACCCTCAGGGTGAAGGTCACAGTGCGTGGGTTGTTGATGGTGGTGTCTATAGGTGGCTTGCTCAGTTCGTAGAGCCTGAACCTTCTTCTTCTTTTTTTTTTTTTTTTAGATTCACCAGTAAATTTTACCAGACCTTCACATAAGAAATAACACCAATGCTTCTTCTCAAACTTTTCCATAAAATAGATAAAGAAGAAATACTACCAAACTCCTTTTCCAAATCCAACATTATCCTGATACCCAAACCAAACAAAAACAGAAAAAAAAGAAAATTACAGAGCAATCTCCCTCATGAAATAGGTGCAAAAATTCCCAACAAAATATCGACAAACTGAATATTAGAATATATCAAAAAGATCATTCACCCCAACCAAGTGGGGTTTATCCCAGAGATACAGTGAACCTTCTTTTTTTAAATTTTTTTTTTAATTTACTTATTAGCAAGCAGAGAAAGAAAGAAGGAGAGAGAGAAATAACAGTTGTGTCAGGGCCACTTGCCCCTGCAAATGAACTCCATGTGCACGTGCCACTTGGTGTGTCTGGCTTTTTGTAGTACCGAGGAATCAAATACAGGACACAGGTTTTGCAATCAAGCACCTTTAACCACTGAATCATCTTCCTAACTCAAGCCTTCTTTTTTCAAAGATATCTATTTACTTATTTGAGAGATTGGCAGACACAGAGAGAAAATGGGCCCACCAGGGCCTCCAGCCACTGAAACAAACTCTAGACGCATGTGCCACCTTGAGCATCTGGCTTATATGGGTACTGAGGAATCAAACCTGGGTCCTTAGGTTTCACAGGAAAGTGCCTTAACCACTAAGCAATCTCTCCAGCCCTCGGCCTTATTTTATATTCTCTTGGTTTTTGAGGCATTGTCTCGTTCTGTATTCTAATCTGGCCTTGAACTCATGGCAGCAATCCTCCTACCTCAGCCTTCCTGGGGCTGAGATTACAGGTATGAGCCACCAGGGCCAGCTTGTTCCTTTATAAACACATTTATAAGGAGAGAGAGAGAGAGCTAATGGGTGTTCCAGGGTCTCCAGCTACTGCAAATGAACTCCAGATGCATGTGCCACTTTGTGCATCTGACTTTATGTGGGTCCTAAGGAACTGGACTCTGGTCCTTAGGCCTTGCAGTGCCTTACCCACTGAGTCATCTCTCCAGCCTTGTTTGTTTTGTTTTATTTATTTATTTCAGAGAGTCAGAGAGAGAGAGAGAGTGGGCAGACTAGGGCCTCCAGCCACTGGAAATGAACTCCAGACACATATGCTACCTTGTGCATCTGACTTATGTGGGCCCTGGGGAATTGAATCTGTGTCCTTTGGCTTTGCAGACAAGTGCCTTAACCTCTAGCCCTTGTTCATTTTTTTTTAAATATTTATTTGTTTGTTTGTTTGTTTGTTTGCTACAGAGAGATGGAGACAGAAAAAAGTGAGAGAGAGAGAGAGAGAGAGAGAGAGGAAGAGAGAGAATGGGCATGCCAGGGCCTCCTGCTGTTGCAAATGAATTCCAGACACATGTGCTACTTTGTGCATCTGGCTTTATGTGGGTCCTTGGGAATTGAACCAGGGTTTTCAGGCTTTTCACAAGCAAATGCCTTTCACCATTGAGCCATCTCTCCAGCCTTTGTCTTTTTTTTTTTTTTTTTTTAGTTTTGGAAGTAAGGTTAGGGTCTCACTCTAGCCTAGGCTGACCTGAAATTCACTAAGTAGTCTCAGGCTGGCCTCAAACTCACAACAATCCTCCTGCCTCAGCCTCCCGAGTGCTGGGATTAAAGGTGTGCGCCACCACGCCTGGCCCTTGCTTGGTTTTTTGAGACATGGTCTCCTACAGCCCAAGCTGGACTCAATATCAATGTGTTGGGCTGGAGAGACGGCTTAGCAGTTAAGGTGCTTGCCTGCAAAGCCTAATAACTCCTTTTAGACTCTCCAGGTCCCACATAAGCCAGACTCGCAGTGACGCAAGCACGCAATGTTGCACACGCACGCAAGGGAGCCTGGACTGCTAAGTGTTTACTTCTTTGGACATTAGTTTCCTCACTGTTCAATTAAAGGATCAAAAAGGTGGGGGGGGGGGCTGGAGAGATGCCTCCGTGGTTAAGGTGTTTGCCTGTGAAGCCGAAGGACCCAGGTTCAATTCGCCAGGACCCATGTAAGCCAGATGCACGAGGTGGCACGTGCATCTGGAGTTCATTTGCAGTGGCTGGAGGCCCTAGTGTACCCATTCTCTCTCTTTCTCTCTCTCTCTTAAATAAATAAAATAACAAAAAAAAATCTTCAAAAAAAAAAAAGAAAACCAACCCTATGCTTTATTGGGTCCTAGGATTCCTGAATTTGCCCAGACCTTAAGTTTCATGAGCAGTAAAGGTAATCTGGGATTAATGCCCCAATCCTAAAACTCCTCAACAGCAGGCCAGCCGGGCTTTCATGTTTTAATGTATATTTTGCAATTACAGGAACAGCTCTACTTGGGCAGATCGGCAGCCCTGCCAATGAACTTTTCCCTCACATCATATTTCAGGAGGTCTTTACAGAGACCCTTTGGCTCTAATTCCAGGAACCCTGGGTGCAACCTCTGGCACAACTTCATCTTTGTGGGATTTCCCTGCCCCATCCCAATCTATGACGCCCCCTTTATGATTTGGGGAGGAACAAGCACTTCTGGGAAACCATGTTCTATGAAGATGTAGAGGCAAGAATGGCTGTCTCAGCCAAGGCGACCCTCAGTGCTAACCCTCGCTGGCCCACGAGTCACCAGAGGACCATGCCCCATCTATCTGCTTTCCTGTCTCTGTTGGGGTAACTGCTTCCTCTGCACTGCACCCCCTTCACAGCCTGACACACTCCCACCCTCGCAGCTGTGGCAAGGACACAGAGAACCTCAGCATCAGCATGAGATAAAACACTCTCCCAGAGCCCTTTCTCGTTGTTCAAGAACAGCATGCTCTCACCCCAGCGGGAAACCCCTCGGGACTGCACAGCCTTGGCCAGTAAGGAAATAAGGGACTTCTCCTCTCAGGCTGGCAACAGTGATGATACAGCAACCCACTGAGCAGAAAGGGTAAGGCGATTCTTGGCAAAAGCCAAATTCTTCCTTCAGCCAGGAGGATTGAGGCCCTGAAGTGATTAATGATTTCCATTCATGAACAATCAGCAGTCTAGGGGTGTAGTTCAGTGGTGGGGTACTTGCCTGCCATGTGTGAGGCCTGGGTTCAAACCCCAGAACTGCAAAAAAAAAATAAAATAAAAATAGGGGCTGGAGATATGGCTTAGTGGTTAAAGCATATGCCTGAGAAGCCTAAGAACCCAGGTGTGATTCTCCAGGACCCAGGTAAGCCAGATGCACATGGTGGCACATGCATCCAGAGTTCGTTTGCAGTGGCTGGAGCCACTGGCACATCTATTCTCTCTCTCTCTCTCTCTCTCTCCTTCTCTCTGTCTCAAATAAATAAATAAAATAGATTTAAAAGAATAATAAATAAATTAGGGCTGGAGAGAGATGGCTAGCAGGGAAAGGTGCTTGGTTGCAAAGCCTGACAGGTGTTCAAGCCCCCCAGATCCCCCGTCAGCCAGATGCACAAAGTGGCAACACATGTCTAGAGTTTGTTTGCAGGGCTAAGAGGCTCTGTGTGCCCATGCACTCGCTCTCTCTCTCTCTCTCTTTCTCCTCTCCTTGCAAAAATATTTAACAAAAAAAATAAATAAATTAGAGAATCCTTTGTCCATTCATGTGTATAGATATGAAAGCGTAATACAAGGAAATCCTTGCTATCTCTGTCTAGATACTCTGTTTCCAGCTGCCATCAACATCTGGGAGTGTTCTTCTTTCCTTCTCACCAAGCGATTGATTTCTTTCCACCCAGCCTTTCAGCCACGAGCATTGAACTGGCCCTTAGTCAACGTGTGGCCACAACTGGTGTAGTCATCTCCTGGCCAGATAGATTGGCATTACCACTATAGGCAGCCCTTAAATTTGCTGATCGGAAAAAATAAATATTTACAGCCCATATATGTATGTAACTTGCAGATATAGAACTAAAATCTTTTTTTTTCCATAATGTAATAAACATTGCCCAAAGGTCAGATTCCCCTACTTAGAAAGTAAGCATGAGGGTTCGTTGCAGAAAGAAAGACAGCTCTGGGGAAAATCGATTCTGTAAATGAATTTATTCACTTATTCAATGAACATCTGTTGGCCACTCTTAAGTGCAAAACCTATATGAGTATTTGGCAGCAAATCTAAATAGTGCACATCCCCTATCCTGAACAGGAATAACCCAGAGAGAGACTGAATGTTGCTTTAGCATAATGAAAGGGGCTGGGGATAGTTAGTTCAGCTGGTCATGTGCTTGCTGTACAAGCTAGAGGACCGGACCTAACTCCTCAGATCCCGTGGTGGAAAAGCCAGATATGACTGGGATTGGTGATCTCAGTGCTGGGCAGCGCTCAGTGAGTCTCTGGGACTTACTGGCCCATCCGTCTAGCTTATTAGGTAAGCTCCAGGCCAATGGCAGGCCCTGTCTCAAAAAAAAAAAAAAAAGGAAGGGATTGGGGAAGAGTGACGGGCTGGGAAGCTGGCTCAGTCAGAAAAGTCATGTAAACAGCTGGGCACGGCAGCCTGCTTTTGTAATCCCAGTGCTAGAGAGGCGGCCATAAGAAGATCCCTGGCACTTATGGGCTAACTAGTCGAGTTGAATCTGTGCGCTTTAGGTTCAATGAAAGTCTCTCTGTCTCTCAAAAAAAAAAAAAAAAAAAGGTAGAGAGTGCTTGAGGAAGACACTTGACATTGACTTCTGGCCTCCACACACACGCACACACACATACATGTGCACCCTCCCATGAACACATACAAACATATATGAACACACACCACACATGCACATGCCAAAAATATTGAAGTCTAAGTAAAAGGCGATGGTGTTCCTTAGGAATGACACCCAAGGTCTGTTTCCACTTGATGTGGACGTATGTGCACAAACGCCAAAACAACAGCAAAAAGGAAAACTGGTGAAAAATCACAAATAAGCCAAGAACCATGGGGAGTTGAGCCTTGCTTGAGAGTTCTTCTGCCTACCGGATGGGGAGGTAGGAATGGTGGCAGAGGCCTGTCGTCCTAGCTCTTGGGAAGCACAGACAGGATGAGGAAGGAGTTCAAGGCTACATCCTTAGCTACATAGCAAGTTCAAGGTCAGTCTGGGCTACATAAGACCCTGTCTCCAAAACAAAAAATAAATGAAGGATGGGTGAAATTTTTGGAGGAAGACCCAGGGAATAGGATATTACAGAAAGAAGGAAATTCTTAGAATACCTTTCATTAATCATCCACTTAAGGAGGCTTAGCTCTTTAGGAAAAGTCTAAAGAGGGTATCTTTCCCTGGAGATTTTGACAGAGGAGTTATGTGATCAGAGCTACCTAAAGGTTATTCCAGAGCCCTACAGGAATTGAGCAAGGAGATCTGAACCAGGAGTTGACTGCAGAAACAGACAGCAATGGCAAAGGATAGAGGGGCCATTGCCAATGCAGGATCCGCAGAACTCCGTCAACTGTGGGAAAGACTGGGTAGGTCGTCAGCGAGGCCTCAGACCTCAGCAGGGTCTAAGGAGAGGGGCCCGGATGCGTTTAATGCAGGTAAGTCAGGAAGAAACATAGCTTGGGCAGACAAAATTAAGTTTGACTTTGAGTAATTTCATAGGGAAATGGTGTTATTAACTTACTGTTATATGGTACTTTTCTTATTAAACCGAATTTCCATGACATTAATAGCATATGGCCTGAAGGAAAAGGTAAGGAAAATGAATGTAACCAGTGAAATAACAGAGATGGGAACCTGGGGCTGGAGATGTAGCTCAGTTCCCAGGGAGCACACGTGAAGCCCTGGGCTTAATCCCCAGAAGTGCATCAACTGCGGGTGCTCTACACCCCCAATGCCTGTACTGGAGAGGTAGAGACAGGAGGATCAGAAGTTCAAGGTTACATAGTGATCGCATGACATCTTGTCTAAAAGCAAAAACATAAAATAAAATAAAGGAAGGAAGGAAGAAAGGAAGGAAGGAAGGAAGGAAGGAAGAAAGAAAGAAAGAAAGGAAAAGAAAAGACAAGAAAAGGAAAGGAAAGGAAAGGAAAGAAAAGAAAAGAAAAGAAAAGAAAAGAAAAGAAAAGAAAAGAAAAGAAAAGAAAAGAAGAGAAAAGAAAAGAAAGCCTGAGACAGCCTATCCTGTGAGAACTACTCCGAAAACAAACAAATTTACTTGGGTAAGTAGGTTGCTGCGAAATATGGTAGAGTGTCTTTAGTTATATGATGGGGAAAATGTTACATTTTTTTTTTAATTTTTATTAACATTTTCCATGATTATAAAATATATCCCATGGTAATTCCCTCCCTCCCCACCCCCACACTTTCCCATTTGAAATTCCATTCTCCATCATATTACCTCCCCATTACAATCATTGTAATTACATATATACAATATCAACCTATTAAGTATCCTCCTCCCTTCCTTTCTCCACCCTTTATGTCTCCTTTTCAACTTACTGGCCTCTGCTACTAGGTATTTTCATTCTCACGCAGAAGCCCAGTCAGTCATCTGTAGCTAGGATCCACATATGAGAGAGAACATGTGGTGCTTGGCTTTCTGGGCCTGGGTTACCTGACTTAGTATAATACTTTCCAGGTCCATCCATTTTTCTGCAAATTTCATAACTTCATTTTTCCTTACCGCTGAGTAGAACTCCATTGTATAAATGTGCCACATCTTCATTATCCACTCATCTGTTGAGGGACATCTAGGCTGGTTCCATTTCCCAGCTATTATAAATTGAGCAGCAATAAACATGGTTGAGCATGTACTTCTAAGGAAATGAGATGAGTCCTTTGGATATATGCCTAGGAGTGCTATAGCTGGGTCATATGGTAGATCAATCTCTAGCTGTTTTAGGAACCTCCACACTGTTTTCCACAATGGCTGGACCAGATTGCATTCCCACCAGCAGTGCAGAAGGGTTCCTTTTTTTCCACATCCCCGCCAACATTTATGATCGAAAATGTTACATTTTTAAAAAACAAAACAACAACACAAAACAAGGTTCCTGTGGATATCATAAAGTGGAAGACCTACTGGCCCAGGTTTGATTCCCCAGTACCCATGTAAAGCCAGGTTCACAAAGTGATGCGTGTATCAGGAATCTCGCTGCAGTGGCCAGAGGCCCTGGTTTGTTCATTCTTCCTCCCTCTCCCCACCCCTCCTTTCCCCCATCTCTCTCTATCTCAAACAACTTAATAAAACTGTTTTTCTTTTTGGAAAAAAAAAAAAAGGTAGTTTCAGGGCCTTTGGAAATTTAGTCCTACATATTTCCCTTTATCTTTCTCTAAGATCAAACATTCCTACATATATTAGTTCAGCCTTTCTTAGAACATCAAGGCTTCCTCCCAATCTGTAATATTTTAAGATCCATGTAATAAATATGACCTGACAACCACTCCTGAGTCTGACACATCTTTCGTGAACCACACCAGAGTCTGAAGCAGTGCCAATTGGAAAAAAAAAAAAAAAATGTTTTCAGTTTATACATATAAATCACTATTAGTCTGGGAAAGCCAAGAACAACTTCAATTATTGCAACTTCAAAATCTGAAACTGTGGCCATCACAGAACTCTTTCATGACATAATTTTACACTTTTGAGAATAGCCATAAAAATGTCATGTGGGCCTGGAGAGATGGCTCAGCAGTTAAGATGTTTGCCTGCAAAGCCTAACAACCTGAGTTAGATTCCCCAGTACCCACATAGAGCCAGGTGCCCAAAGTGGTGCAGGTGTCTGGAGTTTTCAGGAGCTGGAGACCTTGGTGCATTCATTCTCTCTCTCTCTGCCGGGCATTGTGGCACACACCTTTAATCCCAGCACTTGGGAGGCAGAGGTAGGAGGATCGCCATGAATTCAAGGCCAACCTGAGACTCCATAGTGAATTCCAGGTCAGCCTGGGCTAGTGTGAGACCCTATCTCAACAAACAAACAAAGAAACAAACAAGTCATGCGCTTGCTCCTTTCATCCCGCCTTCTCTTCATGCAATGTAAAGAAACTGGTGAACCGGTTCATTTACAGACATTTAAGAGGCTGGGGAGATGGCTCGGCAGGTAACGTGCTTGCCACACAAGCACAGGGATCTGAGTTCAGATCCCCCAGCACCCATACAATAATGCCAGGCATGACACCATGTGTATGTACTCCCAGAGCTGGGGAGGCAGACACAGGAAGATGCCCAGATCCTGCCAGCTGCCAAGTCTAGTTGTCTTGGTGACCTCCAGGTTCAGGACAAGAGCTTGTCTCAAAAATTAAGGTGAAGACTGGCTGAGCAGGACTCCTGACATCAACCTCGGGCCTCCACATGCATGCACACACATGTACACGTAAACACACACATATGTGGCCTACATACATGTACCACATACACATGCAAAAAAAGAAGAGAAGGGAACAGGAGTAGATTATGATCAAAATATATACATGCATGAATATTAGCATTAAAGGTTTTTAAAATTCAAAAGAAATTACAAGATTCAAGTAAACAGACCCGAGTCTAAGCAGAAGATAGGATGTTAGGGAGGTGCCGGGTGTCAGCATAAGACGGTGGCAGTCACACTAGAAGGAGCTCAACAGACAGCAGACACTGAGTCAGAAGCCCCGGGCTTCCCAGCTGAACCCCGGGCCGAAGAGCATGTGGGCAGGCCAGGGCAAGATGTGATGAGAAATGAGTTCCCTACTTTTGCCTCACTGTGACAATGCCTGACAAACAATGTAAGTGGGGAAGATATGGTTTTACTCACACTTTCAGGGTGCTTTAGTCCAGCAGAATGGTGCAGACGTGCATTAAGTAGCTTAGGTCATGCAGGCTGTAGTGGGGGGGGGAGGTTGTTTACATCACAGCAGACCAGGAGACAGAAAGTGTGGGAGCAGAGCTAGAAGTGGGGCCAGGTATACCCAACCCATGGCCCACTGGCTACATCCATCCCATAGAACTATGACTGTGGCCCAACACACACAATCATCAACTTACTTAAAACATAATGAGATTTGCTTGTGATTTTTTTTTTGGAACTTATAGCTCTCTAGTGTGACCTATGTACATGACAATGCCTTGTTACTATGTCAAAAGTTGGAACGGCCTGGTTCAAAGATATGCCCATAATGACCTACCTTTGTCAGCCAGGTCCCACCTCTTACAGGCTCCATAACCTTCAAATCACAGCTGGGAATCAAAACATTCAACTTGCTTGTAAAGCCCAATGCTCTGGTTTTGATTCCCTTGTACCCAAGTGAAGACTGATGCACAAAGTGGTACAATGTGTCTGCAGTTCACTTGCAGTGGTAGGAGGCCCTGGTACATCCTCTCTCTCTCTCTCTCTCTCTCTCTCTCTCTATCTCTTTCTTTCTCATAAATAAATAAATAAAAAATATTTTTAAAAATGCAACCAAAACCATGAGCCTGTGGGGCCCCTTCAGATTCAAACCATAACAAATAACAAGAAGTGTAAATAGCACTTGTGTGTTCACTGTGTGACACTATACATGTTATTTCACTGATCTTTTTTTGTTTTTGCTTCTGTTTTTCAAGGCAAGGTCTCACTCTAGTCTAGGCTGACCCGGAATTCACTATGGGGTCTCAGGATGGCCTCGAACTCACGGCAATCCTCCTACCTCTGCCTCCTGAGTGCCGGGATTAAAGGTGTACGCCACCATGCCCTGTTGCTTGTTTCTGAGACAGAGTCTCTAGCCCAGGCTGACGGAGACTTCACTGTGTACCAGAGGGTGACCTTGAACTTCTGATGCTGCTGTTTCTACTTCCCAAGAGCTGGGTTTCCAGGCATGTGCTACCCCCTGCTAAGAATCAATCCAGGGTTTCATGCAAGGGAGGCAAGCTCTCTACCTCCCATCTCAGTTACCTCTGCAGACCCTCACCTGACCTTTACAACATGCTGGGGAGAGAACTACTTTGATCCTCACTTTACAGATAAGGAAATCAATGGCCCAGAACAAACTGCAATGGGGCAGATTTCTGATTGGCACCAACTGGGTTGCGGAATTCTCAACTACATGTTGAAAGCCAGATAAGTAAGAGTTTGGACATGAGACCAGGAAGGAGATTCTTTCCAAACCCTCCTGGCTAATGGCCTTTGTTTTCCAAGTTTTTACTTGTCCATTTGACTGAAAGCTAATCTCTAATTTCTCATATTCCTAATAGATATTCATCCACTTGCTCGTTGTTATACAAAAGCAGGGTTCGATTTCCATTCTACCCATTGCTGTGGTATGTTTGATTTCTTAATTTCATTAAAGGATGGGGTAATACTTGCTTTATTTCCCACCTTCCCAATTCTGATGTGGAGTTTTGTATGATTTTGTGTGGGGTTTTGTTGCTTTGAGACAGGGTTTCACATATCACAAGCTGCCTTGTGGACTCCTGTGGCACTGGAGATGACCCCCAGGGCTTCGTTCATGCTAGCTAAGCATCCCACCATCTGAGCTCCAACCCAGTCCTCTCCCGAGTCTATTTTTTTTGTTGCTGTTTGTTTTCTGAGGGAGGGTCTCATTCTGGTACAGGCTGACTAGTGAATTCCAGGTCAGCCTGAACCAGAATGAGACCCTCCCTCAGAAAACCACACACACACACACACACACACACACACACACACAAATTCTATGACTAATAGCTATCTTTTAGATGTTTTCATTGGATTTGTTTTTTTTTTAATAATTTTTTATATATTTATTTATTTGAAAGTGACAGAGAGAGAAAGAGGCCGATAGAGAGAGAGAGAGAGAGAGAATGGGCACACCAGGGCCTCCAGCCACAGCAAACGAACTCCAGATGTGTGTGCCTTCTTATGCATCTGGCTAACATGGGTCCTGGGGAATCGAGCCTCGAACCGGGGTCCTTAGGCTTCACAGGCAAGCGCTTAACCACTAAGCCATCTCTCCAGCCCAAGCTTTGGTTTATTTTCAAATTTAGACTCTCTATGTAGCTGAAAATGGTCTTGAGTTTCTAATCCATCTGCCTCCACCTCCCAAGTTCAGGGGTCCCAGGGGTTTGCTACCCTACCCAGTTAACCCAGTGCTGGGGATCATATCTTGGGTTTCAAGCTTGCTAGCCAAGTACACCGCCAACTGAGCTACACCCAAGCCCTTTAGAGCACTGTGCAGTCCAGGCTGGCTTTGAACTTGTAGTGTAGCTGAGACTGGCTTGGAATTCCTAATTCTTCTGCCTTCACCTCCCGAGTTTAAGGATGGTTACAGGTGTGTACTACTACAGCCAGCTTTTGTTTTGCTTTTTGAGACAAAGTCTCTCTCTGTAGCCTAGGCTGGCCTCCATCTGATAATCCTCATAGCTCAGCCTCCTGAATGCTGGGATTACAGGCATGTGCACATTGCCTTTGGTCTTAGCATGTAATACTACAGGCTCACATAATACTACAGGCTAACAAAGACACGTCTTCTCTACCCATGACCTTGTTCGCTGGTTGCATGTGAATAAAGAAAGCATCATAAACTGAGGTTGTCCTGGAAGATGTTTCAGAGCAAGGTGGAAAGTTCTAGCTGATCCCAGGAAGAAATGTAACTTCACTTGACACTGATAGAAACCCGACTAAATCTTATAGCTAATTAAATAAGGACCAGAATGACGATTTTAATAGATGTGACCTTTTGTGCCCCTTTTGGGGATGTCTAAGGCACTGCATATCTCCCTGGAGACATCACAAGCTAGTGGCATACACCTGTGATTCTAGCACGTGGGAGGGGGAAGCAGGAAGACAGAAGGAGTTGTTTAAGTTCAGGCTCAGCCACATAGTGAATTGGAGGCTAGTTTGGCATTTTTGAGAGCCTGTCTCCTCAAAAAACAAACCAAAAAAAAAAAAAAAAAAAAAAAAAAAACACCTCCAAAAGCATAGTTGCCTTGCAGTTGTGTAAGAATCTATTTACACAATTTCCCCCAAACAGGGACTTCGCTCACTGATTTCTTTTTGTTCACTGATTTATCTAATCAATGTCTCTCATTTGTTGGAATGGTACATGTATCATGTGTCAACTTGTTTAGCTTATATTACCAAGTAATTCAAGTAAGAGCCTTTAACCTTTGAGCCTGTACCAAATAACTCAATAAAAAAGTAAGTTAGGGCTGGAGAGATGGCTTAGTGGGTAGGTGCTTGCCTGTGAAGCCCTGGTTTGAGGCTTGACTCCCCAGGACCCACGTTAGCCAGATACAAGGGGGCACACATGTCTGGAGTTCGTTTGCAGTGGCTGGAAGCCCTGGTGCACCCATTCTCATTCTCTCTCTCTCTCTCTCTCTCTCTCTCTCTCTCTCCCTCTTTATCTCTGTGACTGTCACTTTCAAATAAATAAATAAAAATAAAAATAAATGTTTAAAAAAGTAAGTTACTATATGTTTACATCTTACACAGTGGTTGAGCATTTGCCTAGCCCTAATTCAATCTCTAGTACTAAAGACAACAATAAAATCTAATCTATTTGTTACTGGGAAGGTATTTTTGTAGCTGTAACTAACATCTGCAACTAGTTGACCATAAATCAAGGAGATCTTTCTCAGTAATATTCATGCCTCATCTCGTTACCACAAGGCCTTTAAAGGTAACCAGAGGCTTTAAAGACAGCTTCAGTTTCTTGTCCAGTTCCCAGTCTCCTGGCCTGCCACGTGCTTTCATTTCTTACTTGCCCGGCCTGCCCACACAATTGTGCAAGCCAGTTACTGTGATAAGTCTGAACAACTACGTGAAGTGTGGAGCCAATAACAAAAATGTGAGCCTGTGGCAGATATATGTTGATTTCCAGAACTGAGCGCACAAAGCTTTATGGCTTTTTTTGGTAAGTGAATGAGAGAAATAATGATTTTCATTGCCAGCACTGTGTTTAGGCAAAACATGTGGTGGTATCATTGAGGTGTTCCCCCATACACTGAGGTGTTCTGAATGTTGGATTCTAAGCTGATAGAGATTTGGGAATGAATGCCTCCTGGAGGCAGTGTATTGTTGGGGCGGGCTTATGAGTGTTATAGCCTATTTCCCCTTGCCAGTATTTGGCTCACTCTCCTGTTGCTGTTGTTCATCTGGTGTTGGCCAGGAGGTGATATCCACCCTCTACTCATGTCATCACTTTTCCCCTGCCATCTCAGAGTTTCCCCTCGAGCCTGAAAGCCAAAATAAATCTTTTTTTCCCTCACAAGCTGCTTTTGGTCAGGTGTTTACTGCAGCAATGTGAACCTGACTGCAACAGTAAAGTTGGTACCAAAATGATGGACTATTGCTGCTAGACACTTGGATGTGTGGCTTTTGGTCTTTTGGAGATGCTTCTTGATGAAAGAATGTGGAAGAATTTGAAACATTGTCTTAAAAGATGCCTGCAGTGCTGTAAGTACAGGTTGATGGACTATTCTGGTCAGAGTTGAAAGACCTGAATGCAGTGAGAACTATGAACAGTGAGGTTTGGCTTATAAGGGTGAGAAAGAGCTTTGCCTGGACTGGGATAGAAGTAGTTTGTGTGAGAGGCTTGCTATTATGCCTGTGTCTTGAGAATTTGTGAAAGGTTGCATTGTATAGGAATAGTGTGTGGGTTTTGCACAGGAAAAAAAAATGAAATCTTTGGGCTGAAATTGCTACCTGTTCAGCTGCAATTGTTTAAGAGATTACAACCATTGAAATTTGGGCCAGCTGACCTGCATTTGGACAATAGGAAAAACAGAGTCTTTTTTTGTTTGTTTGTTTTTGTTTTTCGAGGTAGGGTCTCACTCTGGCTCAGGTTTACCTGGAATTTACTATGTAATCTCAGGGTGGCCTCGAACTCTTGGCAATCCTCCTACCTCTGCCTCCCGAGTGCTGAGATTAAAGGCGTGCACCACCACGCCCGGCTCAAACACTGAGTCTTTTGAAGGGGTTTGAACACTGAAGGTGTATCCATTCTTCAAAGTCAGTTTTATTCCCCCCTTCATTAACAAGTTGGTAGCCCACCTTGCATTATGTAGTATAACCAGTGCAGGAAAGAGAGGGCCATTTGACTTTGCAACACAGGCTTGTATTTTAGAAATGAAAATGGGCAATATGGTGCAGGCTTGTTGGATTGCCTGCATGGAGACCTGATGGAGCTATGAGGATGAACCGTGGGTTGCACTTACAGACTCAATGGAGATGCCAAGACTATGGGATGGTTGCCAAGGAGAGCTGCTGGCACTAGATGAAGTTTTCTGGGACTATGAATAGACTAGCTGGAGGCTGGAGGGGTAGAATTGAAACCACAGAGACTTGTCATTGGTTAGAATTATTGGACTTGGAGATTTGTCACTGACTAGACTTGTTGGACTTGGAGCTACAGAGTTTGATGTTTGCCCTGTTTAAATCTTGTATTGGTTGAGTATTTCTTTGCTATGCCCAATGCCATCTTTTACAGTGTGAATTTTTAGTCTGTGCCATTATGGGTTTTCTGAGGGATTTTTTTGTTTTGTTTTGGTATTATGACTCAGTAAAAGACCTTGGACTATGAGGATGCTTGAACATCATTAGGATTGATTAAAAACTATGGGGACTTTTAAAGATGGATGAACACATTGCACTTTACATCATGGATGATTATTAGTTTATGAGAGCCAGGGACAGAATGTGGTGGTTTGATTGAGGCGTCCCCCATAAATTTAGGTGTTCTGAATATTAGGTTCCCAGCTGATGGAGATTTGGGGATTAATTCCTCCTAGAGGCAGTGGATTATAGGGGGCGGGCTTACGGGTACTGTAGCCAGCTTCCTCTTGCCAGCATTTGGCACACTCTGCTGTTGCTATTGTCCACCTGATGTTGGCCAGGATTTGATGTGCACCCTCTGCTTATGCCATCATTTTCCCCTGCCATCATGGAGCTTCCCTTCAAGTGTGTAAACCAAAATAAACTTTTTCTCCCACAAGCTGCTCTTGGTCTGGTGTTTTTTGCCAGCAATGCAAACCCATCTGCAACAAAATCATAATGTGCTTTCCTAAGTTTTAATATCACCAGCTTATTTCAGAAAAAAACCATGCTTTTCAATTCTTTCATACTTTTCAATTTAATGACATAAAAGAAGTATATTATTATGTTGAACTGGGCTTTAAGGGAACTTTAGTGACAGTGAAATTGAGGGAATGGAAACATTCCACATGTGACAGGAAATAAGCATCTTTGGTGCCATTACTACAGATGGGGAGCACATGTACTGAAAAAAATAGGTCTTCCTTTTTTTGTGTATAACTGTTTCAAGCCAGGTTATTTGTTTTCATTGCCAATCAACATTTTATTTTGCTGAACTATGTCATCTTTGTAACATTCTCAAGCTATTATTCTCCTTTGGAATAATTTTAAACAAATAATCCAGTATGGATTATTATGACTTGGGCTTGAGGCTCTGGAGTAAGGCCTCGCTGAACCAGTGCCTTTCAGATAGAACTCAAATCCATTTAAACATGCCTCCAAATGATTCTTAGGCACGGTAAGAGTTGAACATTGCCGAGGAATGAAAAAAATATATGCATTTTTATAATAAAAATTCAAAGCATATTTTTATTTTTCCTTTTTGTTTGCTTAAAGTATAGATCTATCACTCTCAAAGTAAGGATATAATGATACCCACCTTTAATACTGCATTCAGGAAGCTGAGGCAGAAGGATCATGAGTTCAAGGGCCATATAATAAGACCCAGTCTCAAAAAATAAAGACAAAAACAAAACCAGAAAAATCCTTAAAACAAATCCCAGAACTAGCCACTCTCTAAAGGGCCTAAGAACCCCTGGAATCTCCTAGTCCTTTTCACTGAATCCACAAAAATCAAAACTGTTTTTATAATAATACTAAGATTTTATTTAATACTCATTCTTTCATAAGTACATAGTGGAATTTTCCCAAGACTGAATGGCATGGGACCCCTGACAGATCAAATGCAGAGTCAAATGGAGAACTCTGGCTTGCTTCTCTAAACTAGCCATTAAAGATCCTCCAAGTATCAGGGTGAGGTGGTGGTGCACACCTTTAATCCAACACTTGGGAGGCAGAGGTAGGAGGATCGCCATGAGTCTGAGGCCAACCTGCGACTACAGAGTGAATTCCAGGTCAGCCTGGGCTAGGGTGAGACCCTACCTTGAAAAACAAAACAAAAAAAGATTCTCCAAGTATAAAGAATGGTCCATTTCATTACCTTCTTTCTTTCTTGTTTAAGAAAAAAAAAATATTTTTTTTCTTTTTAAATGCTATGCCAGAGCTAGTGAGATGGCTAAATGGTTAAAGGTAATTGTTTAATGATACTTAATGGCCTGGGTTTGATTCCCCAGAACCCACATAAAACTAGCATAAAGTGGTATATTGGCCCATATTCTCTCTCTCTCTCTCTCTCTCTCTCTCTGTCTCTTTCTCTCATAAATAAATAAATTGTTAAAAACCTTTTGTGCTAATATGTAATGAGTTAATTGTTGCTTAAGACAAATTAACAAGTATGTATCTTTCAAATCACATGGTGTTCATTTCTAACTAGTTGGATATAAATAGATATAATCCACATCCAAAAATCTCTTTGGTATAGTCAATATTTTTTATTTATTTATTTATTTTTTGGTTTTCCAAGGTAGGGTCTCACTCTGGTCCAGGCTGACCTGGAATTAACTCTGTAGTCTCAGGGTGGCCTTGAACTCATGGCAATCCTCCTACCCCTGCCTCCCGAGTGCTGGGATTAAAGGCGTGCGCCACCATGCCCGTCAAGTCAATAATTTTTAAGGCATGGGGGTGGTTATCCTAAGCCAAAAAAAACTTAAGAAGTGTACCAAATTTACTGTTTCTTCCAAAAGAAGGCTGCAGTTACCTCAGTGATGACTCTTTTATGGTCCTTGATCAGCTGTGCATTCCGGATCTTTTGATTTATAGCTGAGCAACTGTTTTACCAGGTGAGTGACTATCCTGTTCAAAGGATGTCGGAGAGATCCTTTTGACCATCCAAGACTAAGCAGTGCTGGTTTCCATGAAGACAGAGTAAAAAACTAGAAAAACATGCCCTCAGAATTCCATCCAAGTAGCCAAGTCTGGTCAACACTGCAAGAGGAATAGATGGGATACTGTTGAGACAAAGATATTTTCGGTACACATAATCTTACACAGCTAAAATAACATCCTCTGTGAAGCAAACATGCCTAGAGTCAATATATCTTTCCCTGCTATTTTATCTTGAGCAAATCAAAACCTTAGGTTCTCTTTTTGTCTGGGATTTATATTGGAATTTAACACTCATTCATTATTCATTCTCTCCTTTATTCAACAAGTATTTGTTAAATATCTCCTTAGCTCTAGACACACTGTTAAGCGCTGAAAATACAGAGATAAATGACCTAATGTCTGACCTGAGATACAAGCAGTCTATGAGGAGATAAATGCCAAAACATACTTAAGGCAACGAAGTGACTTTGATGGAAATAGCTCTCCATATTCACACCCTTTACCGTCTTTCTTCAGTTCCACATAGCGCTTATCAACACGATGTACCGTGCATTTATCTTAATGAGTGAGTGTGTGGGTGGATTGCTGTTATGTCATTTAACTATGTTCCAAGCAGACAGGGACATTATATATATATATATAAAATATATATATATAAAATTTTTTTTTCCTGACACATGGTTGACAGTCAACAACTATTGGTTGGATGAAAATTTTAAAAAGGAAACCAAAAGCTGGATGTGGTGGTTCATACCTTTTTTTTCTAACTAATTTATGTTTTACTATCCCATGGTAATGCCCTCCCCACCCCCCCCCACTTTCTTCCCCTTTGAAACACATTCTCCGTCATATCCCCTCCCCCTCTCCGTCAGTCTCTTCTTTTGATGTCGTGATCTTTTTTTCCTCCTCTTATGATGGTCTTGTGTAGGTAGTGTCAGGCACTGTATAAGGTACTTTACTCATTGTTATGGCCAAACACCTGACAGGAAACAAGGAAAGAATGTAATTCCCATTTTACAGATGCAAACGTTGGCGCTCAGAGGGGTTATGAGATATGTGGCAGCGCTGGACTCCAGCAGCCAGCTGTGGCAACAGAAACCAGACTAAGACGCATGCATTGTAACCACATTCCCTTGGTCTGCATACGTGTCTTATTTATACTCAGTATGCACTGTTTTCTAGAACACACATCTTCAGCCCCACTGGCCGCTCCCACCCCACCCTCCGGTGCTGGTCACAGCCTGTGAGCCTCCTCCGTCACTTCTTCCCAGCACCATGGTGCCTTCTGAGTCATCCCAAGGTCACTGCCATCAGAAAAGAGAAGGTTCTCTAACCAAAAGTGAGAGTAGCATTAATACCCGGGTGTGAGCATTAGGAGAAGCGCTTCCTGGGCTCTTTAATCCCAGCCTCAGAAGATTGAGGTAGGAGGAGCACTGAGTTTGAGGGCAGTCTGGGCCATCAGGTAAGTTTCAGATCAGTCTGGGATAGAGGGACGCACTGCCTCAAAAATAAAATAAAATAAAATATTATAAAATAAAATAAAATAAAATAAAATAAAATAAAATAAAATAAAATAAAATAAAATAAAATAAAATAAAATAAATAAAATAAAATATTATAAAATAAAAATTATGAAAGAAAGAGAGAGGGGGAGAGAAGAGGGGAAGAGGCAGACAGAAAGGGTGCCCCAGTGCCTCCAGCCACTGCCAACGAACTCCAGAAGCATGTGCCACTTTGTGCACGTGCCCCGTGTGGGTACTAGGGAATTCTCCCAGAGGTGCTGACACTCCGGCTCTCAGCCTGTTTCTTTCTCATCCTCAACCCTCCACGACCTTCCTTCTGGGTAAGAAGGAAGACTTTTTTTTTTTTTTTTAATCAAATCACTACAAAGTGATTTGTATTCTGATTCAAGAACTAGATTTTCTTATTTGGGCCCGGGGGGGGGGAGGGGTTGCTTGATTGGGTGTGTAATGTATGTGATGCTATTGTAGAAATGTTTTTTTGGAAAGCTCACTCAAATGCCAGTATGAGTGAAAGTAGAGGCGTTTATTTACCTGGAAATAACCCTTTAAAGAAGCTCTGGCGCCAAGCTGAGATTTTATTTCCATTTTATAGTTTGCACAGCCAAGGGGAGGGGTAAGCAGACAAAAAGGCTGTGTCAATTTGCATATCAATCATTACTGTAGCCCATGTTACTTTGTTTTAGCCTAAACTGTCTTCCCTTCCTATCATCCCTCTGGGCCCTTCCTGGATAGTTTTCTCCTTAGGATTTGTTTTGTTTTGTTTTTCGAGGTAGGTTCTCACTCTAGCTCAGGCTGACCTGGAATTCACTATGTAGTCTCGGGGTGGCATCAAGGCAATTCTCCTACCCCAGCCTCCCAAGTGGTAGGCTTTAAGGCGTGCGCCACCATGCCCTGACTTCTTTTGGATATTTTCATATGCTGACAAGGATAAGTTTAGCTCTTTAGCAATTAACTCTTACAGTAACTCAGCGGATCTGTTCACTTTCGGCTTCTTTCCTATAATGTGATGTGTGTATGTGCAATGTGCCCACGTGCTCACCGGTGACAGGATGGGAGGAGCTTGCAGATCATCGCGGGCCCTGCTCCACAGCCCTCTGTCTGTTTTCAGTTGAGCCAGAATCGCTTACTGATTCCAGAGCTTGATGGTTTTGTTTTTTGGGTTTTTTTTGTTTTTTTGCCTGCACCAGGTGATTCTTCGGTCTCTGCTCCCCTTTGCAGGACTGGGGTTACCAACCCTGGCAGCCACACCCAACTGCTTATGTGGAATCTGGAGATTTGAACTCTGTCATGTTGTAGGTTCCCTAGTGCATTTAACCACAAAGTCATCTTGCCAGTCTTGTATTTATTCTTAAAACACTATTATGTCCTCCATTGTTCTTTCTTTCTTTCCTTCTTTCCTTCTTTCCTCCTTCCTTCCCTCCCTTCCTTCCTTCCTCCCTCCCTCCCTCCCTCCCTCCCTCCCTCCCTCCCTCCCTCCCTCCCTCCCTCCCTCCCTCCCTCCCTCCCTCCCTCCCTCCCTCCCTCTCTCTCTCTCTCTCTCTTTCTTTCTTTCTTTCTTTCTTTCTTTCTTTTTTGTTCTCTTTTCAAGGTAGGGTCTCAGGCTGACCTGGAATTCACTATGTAGTCTCAGGGTGGCCTCGAACTCACAGCGATCCTCCTACCTCTGCCTCCCGAGTGCTGCGACTAAAGGCATGCACCACCACGCCCGGCCCATCTTTCTTTTTAGAAAAATATTGTTGGACTGGAGTGATGGCTTAGTGGTTAAGATACTGGCCTGCAAAGCCAAAGGACCCAGATTTGATTCCCCAGGACCCAGGTAAGCCAGATGCACAAGGTGGTGCATGCATTTGGGATTCGTCTGCCGTGCCTGAAGGCCTTGGCATGCCAATTCCCCCTCTTTTTGCTCTCAAATAAATAAAAAATGTAAACGTTTTAAAATATTTTTATTTATGTATTTGCAAATAGAGAATGAGGTGTCAGTGGGGGTAGGGGGTGGATTAGCCAGGGTTTCTAGCCATTGCAAAAGAACTCCAGATGCATGCCCCATCTCGTACATCTGGCTTTACGTGGGTACTGGGGAATCGAACCCAGGCCATCAGGCTTTGCAAGGAAGCACTTTTAACCCCTCAGCCATCTCCCCAGCCCTTGCCTGCATCTCTTTATTCAAGGAGCATCACACAGTAAGCTAACTGATTTTACAGCTAACTCAAAGAAAGTCAGGGAAGTGGTTTTGTAGTGTAGAAACTGAAATAAAGAGGGAATGACTAACCCCAAAATATAGTTATGTCTTAACAGTTCTTGATTTTAATATTGTACCAGACCAATGTTTATCAAGTTTAAGAATTAAGTTAAGGGGGGCTGGGGAGATGGCTTAGTAGTTAAGATCCTTGCCTACAAAGCCTGTCCCGACCAGCAGGACCTCGTTATTCGTGGGGGCGAGGGGGACCCTAACCTGAAATAAGATGGGTGAGAGAGAGGAAGAGACTCAAGCAAATGTACACTTGTCAAGAGTCCAATTTTATTGAGCCACAGCGGCCTTTTTAAGGGTTAGGGTTAGGGTCTTGGGTGAGGGGGGGGCTGGAGGAGGCAGGTGGTGGAAAGTTACAGAATCTTCTTGGCCTTTGGCCTAGGACAGTTTGCAGTTATTCCAAGAATTCACGGTATAGTTCTCACGTCTCTGCAGTCACCAGGCAGGATGTTAATTAGTTAGGTGTGGCGGGGTGAGGGGATGGAATCAGTTAGGTATGGCAGGGTGGGGGGATGAGGAAAGGTCGGAAGTTGCTCAGGGCAGAAGTTATCTCAGGGCAGAGGTTATCTCAGGGCAAAGGTCTGTTCAGGGCTCATCTCCTCGTCTCCAACAAAAGCCAAAGGACCTAGGTTTTATTCCCCAGGACCCGGGTAAGCCAGATGCACAAGGTGATGCACGCATCTGGAGTTCGTTTTAAGCGGCTAGAGGCCCTTGCATGCCCATTCTCTCTCCCTCTCTTTCTCTCTCTCCCAAATAAATAATAAATAAAAATATTGGGCTGGAGAGAAGGCCTAGCAGTTAAGCTCTTGTCTGTGAAGCCTAAGGACCCCGGTTCGAGGCTCAGTTCCCCAGGACCCACGTTAGCCAGATGCACAAGGGGACACACGCTCTGGAGTTCATTTGCAGTGGCTGGAAGCCCTGGCGCGCCCATTCTCTCCTTCTGCCTCTTTCTCTCTCTGTTGATCTCAAATAAATACATAAAAATAAACAAAAATATTTTTAAAAGAATTAAATTTAGGAGCTTGAGTTCATTCTCTCTTAAATAAATAATTTTTTTTTGAGGTAGGATCTCACTAGTCCAGGCTGACCTGGAATTCAGTCTGTAGTTCTAGGCTGGCCTTGAACTCACAGTGATCCTGAATGCTGGGATTTTTCTTTTTTCCTTTCTTTCTTTCTTTCTTTCTTTCTTTCTTTCTTTCTTTCTTTCTTTCTTTCTTTCTTTTTTAAGATAAAGCCCCAAGACTTTGTACACTTAATTCAGTGATAAAAACACTACTTTATGAAAGAAAACTTAATCTATAAGTAAAAATGTTCAAATTTGCATTAGTACATTAGCACTACAAACATTCTTGTAGTAACAGGTAAGGTGATTTTTTTTTTTTTTTACACTATCTTTAGAATGAAATTTGTACATCTGAAATTCCACAGGAAGCTCCCAAGCCCCAAAGAATGCAGCCCAACCTGCCCCACCAAGTTTGAGGAAACCTATACCAGGCAGAAGTTTATTTCTACACAAAAGCATTCTCAGTTGCATAGCGAGCCGTTGGGGGTCCTGACAGTGTAGAGCACCACGCCTATTTAATACCTTCCGTACAGGTAAAGCAGGCAGCAGTTGAGGCACAGAGCTTCCCCTTTGCCCAGGTAAGGTGCAGTTCATTTGCCCTCTGGTTGTCTGCTGAGTGAATGGCTGACACAGTAAGTGCAGGCAAAACCCCTCTTGAATTTCTGTGTATTAGCCACTCTCTGTGCCTGGCTGATTTCTGTTCTCCTGAACAGACACCTTCATTCCATCCACAGCCGAAAGAGCGCCAAGGCCTTGGAAACGCTCAGTGGTCCGAGGCTGTTGGCTGCCTGCTTGGTCAGACTTGGAATATCTAGCCGCTTGCCATAGCATAGGGTGTCTCAAGGGGTTTGGGATCATTTTCAACCAGAATTCAGAGGGGTCATGTTACAAGGTTATTTGTCTAAGAGGCACTTGGCACAGGTTCAGGACACCACCTCCTTACTGCACAGCCTTCTGAAGTAGCATATGGGAGAGGAGGAAACCGGAAGAGGCTCAGATTAACCCCTTAAAGGCAAATTGAGGAGGGGGTGGAGGACTAATAATAACCTGAGGGACTCCTTTGTAGAACTGCTCTACAGTGTTGAGCAGGAATTTCAGAGTAATAATTAGCAAACGTTTTATTTAGATCCTAAAAGTCTACCATTTCAAACATACTGATCTTGAAAGTCTCATATAAATTTTATTATTGCTGGGCGTGCTGGCGCATACCTGTAATCCCAGCATCAGGAGGCAGAGGTAGGAGGATCGCCATGAGTTCAAGGCCACCCTGAGACTACAGAGTGAATTGCAGGTCAGCCTGAACTACACTTAGACCCTACCTCAAAAAAAGAAAGAAATTTTATTATTATATTATAGGAAGGAATAGTGTCTTTTGTTTTGTTCTGTTTTGAGGTAGGGTCCCGCTCTAATCCAGGCTGATCTGGGATTCACTGTGTAGTTTCAGGTGGGCCTTGAACTCACTGTGATCCTCCTACCTCAGCCTCCTGAGTGCTGGGATTAAATGCATGAGCTTCCACTCCACCATACCCGGGGCATATTTTTAAAATCAGGATCTCACTATGTAGTCCAGGCTGGCTTTGAACTTGTGATCCTCCTTCCTATTTTAGCCTGGTGAGTTGCTGGGATTGTAGGCATGCGCCACCATACCAACTTCATTGGCAAAATTGTGAAGTTCTTCAGTGATAGGATGGGAAGTGATTTTTTTCCCCTGTCATTCTCTGGATTTCTGTACTTGTCCAGTGGGCCACAAAGAGGGAAAAGGAGGCATGTAGATTCAGACTTACTGGCTCCACTTTCTAATACGATCTCCATGTGACCTTGGGCAAGTTATTAATCTTACTTATTTTTGTCTCTTTCTGTAAAATGGTGATAATATTACAATCCCTAAAGGCTCTAAAGGTTCTCAGAGGAAATAAACAAGACAATCCCAGTAAAGCCTTAAAGAATGTCTGGCTCACCCTCAAAATTTCTCTATTATTATTATTACTAGTATATTCATTGTTTCCCAGATTCATTTTTTTCTGTCTCATTTTCACCTTCTTCTTCTTTTTTTTAATGTGTGTGTGTATTTTTTAAAATATACATTTGGTATTTTGAGGTAGGGGCTTGCTCTATCCCAGGCTAACGTGGAATTCACTATGTAATTTAAGGTAGCCTTGAACTCACAGCAATCCTTCTTTCTACCTCTGCCTCCCAAAGTGTGGGCCACCATGACTGGCTAAAAAAAAATTTTAATTATTTATTTATTTGCAAGGAAAAAGCAAATGAGAGAGAAGAAATGGGTGTGATAAGGCCTCTTGGCACTGTGAATGAACTCCAGATACATATACCACTTTGTGCATCTGGCTGTATGTGGGTACTGGGGAATCAAACCTGGTTCACCCGACTTTGCTAGCTAGTACCTTTACCCACTGAGCCATCTCTCCAGTCCTCATTTTTTAAAAATATTTTTAATTAATTAATTTATTTTACAGAGAAAGAGGGGGAGAGAAAGAGAGAGAATGGGCACGCCAGGGCCTCCAGCCACTGCAAACGAACTCCAGATGTGTGCGCCCCTTGTGCATCTGGCTAACGTGGGACCTGGGGAATCGAGCCTGGGTCCTTTGGCTTTGCAGGCAAATGCCTTAACCGCTAAGCCGTCCCTCCAGCTCTCCAGTCCTCATTTTTAACGTCTTAATAGGGATGTATCTTATAATCGTTGGTCTGATATGGCTCAATAACTATCCCTCTTTATCTGTCCTGCTCACATGGACGGATGCATCTTAAGGTGACATTTTTACTTTGTGTTGATGGAGAAGTCATTTTCCCACTTGCCTCTTTCTTCATTGTGATGACTGAGGTGACATTGTGACACTCGTGCCTACTGCCTCCGGTCGGTCTTGTCTGCCTGCTGCTTTTCCACTCCAGCAGGGTGTCGTCTCCCAGCCTGCAGAGACTCTCTCCTTCCTCGCCAGCTTTGCTTGGAACTGATCTAGCTAGAGCAAGTCTCACGCCCCTTGTTCTTGCCCTGTGGGGAGTTGGGGGTACTGTAGCATGGAAGAGGTGAGAAGGTTAAACCAAGTGAAGTATTCAGGACTTTTGCAGTAAATGAGAAGGCACAGAGGGGTGAGATTTCCCTTTGATGGCCATGTTCATTAAGCGGAAGCTCTAGCCAGGTCACGCCAATAGCTGACGGTGGTGGTCTCATTCAGCCAGCTGGGCAGTTTGCACTTGACTGTTGCAACCAGGGGCTGTGACTCTAAGAGGTTCACAGGGCACTTTGAACTTGTTGGTTACTCCTGTTTATGGGGTCTTTATCCTGGGGAGGGGGACAGGGCCGGGACTTGTTGCCTTTATGAAGATGAGCCCAGCAGGGTTCCAAACTTACTCCCCACTCTGTGATCTCAATATGGCTCAGATAAAGAAGGCCAGCTTCTGTGGGCTAGTAACCAGAAGCAAGACAGATAAGAAACAAAGGGGGAGTGTGGCGCACGCCTCTAATCCCAGCACTTGGAGGCAGAGGTAGGAGTATCATTGTGAGTTCGAGGCCGCCCTGAGACTACATAGTGAATTCCAGGTCAGCCTGGGCTATAGTGAGACCCTACCTTGAAAAACAAAAACAAACAAACAAACAAAAAAAATTAAGACCAAAGACAGACAAGACCAGTTCACAGTATGTCACATGACCCATCTAAACTTGCATAAGCCCTTCATGATTGATTCCATGGGAGCTATTTTAAAACTCTGTAAGTTTAAACTATTATTAAGCAATACATATACATTTAATATTCATTTATTTATTTGTGAGAGGAGAGTGAGTGTGAGATAGAGAGTGGGTGCACCAGGGCCTCTTACTACTGCAAATGAACTCTAGACAATGCACCACTCTGTGCATCTGGCTTTAGGTGGGTACTGGGGAGTTGAATCCAAGCCGGGAGACTTTGCAAGCAAGCACCTTTAACCACTGAACCATTTCCCCAGCCCCCAAATAATTTTTAAAATATTTTATTTATTTATCTGAGAAAAAAACGAGAGCAGAGAGAGAGAGAGAGAGAGAATGAATGGTCATACTGGGACCTCTGGCCACTGCAAACCACCTTATGCATCTGGATTATGTGGGCTCTGGGGAAACAAACCTGGGTCCTTTGGCTTTGTAGGCAAGCACCTTAACCGTTAAGCCATCTCTCCAGCCCCCAAAATAATTTTTACTTATAGGCATGGACATGAATTCTTTTGGTGGAGAGACAACCCTCTTGCTTCCATCCTTCTACCTCCCTATCCCCATGCAAAGCCAGTTTTATGCTTTTTGTGTTAGCACACTCATTTCATCATTCCTTACCCATCATATTTTGTGCTTCCTTGATTTCTCCTTTAAATCAGTTCCCTGGTTCATTTCTTTAATAACTTAGGTAAGATCTTTAATGTGTTCATTTTATATCTGTATGAGTACCATGACTTACTTCTTTTGAAAATATCTTCTAAGCTGAGTTTGGTGGCATATGCCTGTCATCTAGCACTAGAAGGCTAAAAGCAGGAGGATCATGAGTTCAAGGCCGCTCTTGGCTTTACAGCAAGTCTCAAAAAGACTCAGGAGGCAGAGGTAGGAGGATCACCGTGAGTTCAAGGACACATACGTCTGGAGTTCGTTTGCAGTGGTTGGAGCCCTGGCATGCTCATTCTCTCTCTCTCTCCCTCTCTTTTTCCCTCTTTCTCTCTGTCAAATAAATAAATAAAAATTATATTAAAAAAGAGAATACCTTAGAGACAGTTCTTAAAAAAAGAAAAGAAAAGAAGCTGGGCATGGTGGCACATGCCTTTAATCCCAGCAGTCAGGAGGCAGAAGTAGGAGGATCATTGTGAGTTCGAGGACACTCTGAGACTACATAGTGAATTCAAGGTCAGCCTGAGCTAGAGTGAGACCCCACCTCAAAAAAAAAAAAAAAAGAAATGAAAATGTGGGTCAAGGTAGGGCTGGGATACCCGGTTGTTGGTCAGAAAGATTCCTGTGACCCAAAACCAAAACAGGCTATTGCCAATGCTCTTGGATACTTCCCAGAACTAGGAATCATAAGACCCTGTTACTGAAGATACCATCTGCTTCCGTTGTAATACATTGAGAAATCAAGCTGGAACTGAGTTGGAAGCCTCCTCTCTGTCACAGTGCTTAAAAGTGCTACCTAGGCTGCTAGGGTAGAAAATGTATCAATAGCATTACCCAGCAGTGGAATCTGTGAGCTATGTAGTTGGCCAGCCAGGCAAAGGGTGCCCACTGGTTCAAGAGTGACATGACCATTGTGGGGTAACCAACTGCCCTCTGATTGGATGTGAGCACTATTTCACAGGGGAGAAGTCATGCCTGGTACTAAACTCAGTCAAAAGCCTGTGACTGGGAAGGTCAGAAGCCCAAGGGAGAAGGAGAAGACGTCATGCCCATCAAATCGCCTTATAATATGTATGTTTTCGCCCATAGATTAGTATTGTTCTCACTTTTTTGTCAGAGAAACTTCTTTATGCAGTTGGTGGTGATCACTAGAGAGACTCAAAGCTTGTCAAAGCACAGAGAATAAGAGATTGTCGAGTGTTCGGGGCTAAATGAGACATCTTTATCACACCCTCCAAGGTTTAGTCAGGGAGCGTTGTGGAAGAGAGGACAGAAAAAATGTAAGATCCAGATGATAAGGAGGAGTGCTCTGGGACGGCGTGTTCTGGACGTGAAGCGGCCATTGCCTTAATGATCTCACAGTGACTCTGGTCACCTGCTAAGACCTGCGCGATACAGGGCCATCAGCATGCTGTCATGGATGGTGGAGGAGGGGAAAAGGCATGAAAGTAGAATAGGGGCTGTTGTAGTCAGGTTCGCTCTGCTGGCAAAAACACCTGACCAAGAGCAGCTTGTGGGGAGAAAAAAAGTTTATTTTGGCTTACAGATTCAAGGGGAAGCTCCACAATGGCAGGGGAAAATAACATGAGCAGAGGGTGGACAACAGCAACAGGAGAGTGTGCCAAACACTGGCAAGGGGAAACTGGCTGTAACACCCATAAGCCCACACCCAATAGTACACTACCTCCAGGAGGTATTAATTCCCAAATCTCTATCAGCTGGGAACCTAGCATTCAGAACACCCAAGTTTATGGGGAACACCTGAATCAAACAGCCACTGGGACCAAAGAAGGTAATGGAAGAGGATCATGATCAGAATATGTTATTTACATGTATGAAACTTGTCAATAAAAATGCACAGCTGGAGAGATGGCTTAATTGGTCAAGTGTTTGCCACACATGCATGAAGACCTGAGTTTGGATTCCTTGTTCCCATGTGAAATACCTGGAGTGATGATGTAATAATCCCAACAGTGGGGAGGTGGAGGCAAGAAACTCCTGAATCTAACTGGCTAGCTAGGCTAGGCAATTGTGGAGCTCCAGATTTCATATGATACCCTGTCTCAAAGAATAAGGTGGGCGGTAATAGATACCCGACATCAACTCTGGCCTCTAAATACACACACGCAAGCGTGCACATGCAATGCTCTTGCACACACAAGAAGACACACTTATCTATGCACACCACACATGTACATATACAGAAAAGAAAAAAGAAAGGAAGGGACATATGTTTCAATACAAGAAATGGGATTCAAAGTGGAAAGTTAGGGGGCTTTGAGTACAATGGGTGGGAAGGATGCTACAATTAAGACTGGAAATGACTTGTTCAAAGCTTGTCCACAGACACAGGCGCCCTCTCTACTGTCTGCAAGGAAGGTGGTATTTGGATCTCATGCCTGTTCCTTGGTTCCTCTTTCAAAGCTCAAGCAAATTATGAGTGTCATTTTGTGGCTTCCTTCAGAATCCCAGGATTGTGCTTTACTATTTTAGTGGCAAAATGCCTTTTACTTATGATAATTTTTCAGTTCTTTGAAGTAAATTGTACCCTAAATAAATACATATCTAAGATTAGCCTGAGAACCAGTGTATTCATATACATATATATGCACCCCCATGCTTTTTAATATTTGCATGAATTCCTTTAGTATTTGTTTACCTAGGGAGACATTTCAATATTTTATTCAAGTAAAATATCAAGTTTAGGATAAAAATAAACCTTGTCTGAGGATATTGATTTAAGCAAAATGCATCTAAATTAAAATAATTTTATTAGGGCCTGGACAGATGGCTTAGCAGTTAAGGCACTTGCCAGTAAAGCCTAAGGACCCAGGCATGATTCCCCAGGACCCATGGAAGCCAGATGTGCAAGGGGGCACATGCACCTGGAGTTCGTTTGCAGTGGCTGGAGGCCCTGGCATGCCTATTCTCTCTCACTCACTCTCCCCCACCCTCTCAAATAAATAAATAAATACAATTTAAAAAACAACAATAATAATAACTTCACTAGACTCTCAATTTGCAAAGACATCATCCACTAAACAACTTTCTCTAAAGTAGAATATAAGGGATTTAAGATATATGCAATCATAAGGATACGTATAAAATATGCACTGTTATAGATTCATGACTAGCTAGCTCTTCAAACTCAGCTACCTCTGCTGTGGTTTCATTTAGCTCCTCGCTCTACCATATCACTAAAGAAAATATTCTAGATAGATAGGTAGATGGAGATATTCGTTATCTATATGTAGGTATAACTGTATATACATATTCAGGTGTATATGTAAATATATAATCTAATATCAGATAGTTGTAGATGCATTTATTCTTTTTCACCAAAAAGCAGCAAGCATGAATCTATAGCAAGCAGGAGACCCAGAGCTCCAACTTCCTCTTATACCTTTGGGCTGGAATTCAGATCTACCCCCAGTGATACCCTGGGGCTGGACTTCAAGATCTGCCCCCCAGTGACAACCTCCTACAGCCGGGCAGCTGGAGACCAAGTTACAAGTTTAATGTTAACACCTGAGTCAACAGGGGACATGCATTCAAACTGCCACAAGAGGCCAGGAAGAGAAGGAAATGGACCAGGTAGCAGAAGGAACCCTAACTCCCCCAAAGTGCCTGCTCTTACTCAGTTACTGCTCTCTGTCTCTTGCCTCTTGTCCTTAGGCAAGTTCCTTCCCGAGTGCCCTCTGGTCTCTGCAGCCAACTTGCTGTGGTCACAGAGCTCCAAGTCTTAGGCCAGGCCCAGCTCGACTTTTATGTTTAAGATCCCTATTCAGTTTTTCTAAAGAGGTGATTTTCAAATAGTCAAATATTCTTTGAAAAATTAAACACATCTGAAAAACATTTTGGGTAGAAATGCACTTCAACAATATAATGTGAATAAAAGTCAAACTTTCCTTGGTGACTCAGGGCCAGCAGTGTGCCCAGGATTGCTGGCCCTTTTCTGTAACAGACATTTCCTACCGTGAAGCTCGCCTGAACTTCTGTGCTCTGGGATCTGCTTACGGTTGTATCATCGTGTCATCAATATCCTTGTGAATTAGAAACTAGAAATCTTTATAAACAGGGCCTGAAAAAAAGGGCAAATGGGCAGAGTTATTGGTGTTTTTCCATAGACACAGCGCATTACCTCAGGCAAATTTGAGGCCTTCATTTTGAGTACACTGATGCCCTTGGAATTTGGCTCTTGGACCACAGCTGAATTTCTGCACTGTGACGAAGCATAATGCTATTTCCTAATCCTGGCGTCCTAAGGAATATGTTCAAAGCAGAATGCAGCCTAGAGTGGGTAATGCATTAATTAATGCTCACTTTAGAGAAGACCAACTATGTTGGCATTGATTAAAAACTCTGGAATTGGGCTGAAAAGATGGCTTAGTGGTTAAAGCACTTGTCTGCAAAGCCAAAGGACCCAGGTTCAATTCCCTAGGACCCATGTAAGCCAGATGCACAAGGTGGCATATGCGTCTGGAATTCATTTGCAGTGGCTGAAGGCCCTGGCGTGCCCATTCTCTCTATCTGCCTCTTTCTCTCTCTCAAATAAAAAAAAAAAAATTCTAATATTGAAAAAAAAATTGTATTACTTTCTTTTCTTCCTTTTTTTTTTTGTTTGTTTGTTTTTCGAGGTAGGGTCTCACTCTGGCCCAGGCTGGCCTGGAATTAGCTCTGTAGTCTCAGGGTGGCCTTGAACTCATGGCGATCCTCCTACCTCTGCCTCCCAAGTACTGGGATTAAAGGCGTGCGCCACCACGCCCGGCTTGTATTACTTTCTTCTTCAGGTAATCTATATGTCAGAATTATACTCAGCTACACACACAGTCAAGTTAAAAAGAAATGCTCGTAAGCTAGAAAGGGGCAATAAGGGAGGGAGGAGAGGGGAAGGCTTAAGGGAATGGTATTGTATATATGTAAACTGATAAACAGATTACTAGGGGGTGGAGAGGCCTAAGTGAGGTCAGGGAAAAAGTTTGAGTAAAGCAAGGGAGGGGGAAGGGTTATTCAAAATTTAAGAGGGTATGAATATGCCAAATAGAGACCTACTTTTTTGGACAATGGTGCACCCAGAAGCCATAGATTGTTACTAGAAAAACTTCAGTGCCTGAGCTCTATATTTGGGATTCATATTAAGAACTCTGAGGGGGGGGAATGCAGGGAGCGATGTTAAAATGATCTACGAACCCATTTTTGGTAGATTTTAGAAATGTAAGTGAGTAGATATGAAGAAGTGATAGCTTGCTTCATTAAAAACTAGAGCCTCCATGACTCACAACCACAGCAATGAGCAGTAATGCACACACCATGCCTTCCTTATCTTTTCACAATAGAAGGCTGCACAGTTTACGTAACATTAACAAAGGGTCAGAACAAAAAAAAAAATCTTTTTTTCCAAAATAAGTTCATCTTCTTTGCAACACTAAAGTGTTTCTAGATTTTTCTGTCTGATAGAAAACAGAGTTGAAAGTCATTCCTTGCTATCCATCAGAGGATTGGTTCCAAGATCTTCAATCCATGCCATAATCTGTGTACGCCTTATATAAAATGGCACAGTGTTTGTATGGAACTATATGTAACTCACACAAATCCTTCTGTGGATTTTATTTTATTTTATTTATTTATTTATTTATTTTTTGGTTTTTTGAGATAGGGTCTCACTCTAGCCCAGGCTGACCTGCAATTCACTCTGTAGTCTCAGGGTAGCCTCGAACTCATGGTGATCCTCCTACCTCTACCTCCCGAGTGCTGGGATTAAAGGCATGCGCCACCATGCCTGGCAAGTCAATAACTTTTAAGATAGTAGCGATGTGTCTGGAATTGGTTTGCAGTGGCTAGGGGCCCTGGTGTGCCCATTCTCTTAATCTCTCTCTAATAAATAAATAAATAAATATTAAAAAATAGTTTTGGGCTGCAGAGATGGCTTAGCAGTTAAAGGCACTTACTTGCAATGCCTAACAGCCAAAGTTCAACACCCTAGTACCCACGTAAAGCCAGGCGCACAAAACGGTGCATATGTCTGGAGTTCTCTGCAGTGGTAAAAGGGCCTGGTGTACCCATTCCTTCCCTCCACTCCTCTCTCTTTCTCTCTCTGCTTGTAAATAAATAAATACATACATAAATAAAAATATTAAAATAGTAATAAGCATTTCAATCCAAGGATGGTGGAATCTGCGGATATGGAATCAGAGACGTAGATGTCCACCTAGATTAAGTACTTACCACTTACCTTCACCTATGTTAGACACAGTCAGATTTACTAGATTTGTTGCTGCACAAGATAGATATAATCGCCTTCTCTGTCAAAGGAAGTCAGATCTCCAAGAATTAGCTTACCAACCTCAGGGATGACAGGACGGCAGAGAGGTGGTTTTCTGCCGCAAAGGGACTTATTGTCAGACTGTTTCAGTCCATTTCCAAGCCCCGAGTGCTTTGGTATCTTATGCATGCACTGGAGAACCCCTTCCCAGCACATTATGCTGTCTTCGCTCTTGGTTTTGTGGCAGAGGCAGAGTAGAAAACAGGCTCATTTAAATCCTGAGGTCTCTGGAAGGAGTTGGCCTGGGGGACGTACAGGATATTATAGCCTAGCTTTGGTTAATTAGAAAGTACACCTGACTATGCGCTGTGGCTTTGAAGAACGTTTTCAGGCATGAATCAGTCAAAGAATGGAAAATCATGGGGGGAAATGTGACTTAACCACTCTGGTGACTTTGAGAGCGCAAGCCTTCATTTTGGTACATGGTTTAGAACACAAAATGATAGGATTCTCAAGACTGTGGGAGAACACCCACTGGTTCATAATCATTAAAAATATTGATACGTTAAGATTTGTCATTTTAGTCTTTATGTACTGTTTTCTTCTTTGCTTTCTTTTTTCTGTGGTAATATGTGGTAGGACCTTTTTTCTTTTCTTTTCTTTACCTTCTTTTTTTTTTCTGAGGCTCATTTAGATTTTGTTTGTTTGTTTGTTTTGTTTTGTTTTCTGAGGTAGGGTTTCACTCTAGCCCAGGCTGACTTGGAATTCACTATGTGGTCTCAGGGTGGCCTCAAACTCACCGTGATCCTCCTACCTCTGCCTCCTGAGTACTGGGATTAAAGGCGTGTGCCAAAGCTCATTTAGATTTATCTGACACTCGTTGTATCTTTGATGGTTTTGATACATGAATAGAATGTATTTTGGTTACATTCACCCTTATACCTTCTCTTGTCCCCTTTTCCCCTTCGGTTGAACCTTCTTCACAAGTAGTCCTCCTTCTTTTTAAAAAAAACATTTTGAATATATTTAATTTAATAAATCATTTATTTGAGAGGGAGAAAGGCAGAGAGTGAAAAAGACAGAGAGAGAGGGAGAGAGAATGGGCACTCCAGGGCCTCCAGCCACTGCAAACGAACTCCAGATGCATGTGCCCCCATGTGCTTCTGGTTTACATGGGTCCTGGAGAATCGAACCGGGATACTTTGGCTTTGTAGGCAAACGCCTTAACTGCTAAGCCATCTCTCTTCTTCTTCTTTTTTATTTTTCATAACCCACCCAGTGGAGTTCGGGTTGCTGACATAGCATAGGTGTGGGATCATTTCACAGAGGATGGGCAATTTACCAGTAGCTGCGCCGCTGGAGAAAATGCCTTAACTGCCAGTAACTCCTTGGGGAGGGATGAGGGCCGCAGCTCCTCCCGCATCCCTGACAAGATGTCCTCTGCAGTCCTCTGCAGCTCCCGTGCAGGTCTCTGCAGCCTTCGTGATGAGTGCAGCAGTCAGGTCAGGCGTGGAAGACAGCACCCCACGGCCCTGCGCCTTAGCCTCTGGCTCCTACGCTTCTCAGGGAGGAAGCGTGCTAGAGCAGAGAAAAAGGATCAGCATGTTCGCCCCAAGCTCAACAGCAAGGCCTGGACCAAGGATGTGGGTTTCGTGTCCCATTTCAAGCGCTTTTTGGTTTATCTCTACTCATATGCAAATTCCGAAGGCTTTATTGAAGGCTTTGGGACCTTGCTCTCCGCCCTGCTGCGCGGTCTCAACTTCTCCCCGACAGCTAAGCCTTTGGGGGAAGCAGAAGAAGGATGATCCATCTGGCTGTAATTACCCCCTGCCGCGGAGGGCCCCAGCTCCTGCCTGAAAGGGACCGTGGAACTCTCTCCCTGTTAGCTCACAGGATCTAGATTTCCTGTAGTAGGAACTGACTGGAGACTGCATCCAAAAGACTTTAGTCTAAATCTGTTCTATCCTAGAAGACATGACTATTAGTAAGCAAGAGTCACGTGATTGCACCAACCAATGACCACCCCCCCACACCCCGGCCCCAAGGGCAGGATCCAGCAGAGCCACCCCTGTGTGTTGCCCAGGAGAGCCATCCCTGTGTGGCTGCTGCCAAGGGTGAGATGTCTGGTTGTCCTTTCAGCGCTGTTTTTAAAAAATGAACACACACTGGCGGTTATGCAACTGAGGATGTGGCAAAGTGCAAAAGAACAATTCTAAGAGTGAGCCCAGTGGTCAAATATATTAAAAGGAAAACAGTGTGAGGTTGTAATCGCCGGTTTAGAGTATAATAGTAGTGCCAACAAGTAACGAATAAAACCAAAAAAATACGCTCACATGGAGGAGGTTTATGCCTGTAATCTCAGCATTCTGGAGGCCGAGGTAGAAGGATGGCTATAAATTTAAGGCCAATCTGGGCTAGAATAAGACCTTGACTAAAAAAGAAAAGTCTGAGAAGATGGCCCAGCAGTTAAAGTCACTTGCTTGCAAAGCCTTGCAGCCTGGGTTCAGTTGTCTAGTACCCACGTAAAGCCAGATGGACAAGGCGGTGCTTATGTCTGAAGCTCATTTGCAAGGACAGGAGGCCTTGGTGGTCCCCTCTCTTTCTCTCTCCCTCTGTCTGTATCTTTGCCTATGAATAAAATTATATATATATAATATATATATATATATATATATATATATATATATATATAGTTACTTTACAAATAGATTTACGTGTAGAACTTATCTTCGCATTGTCTAAGTTGACATCTGTTTTTCTCTTGTTTGAAGAGTATTTTAAGCTTTTTAACAGTTTGCAGGTATAAACAGCCTTGCTAACATGCTCTCTAGCTGAGGATAGTCTAGTGAATACCCTCTTGCATTCTTTTGGTGTTTTTTTTTTTTCTTACATGTGTTGCAAAATATGATGTTACATTTCTTTAATTCTAACATAGCAAAACATGGCATAGTGACGATGTTTGCTCGCACCAACTTTGCTTCTTTCTGCTTCCCGTTAGACAATGTCTCCAACTCCCACCCCAATACGGCTGAAATATCCTTTCAACAAGCTTCACTAATGGCAATTCATTCATTCACAAACCTAGAAAAGCACTAATATTGCTCATAACCCACATTTCCCTAGTAAGTATCATTCTCTCTTCTTTTTAAAATATATTTTATTTATTTATTTGAGAAAGAGAGAGAGAGAGAGAGAGAAGGTGCCCCAGAGCCTCCAGCCACTCTGGCTTACATGGGTCCTGGAGAATCGAGCCTGGGTCCTTTGGCTTTGCAGGTAAATACCTTAAGTGCTAAACCATCTCTCCAGCCCTCATTCTCTCCTCTTTGATAACTCTTTTAAATCTTCTACTCAAATATCCTATACGCTCCTCCTCACCCTCACTCTAGGCTGATGGTCCTGTGTTGTTCTTCACGAAAGTAGCAAAAATACAGTAGAACAAATTGCATACTAAGAAGTATCAGTGTGAGGGCTGGAGAGATGGCTTAGCAGTTAAGGCGTTTGCCTGCAAAGCCAAAGGACCCAGGCTCGATTCCTCAGGACCCATGTAATCCAGATGCACAAGGTGGAACTTGAGTCTGGAGTTTGTTTGCTGGAAACCCTGGAGAACCCATTTTCTCTATCTATCTACCTCTCTCTCTCTCTCTGTCTTTCTCTCTCTCTCTCTCTCAAGTAAATAAATAAATAAAAATTTAATAAAGCATTTAAAAAAGAAGTGTCAATATGAGACATTAGGCTTCTTTTTCTATACCTGAAATAAAGTCTAACTCTAGCTCTCATTCCACTGACAGTAGAAAATTGAATCCCATGTTTCTTTAGTTTTCCAATATTTTCCAACTCAGTGCATTAAGACATTTTGCCTTTCATAAAAATTTCCCAAAGTAATGTTTAAGGTCTTGGGACTTTATATAGTGTAATCAAGAAGAGTTATGCAGCCGTGTGTGGTGGCACACGCCTTTAATCCTCCCAGCACTTGGGAGGCAGAGGAAAGATTGCCATGAGTTCGAGGTCACCATAAGACCACATAGTGAATTCAAGGTCAGCCTGAGCTGGAGTGAGACCCTATCTCAATAAACAAAACAAAACAACATTGCTGGAGCTGGGAAACAAGTCAGAACCATATCCAAACATAAACCCGCTCTCCATTATCAAGCTATCGTGGGCTATAAGAGGGCCTACACCTATTAAATTCTCTATAAAAAAGTAAGGGTTATCTCATTTGTCCTGGTGCTAACTTACTCTCCGTTGGAGAATCTGCTTCTCTTTTTCAGATAGATGCAGATCCTAAGGAGAGAACCACCCTATCCTACCTCAAAAGGGCCCCGGCTGAAACTAAGAACAATTGGCAAAACAAGCAAGGGTGCTGTTTTCTTGGTGAACCGGGTACCAGCACAGGGTGAAGGAGGTCAACACAGAGAAAAATCAACTCCTACCAAATCAGAGAACCAGAGCCTCAGAGGCCCCCAACACCTCAGCACTGAAGCAGACCAAAAATGAACCCAACATGGCTCAGGGAAATTTTGTGGAAGAGGGGGCGGAAAGAATGTCAGAGCCACATGTTGAGTCATGATATGCAGAGACATTTATCCTACCCGTAACTGTGGGCTCACTCCACAATGCACGACCCATATACCTCAACAAGGAGGGGCCAGAGGGTGGGGGTAGGTCATGGATGAGCCTAATAATGGTACCAAATTGACTGTATTCACCGAGTACAAAACTAATTAATTATTATTGTATTCTTCATCTTCAAAAAAAAATTTAAAGGACTCAGGAAGTAATGTCCCTTGTCTTTTTTTAAAAGAATTTTTAATTTATGGGGCTGTTTTCATTTTATTTTTCATGTCTTTGCTTTAGGTGTCACTATGTATCTTCCTGACTCAGTCTGAGGTTGAAGTGCTGGGATTATAGGTGTGACCTGGCATAGCTCACAAAATTTAAATGTATATACATGAGGAAATTGTCAATAAAAAGTGTTTTAAAAAAAAAATGAAGAAGAGTTATGCATTATAGCTCAGCATACCAAAAACTTGAACAAGTGATCTAGTAGGAAGCGTCTCTTACAGAGACCCCAGAACTTCTAAATTCAAGTGCTGTAATCTGGATGTTTGCTCCTTCCAAAAGTCATGCTGGAACTGAATACCCAGAGCCCTAGGTCAATGCTGTTTGGGGGCAAGGCTTTTGGGAAATAGAATTTGATGAGGTGATGGGGGTGGGGCCCCCGAAGTCACAATAGTGGCTTTATTAAGCAGTGGAAAAGGCAGGAAGCCTGCTTGGTCTGGACATGTGATACCCTGCGCTGTCTGCAGACTGTGCTTAGGTCCCAGACTGCAGGGAGGCCCTTGCCGGAAGCTGAGCAGATACCAGTACCATGGGTTTAGATTTCCCAACCTCCGAAGCTATGAGCTTATCAAACATTTTTTTTTTTATTAATTTCTCAGTTTATAGCACTTAGAGAAAACAGGCTTAAGTTATCAAGACAGTAGTAGGAGGGGATTACTGAATCCACTCAGTATGAAATTTGTTATCTTCTGCCCACACCACAGATCCTAGTTGTCAAGAACAATAGAAATGATGCATTTGAATTTCATGTAGCCACTTGAGTTATTCTGTAGTATATCAAAGGCAATCTGTAATTAATATTAGTGTTTCAGACACATGACTAGGAAACTCTTTAAATTTTACTTTTGTGAGATGCTGTTCTATACTATTGGAGCATATAGCTGTTTTTTACTTTTTCCTTTTCCTTCTATTTAAATGTATATACATGAGGAAATTGTCAATAAAAAGTTTAAAAAAAAACAAAAAAAGAAGAAGAGTTACGCATTATAGCTCAGTGTTAATCCTCCATCTAAGCCTACAGCTAGGGCTCACTTCCAATGTTTATGATGAAATATTTCCTACAATTTTCTCCATCTTCCCAAGGAAGATTTCATAGGAACAGTATTTTCTGAGTTTTTGAATCATTTTCACATGCAACCTACACTTTCTTAGTGTAAAGTTACACTTTTTTTTTTTTTTTTTACTTACATGACAATTTCAATCATGTGTATTGTCACGTGTATATTTTGATCATATTCATCCCCATCACTCTCTGGTCTCCCACTTCTGCTTATCCTTTTCCTGTTCTAAACCAGTGCATGGTGGCGCACGCCTTTAATCCCAGCACTTGGAAGGCAGAGGTAGGAGGACTGCCTTGAGTTTGAGGCCACCCTGAGACTATATAGTGAATTCCAGGTCAGCCTGGGCTAGAGTGAAACCCTACCTTGAAAAAAAAAATTATCACCATAATTAAGATACAGAACAATTCACACACACACACACACACATATATATAGATAGATAGATAGATAGATAGATAGATAGATAGATAGATAGATTTTTTTTTTCCTTTTCAAGGTAGGTGCTGGGATTAAAGGTGTGCGCCATCACGCCCAGCAATCCAGAACATTTCCATTGCTTACTCCGCAAGTTTTTTTTTTTACTAGTCATTATAGGCTTTTATTATGTACCCTCTTTTATTTAGCACACATACCTTGAGATCATATTATGTCTATATAATTCCTTTTATATTACTTTATTAGGTGCAAACACCACAATTTGTTTATCTGTTTATCTGTTGTTGGACATTTGAACTATTTCTGAGTTTTGGCAATTATAAATAAAACTGCCATAAATATTCCTGTGCAAAAGTATCTGTGGGAAGTATATTTTATTTCTTGTTAATTATTCTGATTTTAAAATATGAGTAACCAAAGCAAAACATTTTAATCTCACACGGTCCAATAATAAACTGCTTAAAGCACATCTGTGTGCCAGATCCCAGCTGCAGATCCCTGCACTTTATGGTTTTGCCTTTGGAAATGCAAGTCTTGTGTGTGGCTCTTTGACCCTTGGAGACTTAGCCAGCTACATATTCACTGGCCTGAGGTTATGTGGAAGTCAACGAAGGAAGCCATAATTTACGATTCAGTGTTGTCCCATCTTAGGGAACCTCCAGAGTGTCCCCTGGGAGGGGTTGATCCTTTTGTAGCAAGGTAGGGATCTGGAGAGGGGAGGACAGTACACCCCCTATTGTCTGTGACAGACTGAAACTGGCAGAACAGCAGCTGTAAAGTACTGCGGGTATCTCTGGCTGACCCTCCGCCACTCCACCAAACACCCTATTTCCAGAGGGGAGTTTCCCAGCCCCAAAAAGCCTCCTGACAGCCCAGCACAGTGAGATTTCCAGGAAGGCAAAAGTACAAGAGTCCTTTTTTCTCTGGCCTCAGAAAAAGGGAAATTGTAGGACTGGTCTTAGAAAAAGAATCCCTGATTATCTTTTCTTTATATCAATGACAGAGAGGGGAAAGGAGGTCACTTAACAGCTCTGGAAGGTAGCAGTGCTTTCTGGGCTAGTTGCACAGTGGAAACTCAATACGACAGGTCAGCTTGGGTCATGATAGGGAAATATTAGCCCATGAGAAGTCCAGAATTCATGTGATGTTCTGTAGAATTCAACCGAATGGGGGCTGGGTAGGTGGCGTAGTGGCTAACCGCGCTGTCAAAGCTCCTCCTCCTGGCTTTGGTTCTCCAGCATGCATGTAAAGCCAAATGCAAAAGGTGGTGGGTGCAAGAATCTGTCATTTGTTTGCAGTGGCAAGAGACCCTGGCACACCCAGACACACACACACACACCCAAATAAGTAAAATTAAAAAAAAAAGATTCAACAGAAATTCTATCAAGTTCAGTATTTTGTTTTGAAATGGTAAACAGTATCAGTTGTAATGTCTCCTTTCACCTGTTTTATTTATTTGAGTGTTCTCTTTTTTTTTTTCTGGTTTTCTATCTAAAGGTCTGTCAATTTTGTTTATCCTTCTAGAAAATCAACTCTATTGCATTCACCTTTTGGAATTCTTATTTTTCTTCTTTAGCTTTGACTTAATTTCTGCTCTGATATTTATTTCCTTGTATTTACTTGGGGATTTGGTTCTTGCTTTTCAGTCTTTGAGGTATATTATTGGGCTATTTCTTTGAGACTTATCTTTAAGCATATTCATTTATTGATATGCATTCCCCTCTTGGTACTGCTTCTCCCATGTGTAGTAGACTTCTGCATGTTGTATTGTCATTTTCATTGGTTTCTAGCAATATTTTCTTTCCCCTTTCAATTAGCCATTATTCACCTAGAAGCATATTACTCAATTTCTGTGTGTTGGTATATTTCCCATTCTTGTTGTTGTTGTTGTTGATCTGTAGTTTTATACTGTTGAATTCTGAGATTTCAGTGTTATTTTTTTTTTAATGTTATTGGATTTCATATGTGACTCATTGTATAATCTATCCTGGAGAATTTCTGTGCTGGTGAGAAGATTGTATATTCTGATGTTATTGAATACTATGTTCCTTAAATACCTGTTAGGTTCCTTTACTGTAAAGTACTGAATAATAGAAAAACTTAGATTTATTTTTTGTGTGTGATTGTCTCTCTGAATGATCTCTCCATTGAACAGAGTGAAGTGTTGAAATCCCTGTACCTTTACCAGGAAATGGGTTTCTTATAGGCAGCATATAATTAAGTCCAAGTTTTTAAAAAAGTGTCTAGCTAATATATATATCCTTTGATTAGTGAATTTAATCATTCCTTCATTGTTAAGGCTATTATCAATAGGTATGAATTTTCTTCTGTCATTTTGTTGATTATTTTCTGTTTATCTTGTCCTTTCCGTCTCATTATTTATTTTTGTGCATTGGTAGTTTTCTGTAATGGTAAGATTTGATTCTCTTTATTGTCTCTGTCATGTGTCTTTCATGAATTATGTACATTCATGTTTTTAAATAACTTTATTTATTTATTATTTGAAAGAGAGACAGAATATGGGTGCCCCAGGGCCTCCAGGCATGCAAACAAACTCCAGATGCATGTGCCAGTTTGTTCATCTGGCTTATGTGGGTCCTGGGGAATCAAACCTGGATCCTTTGCCTTGCAAGCAAGGGCCTTAACTGCTAAGCCATCTCTCCAGCCCTCATATGTTTTTATTAAAGTGATAATAAATAATTCTCTACCTCTCCTTCAGGACTCCCTTCTATATATATATATATATATTTTTTGGTTTGGTTTTTCGAGGTAGGGTTTCACTCTAGTCTAGGCTGACCTGGAATTCACTCTGTATTCTCAGGGTGGCCTCGAACTCACGGTGATCCTCCTATCTCTGCCTCTGCCTCCCAAGTGCTGGGATTAAAAGCTTGCACCACCACACCCGACTTCCCTTCAATATTTCTTAAAAAGCTGGTCTGGTGGTTGGGCTGGTGGTGATGAAACTCTTCAGTTTCTTATTGTTTGAGAAAGGCTTTATTTTTCAGTCATTTTAACAGACGATTTTAGAAAATATTTTATTTTTATTTATTTATTAGAGAAAGTTAGAAGGAGAGAAAATGGGCTCACCAGGGCCTCTAGCCACTGCAAACAAACTCCAGATGCATGTGCCACCAATGTCCATCTGGCTTACGTGGGACCTGGAGAACTGAACCTGGTTCTTTACATGCCAGTGCAAACAAACTCCAGACATGTGTGCCCCTTGTGCATCTGGCTAACGTGGGTCCTGGAGAATTGAGCCTCGAACCGGGGTCTTTAGGCTTCACAGGCAAGTGCCTAACCACTAAGCCATCTCTCCAACCCTTGTCTTGCACTTTTGATGTTTTGACTCTAATATGCCTAGGTGAAGGCCCCCCTCTTTTTTTTTCAAGGTAGGCCCTCATTCTAGCCCAGGCTGACCTGGAATTCACTATGTAGTCTCAGGGTGGCCTTGAACCCACAATGATTCTCCTACCTCTTCCTCCCAAGTGCTGGGATTAAAGGCGTGCCCCACCACACCTGGCTTTTGAAGGTACTTTTTGATGGAATCCAGTTAGTGCCTTTGAGCTTCTTTTAAGAATTCTTATTGAGAACTTTAACATATGAACATAGTGCAAATTGGTCCTTTTAGCTTCTTGGATCTAGATACCCATATCTCTTAAAACATCTGGGATGATTCTAGCTGCTAGTTCATTAAACAGGTCTTCAAGGCCCTTTTCCTTTTATTTACCTTCTGAAGTTCCCATAATCCAGATGTGTGTTCACCTACCATACATAGGATTTCATTATTCTTTTTCATCCTTTTTTTTTTCCTTTCTTTCCTCCTCTTCCTTTTAGTCTGTCTGAGTTAATTCAAATCCTTCTGCCTATTCTAGGCTATTGTGGAACTTTTATTTGATTGATATATGTGTGTTTTTATTTGATTGATTGAGGTTGTTGGTTTTGTTTTTTTTGAGGTAAGGTCTCACTGTAGCTCTGGCTGACCTGGAATTCACTATGACGTCTAAGGGTAGTCTTGAACTCACAATGATCCTCCTACTTCTGCCTCCTGGGATTAAAGGTGTGCACCACCATGCCTGGCCTGATTGAGATGTTTCTGAAACAAGCACAAGTGCATGTGGAAGCACCAGGGATGCCTGCTATTGCAAATGAACTCTAGACACACTTGCTACTTTGAGCATCAGGCATTAGGTGGGTACTGGGGAATCTAGAAAATCAAGCTTTGCAAGCCAAGCACCTTGAACCACTGAGCCATCTCCCTAGCCGGAAGACATTCTTATCTCATTGATTTCTGATTGATTCTGTTTTATGACTCTGATCCTTGGGTGATATGAAATTCTCATTTATTTCTTAACTTGTTTTTCTCATTTCCTTGCACCCTCACTATGTATTCTCTAGCATCCCACTGAGTATTCTTAGAATCATTATTTTGAATGTGGGGAGCATTTTAAAATTTCCTTCAAATTGTGACGTTTTTTGTTTTGAGAATTACCATTTTTATTTGAAGGCATTCTGCTTCTTTTCATGATTCTCTTCTTGCCTCGGTATCTGAACCTCTGGAGAAATGGTTGGCTCTTCCAATTTATGAAGTAACTTTTGTAAGAAAGGACTTGGATAGGTATTTTGGCTTTAGTTAGAGGTGGCTCAAATGTGTAGTTTCTGTGTGACCTTTCTGGCTTTGATTGATGTCAGTACCGTATGAATCCTCAATAATGTAAGCCACAACATTTCATGACAGGCAGCGCCACTTTCCACTGAGCACAGGCCTTCCAAGGTGCATGTCCTCAGGGCTCCACAGAGCTAAGCCCTACTGGAATTTAGGCAGCTGCTGTAGTCTTGGTAGTTCAGAATGTGAAGAGAATTGTCCTTAGGTCCTTTAGGGTGATACAAAGAGTTGTATACCCAGTATGACCCCAAAACCACAGAATAAGATGGATCCATGGAACAATAACTATAGTTCTAGGATGAGACCTACCCCCATTCCATGGAATGGGCGCAGATGATACTTGTGTCTTTGACCTCAATAAAGGTAAACTAAAATTCTGATAATAAGCTGGCTTTTTTTTTTTCTCTCTTTATGCTCATAGTTAACATCAAAGCCTTCTGTGACAAAATGTAGGCAGTCTTTTTCCACATCAGGCAATTTACCATTATCTACAGATTACAATTTAAATCAGCCACGACACTATGTTCTTGGAGATATCTCCTGGAGATAGCTCAGAGCCCACAGTACACAGGCTCCACCCAAAGAGAGTGAGCACTCCCACAGCAGACAAGGGCTGCACAAAGTACCCCTTGGGCTTCTGGCCAGCAGGCTGTGCACCCCTGGTCCCCCCCCAACCCGCTTCTTGATCTGATCATTGCTAGAACAACCCCCAGAACCCAGGACAACAGTTCACTTCCTGGCTTACTAGTTTGGTATAGAACATGCAGCCCAGGAATAGTTATAGACACAAGACACACACAGCAGAGTGGGAAGGGCCACCTGCACCCTGCCAGCTCCTTTTTCTATTTGGTGTGGCAAAGGCACAAAATGGAGGCTGAGAACCAGCAGTCCAAGCTTCTTCGATGGTTAATGAATGGAGAAGTAGGAGTTTAGGCTTGCAAATCCCCTTCTCAACCTTTTATTGATGTGGGGAAATCATGGGTACAGCCTAAAAGAAATGATGGGCTGGAGAAATGGCTTAGTGGTTAACGACTCAGGTTTGATTCTCCAGGTCCCACATAAGCCAGATGCACATGGTGGTGCATGCCTCTGGAGTTTGTTTGCAGTGTCTGGAGGCCTTGGCACACCAATTCTTACTCTCTTTCTACCCCCATCTTTCTATCTCTAATAAATAAATAAATAAATAAAAATCTTAAAAAGCATAAAAGAAATGAAAGAAGGAATTGGTTAATAAATGGGAGGAACAGTCATGTCTTTTCCCAGAAGAGCAGATGTCTCCTGATACTCGGGTACCCTGCCAGCTTACTTCCTTTCTGGGCTGCTGCTTCCTGACATGAGACTGGTAGGTACGTCACTGAGTATGGAAATTAGATTAGAATAAAGTTCAAGGGCTGGAGAGATGGCTTAGTGGTTAAGCGCTTGCCTGTGAAGCCTAAGGACCCCGGTTTGAGGCTCGATTCCCCAGGTCCCACGTTAGCCAGATGCACAAGGGGGTGCACGGCGTCTGGAGTTCGTTTGCAGAGGCTGGAAGCCCTGGCGCGCCCATTCTCTCTCTCTCCCTCTATCTGTCCTTCTCTTTGGGTCTGTCGCTCTCAAATAAATAAATTTTAAAAAATAGAATAAAGTTCAAGTTTGTCTGGAAGTCACTCTAGTGCCATCTTAGGTCCAGTGGGTTTTGGCTATCTTACTTGAAGAGGAACTTGTAGCCTTGAGGCCCCCCCGTCCTCCAAGTGAAAAGAGGAGTGCAGGGTCAACGTTCAGCTGGGTCACCTCGCCAGACTGGTAACAAAGGGGCCTGGCACGTTTGATGTTTTCTTTAAGAGCATCAACCTCCCAGCACCTCCATGTTCTCCTCATTCCAGTAGTTCTCTGGACCCCACTTAGGACTTCAATAGATCTTTCTTTTTTTTTTTTTTTAATTTTTTGGTTTATTTTTATTTATTTATTTGAGAGCAACAGACAGAAAAAGAGAGGCAGAGAGAGAGAGAATGGGTGCGCCAGGGCTTCCAGCCACTGCAGACGAACTCCAGATGCATGTGCCCCCTTGTGCATCTGGCTAACATGGGTCCTGGGGAATTGAGCCTCAAACCAGGGTCCTTAGGCTTCACAGGCAAGCACTTAACCACTAAGCCATCTTTCCAGCCCCGATAGATCTTTCTTTACAGAAGTATTTGCTTAAATCATGGACGATTGATGACCAATTGAGCCTTCAGTCTCTCTCTTCTCCCTGAGGTCCAGAATTGACTAAAAGTTCTAGCCCTCTAATACCTGGTTGGTCCCTCAGGCAACTAGATCCATCCCTAAAGTCCTATCACTGATGTAAACTTAGATGTGCTTGAAAAGGGCTTGTCACGAGTACTGACGAACACAGCCCTTCACCTTTATTGCTAAATCACTGAGAAAGTTCCCATCACTTTAGGAACTATATGCAGGATCATAAAAATTCATATACATTTCTGTCTTTTATGGCGTACATGTATGGTGTGTGTGTGTGTGTGTGTGTGTGTGTGTGTGCAAGTTCATGTGTTTGAGAGTAGGTACATGTGTGCCATGGTGCACATGTGGAGATCAGAGGACGACTTTCAGCCATCGGTCTTCACTTTCCAACTTTTAAAAAATATATATTTTATTTGGGCTGGAGAGATGGCTTAGCGGTTAAGGCACTTGCCTGCAAAGCCTAAGGACCCAGGTTCGACTCTCCAAGTCCCATGTAAGCGAGATGCCCAGGGTGACACAAACGCGCAAGGTCATCCATGCGCACGAGTTAGTCCATGGTTCTGGAGTTCAATCGCAGTGGCTGGAGGCCCTGACATGCCCATGCTCTCCCGCCCCCTTTCTCTCTCACACACACATTAAAAAATATATACAAATTATTTTATTTGAGAGAGAGAAAGATAGGCAGGGGGTGGGAGAGCATGGGCATGCCAGGGACAAACTCCAGACACATGTGCCACCTTATACATCTGGCTTTACGAGGGTACTGGGAAATTGAACCTGGGTCCTTTGGTTTTACAGGCAAGCACCTTAACTGCAAAGCTACCTCTCCAGTCCACCTTTTCTGAGGCAGGATCTCTTGTTCAATACTGTATAACCTGGCTGGTCTGCAAGCTTCTAGAAGAACTCTTCTATCTCTGTTTCCCTTCTAACACTAGGTGCACTGGGATTGCTTCATATACTGTCTGGTCTTTTATGTGAGGTTTTTGTTTTGTTCTGTTTTGTTTTGGTTTGGTTTGGTTTTTCAAGGTAGGGTTTCACTCTAGCCCAGGCTGACCTGGAATTCACTATGTAGTCTCAGGGTGGCCTCGAACTCGTGGTGATCCTCCTACCTCTGCCTCCCAAGTGCTGGGATTAAAGGTGTGCGCCACCACGCCCGCCCTTTGATGTGAGTTTTGAGGATTGGAGCTCAGGTACTCAGCTGGCCTGGCAAGGACTTTATCAGCTGCGTCATTTGCCTGCCCTTGCATGCTAATTATATCACAGTAGTAACACATCAAAGTGAAAAATCTGCCTAGTCTTAAGAGATCAAAAAATCACTATCTTTTCCAAACCTTGGACATGTTTCCTCTCCTGGGCCAACTTGTAGCAGACGGTGATCCAACGGCACCTTTCCACGGCACCTCTTCCATTGTTGCCTGCTGGAGCTTAAGAACTTCTGAGGATCTTGTGTCTGACTTCAAGCTGAGAATTATCCAAGCATCTCGGTAACCTCTGCTTCCTGCCTGACATGCAGAGACCCCTTAGCTTGCATTTAAGACCCTTGTTCTTAAGTCAGTCACAGGCAAGGGGAAGGAAAATCTTCCATTACTAATTGGTTTTATTCTGTCACACACCAAAATTATTTATCCAGAAGCTAGGTACTAAACAAATCTTTCTAGAGATTTTTTGAACCCATAGGAGCGAAGCTCTTTCCTTGTAAAACCCTTTTTATGGAGCTGGGGACACAGAACTCAAAGGAAGAAAGAGAACGGATGAAAAATACAATTTAACACTTGAGAGGCAGAGGTAGAAGAATCACCATGAATTCGAAGGCACCCTGAGACTACATAGTGAATTCCAGGTCAATTTGGGCTAGAGTGAGACCCTAACTCAAAAAACCAAAAATAAAATAAAAAAATAAAATTTCAAAAGAAAAATGAGGGCTGGAGAGATGGCTTAGTGGTTAAGGTGCTAGCCTGCAAAGCCTAAGGACCCAGGTTTGATTCTCCAGGTCCCATGCAAGCCAGATGCACATGCCAGAACATGCATCTGGAGTTTGTAGTGCCTCGAAGCCCTGGCATACCCATCCTCTCTCTCTCTTTTTCTCTCTCCCCACCCCTCTCTCTGTCTCTAATATATAAATAAATAAAAGTCGGGCTGGAGAGATGGCTTAGCGGTTAAGCGCTTGCCTGTGAAGCCTAAGGACCCCGGTTCAAGGCTCGACTCCCCAGGACCCACGTTAGCCAGATGCACAAGGGGGCGCATGCGTCTGGAGTTCGTTTGCAGAGGCTGGAAGCCCTGGCGCGCCCATTCTCTCTCTCTCCCTCTATCTGTCTTTCTCTCTGTGTCTGTCGCTCTCAAATAAATAAATAAAAAATTAAAAAAAAAAAGAAAAAAGAATATCTTAAAAAAAATAAATAAATAAATAAATAAAAGTAAATCTTTAAAAGAAAAGAAAAACAGGAAATAAAAACAGGTAGAAGTTTAAGCTAGTCAGTTAACTGAGATACATCAAGAATGCATCAGCACATGATACAGCCATATGACTCATTGTGGTAGTTTGGTTCAGGCATCCCCCATAAACTTAGGTGTTCTAGATTCTACATTCCCTAGCTGATGGCAATTGGAAATTAAAGCCTCCTGGAAACATTGTATTGTTGGGGGTGGGCTTATGGGTGTTATAGCCAGTGTCCCCATGCCAGTGTTTGGCATACTCTCCTGTTCCTGTTGTCCACCTTATGTTGGCCAGGGGGTGATGTCCATCCTCTATAAATGCCATCTTTTCCCCTGCCATCATGGAGCATCCCCTCAAGCCTGTAAGCCAAAATAAACCTCTTTTTCCCACAAACTGCTCTTGGTTGGGTGATTTCTACCAGCAATGCAAACCTGACTGCAACGGTAAACGTGGTACCGAGGAGTGGGATTGCTGCTAGACACCTGACGGTGTGGCTTTGGCCTTTTGGAGCTGAGTTTCAAGAGGAATTTGGACTAAGAGACTCCTTGCTGTAAGTAAGTACAGCTTGATGGACTATTCTAGTCAGAGTTAAAAGACCTGAATGCAGTAAGAACTATGGGTTGTGAGGTTTGGCTTATGAGGGTGAGAAAAAGCTTTGCTTGGATTGGTCTAGCAGTTTGTATATGAAGCTTGCTGTTATGCCCGTGTCCTGAGAAGTTGTACAGGGTTGCTTTGCTTAGAAATGACCTGGTGTGAGCAGAGGGATATGACCCAGAAAGAAAAATCTTTGAGTGAACTGCTGCCCGTTCAGCTGCATTTGAGAGATTACAACCTTTGAGATTGGGCCAGCTGACCTGCACTGGGGCAATAGGAAGAATGTCGACTCTTTTGAAGAGGCCTGAGTGCTCAAGGAGTGTCCTGTTCTTCAAAGTCTGCTTTATTCCCCCCCTGGATTAACAAATTGGCATCCTAACTGGTATTATGGAGTATAAGAAATGCAGGAAAGAGAGGGTCATTAAGTTTACAACATGGTCTTGTGTTTTGGAAATGGCCATGGGCAGAGTGAAGCAGGTTTGCTGGATGCCTGCATGGAGGCTCACTGGAGATGCCAGGACCATGAGATGGCTGCCAAGGAGAGCTGCCGGCCCCAGATGAAGTTTTCCAGGACTATGAGTAGCCTAGCTGGAGGGGCGGAATTGGAGTGCCAGAGACTTGTTGCTGGTTAGAATTAGAGACTTGTCACTGGCTAGAGTTGTTGGACTTGGAGCTACAGAGTTTGGTGTTTGCCCTGTTTAAATCATGTATTGCTTGAGTATTTCTTTGCTATGCCCAATGTCATCTTTTGCAGTGTGAATGTTTATTCTGTGCCGTTATGAGTTTTTTTAGGTTATTTTTTGGTATTATGGCTCAGTTAAAAGATCTTGGACTATGAGGATGTTTGAACATCATTGGGATTGATAAAAACTGTGGAGACTTTTCAAGTTGGATGAATACATTGCATTTTACATCATGTATAGTTAGCAGTTTATGGGAACCAGGGGCGGAATGTGGTGGTTTGATTCAGGTGTCCCCCATAAACTTAGGTGCTCTGGAGGCTAGGTTCCCCAGCTGATGGCAATTTGAAATTAACGCCTCCTGGAGGCAGTGTATTGTTGGGGGCGGGCTTATGGGTGTTATAGCCAGTTTCTTCATGCCAGTGTTTGGCATACTCTCCTGTTCCTGTTGTCCACCTTATGTTGGCCGGGGGTGATGTACACCCTCTGCTTATACCATCGTTTCGCCCTGCCATCGTGGAGCTTCCCTTCGAGCCTAAAAATCAAAATAAACCTCTTTTCCCACAAGCTGCTCTTGCTTGGGTGATTTCTACCAGCAATGTGAATCTGACTGCAAAAAACATCTTGTTAATAATCATAATAAATATTTTAAAAAGAATGCCATCAGGACATTTAAATGTCACTAAATTATAGCTGGAAAGATGGCTGGCAAATCTCCTAATACTATCAATTCACTCATCCCTAGATCTGAAATGTTACCTTTCCTACCTTTTCAGCTCAGTTTAGTGGTCACATATGAAGGGGCAACAGGAAATCTCAGAGCTATGAGCTTGTGTGGATGAGATGGTCATGGATCCATTCACAGAGAAAATGAAGCAGAAACTAGTTAGGTCTTAAGACTGGCTTAAAACTTGTTAAGTTTCAAGAATGAAACTTGCCCAAGTAAAGATAACTCTTGACTAGTTAGAGATTTTAAATAGTTCTATTGGGGGGAAAAACTACATACACATTTGAAAAATGTATAAGGAAGGCACAAAAGTTGATGATCTCAGAAGGAAAGGACAGGAACATAGATAAGCCAAAGTAAATACTGATTTGGGGGGATCCCACTTATTGCAGCCAGGTTCACATTGCTGGCAGAAATCACTCAACCAAAAGCAGCCTGTGGGGAAAAATAAAAGTTTATTTTGGCTTACAGACTCTAGGGGAAATTCCATGATCACAGGGGAAAACACTGGCATGAGCAGAGGGTGGACATCACCTCCTGGCCAATATCGAGTGGCCAAGAGCAACAGTAGAGTGTGCCAAACACTGGCAAGAGGACACTGGCTATAATACCCATAAGCCCACTGCCTCCATGAGGCTTTAATACCCAAATTGTCATCAGCTGGGGACCTAGCATTCAAAACACCTAAGTTTATGGGAGACACCTGAATCAAACCACCACACCACATTAGTGATAATTAGTTTCCTTCAGATGATGAGGGAAGTAAGAGCTGCAATAAAAAGAAACTATAGTTGGGCCTGGAGAGATGGCTTAGTGGTTAAGCACTTACCTGTGAAGCCTAAGGACCCTAGTTTGAGGTCTTGACCATGTTAGCCAGATTCACAAGGGGGTGCACGCATCTGAAGTTTGTTTGCAGTGGCTGGAGGCCCTGGAGTGCCCATTCTCTTTCTCTCTCTCTCTCTCTCTGCTTCTTTCTCTCTCTCACTCTCAAATAGATAAATTAAAAAAAAAAAAAAGAAAGAAACTAGAGTTGCATGTATGACAGCCAAAAGACAAAAGAGTAGCAAAGCCCAGAGAAAAGACTTTTGAGAATGGGAAAGTGAATGGCCAATGATCCTGATGCCCCGAGAAAGATTAAAGACATGGACAAAGGAAGGGAAATTGGTCATCACATGGTAGCTGGGGTGTCCCCTGGACACACATTAGAAACACAGGTTCTTAGAGTTCTGTGGACTCCAAAGGTGCATTCTGAAACATTGCTCCTGGGGATTCATATAGGCACAACATTTGGAAAGCACTGTTGAGGGGTGTTTGTCCAGGGCAAGTGGTACAGGTAGAAAGTTGATGGTGTAAATACTTGGAGTGGCAGCCTCTCTTAGAGAGGGATACTCTTGGACGAGGTGAAACATGTGCAGCTATTAAGTGAGAAAGAAAGGCACAAAAGGTGGGCTGGAGAGATGGCTTAGTGGTTAAGCGCTTGCCTGTGAGGCCTAAGGACCCCGGTTCGAGGCTCGGTTCCCCAGGTCCCACGTTAGCCAGATGCACAAGGGGGCGCACGCGTCTGGAGTTCATTTGCAGAGGCTGGAAGCCCTGGCGTGCCCATTCTCTCTCTCCCTCTATCTGTCTTTCTCTCTGTGTCTGTCGCTCTCAAATAAATAAATAAATAAAAATTAAAAAAAAAAAAGGCACAAAAGGAAAGGAAGACATTCAAAAGGAGAAGAAAGGGCTGGAGGGATTGCTTAGTGGTTAAGGTGTTTGCCTGCAAAGCCAAAGGACCCAGGTTCAATTCTCAGGACCCACGTTAGCCAGATGCACAAGGGGGCACACGCGTCTGGAGTTCGTTTGCAGTGGCTGGAATCCCTGGTGTGCCCATTCTCTCTCTCTCTCTGTTAAATAGATAAATAAATAAAATATATTTTTTAAGATGGAAGAAAAGAGCCACTCAGGCAAGGAAAACAGGACTCTCCTACTGCTGGAGGGAGCAGGGATATGGGAAGTGAAATGAAGTCAAACAAATGGTGAGGTCAGTGGGAGGTGTGGTCCCAGAAAGTGGAAAACATGTGGTTGCTTTCTTGCATCTTAAGAACAGGGGCTGGGTTGGCTCATCTGTTTGGGGGTCATCCAAACACATCCCCATACCTTAGTGACTCACAGAGGAAAACAGGAGAGCGGATGAGCCTCAGCAGATGTGGTGTAACTCATTGCCCAAGGTTGTACTTCTGAGCACTAGAGTCACCAAGGTCATTTAATCAGCCATGTTTTTTTAATAGTTATTTTAATTTTATTTATTTATTTATGTGAGAGAGAGAGGTGTGCCAGGGCTTCTACTGACTGCAAATGAACTCCAGACCCATGTGCCATCATGTGCAGTTGGCCTGTGTGAGTTCTGGGGAGTTGAACCTGGGTCCTTAGGCTTTGCAAAATAATAAAGCTGGAATGTGACTTCCTTTGAATGGAAGTTCACGGGAAAATCGATATTTTCTGCAATTAATATTCATTCAGTGCTCAAGCTGTATGTATGGACTGGTGGTTATCTACACACTTGTATTGCACTGTTGTTGAGAAGTGGTTTTACATGTGCTAAGCTGCCCTCAAACTTACTATGTAGCCAGTGATGACCTTACACTTCTGCTTCTCCTGCCTCCACCTCCACAGGGCTGGGATTGCTGATACGCACCACTGCATCCAGTTTATATGATGCTGAGGATGGAAGCCAGGGCTTCAGGCATGCAAGTCAAATGCTCTACCAACTAAGCCACGTCCCCAACCCTCATTTAAGGGGTAAGGAGTAAAGAGAACACTGAGGAATTCTTTTATGGCAATAAAAATATAGTTTCTCCCCATGCATAGTGGCACATGCCTATAATCTCAGCACTCCGGAAGCACAGTAGGAGAGTTGCTGTGAAATCAAGGCCAGTCTAGGACTACAGAGTGAGTTTCAGGTCAGCCTGGGCCACAGTGAGACCCTACCTCAAAAAAAGTAAAAAACAAGAGCCGGGTGTGGTGGTGCACACCTTTAAATCCCAGCACTCAGGAGGCAGAGGTAGGAAGATCACCATGAGTTCAAGGCTACCCTGAAACTACATAGTGAGTTCCAGGTCACCCTGTTCTAGAGCAAGACCCTACCTCAAAAAAAAAAAAAAAGGGGGGGGGGTGGCTGGAGAGATGGCTTAGCGGTTAAGCGCTTGCCTGTGACGCCTAAGGACCCCGGTTTGAGGCTCGGTTCCCCAGGTCCCACATTAGCCAGATGCACAAGGGGGCACACGCATCTGGAGTTCGTTTGCAGAGGCTGGAAGCCCTGGCACACCCATTCTCTCTCTCCCTCTATCTGTCTTTCTCTCTGTGTCTGTCGCTCTCAAATAAATAAATAAATAATTTAAAAAAAAAAAAAGTAAGCCAGGTGTGGTGGCACACACCTTTAATCCCAGCACTCAGGAGACAGAGGTAGAAGGATTGTCATGAGTTCGAGACCACCCTGAGACTACAGAGTGAATTCCAGGTCAGCCTGGCTACAGTGACACCCTATCTAGAAAAACCAAAAAAAAAAAAAAAAGTTTAATTTGTTTTTACTTTTCCTTAACTAAAGTACACTTATATTTAGGAAATTGCACGCACACACACATACACACACCTCTAAATGCCTCTGCAATGACAAAAGGGCACAGAAGACACAACAATCTGTTAAGAGGACACAACAATCTACAGGCCAAATGCTACAGCAGAATGTTCCCTTCCCACAGGAAAGCCGCAAGGACTTCTCACTGCAAAGTCGTTCCGCGTCCACTGGAAGATTTCCTAAGAGGAAATCACATATGAATTTGTGAAAGGAACATAGTCATTCTTCTATTTACCTTTTCCTTTCACCGTGAAGGTTTGAAGCAACTTTTAAACCAATGTCCCTTTAAAAATACACTTTTCCTGCACCTCCCCACTGGCCCACATATTCCCTATGCAGGGAGAAGAATCTGGTTACTGGGAGCTGTGTTGAGCAGCAGATATGAGAACAGAAAGATTTTGTGCAGCAGAGACATTTCTCCTGCTTCACAAAGTTTGGTTAGGAACATTTTTTCTACCATTAATGTGAATTCAGTACTCAACTAATATTTCTTCTGCTGGGCGTGGTGGCGCACACCTTTAATCCCAGCACTTGGGAGGCAGAGGTAAGAGGATTGCCGTGAGTTCGAGGCCACCCTGAGACTACAGAGTGATTTCCAGGTCAGCCTGGGACAGATCAAAACCTTACCTCAAAAAACCAAAATTTTTTATAAAAAAGAATATTTCTTCTTACTCATGTTTTTCATTTTCACTAACATGAAAGTTCAGATTTCCAGTAGCCATTTGGAGTTAGGGTTGGTTGAAAATATACTTCCTCATCTCTTCCTTTTTCTTTAATTGATTGTGAAATACAACTGAAACATCATGTACTCAGTAGACTCGGAGGGTTTGAGGTTTCTTTAATAGTGCAAATGTGGACAGTGGATTGAATGATATCCAGAACCCCACGCTGTTTATCAAGCAATCCCTCACGCCATGTCTGTTGCAAAGTCACAGTGCTCCCAGCTATTTTTGCTGTACAACAAAATAGTTTGATGCAATTTCAGTTGAGGTTTTTTTTTTTTTAAAATAAGTTGAAGTTGGGAAATCTTGCTTCCTTCTCATCTATTTGGCTTCAGTTGAAAAGACCCTTATAGTGAAACCGAATATCAGTCTCAAGTGTAGAAAAGTGGAGATAGTTGATATGGCAACCCTCGCTCGCCACTCCTCAGGATGGTTCTTCTGCCAAGCCCTGTCAGAGGTCCCTGGCTCTGCTCTCTACCTCACAAGATCTCGTCCTCAGGAGAGTGTCTGCGGGCACTGCGGCTTGTCACTGCAGTGGCAAAACCCCCGTCTTTTCGTGTGCCAGCTTGTAGGTGGGGTTTCAAATGCCCGCGAGGGCTTGTTCTCTTGAGATTCCGCTGACAGAAACTTAGGCCCTGTCCATTCAGAATTGACTGATTGTCTCCCCCACCCCATGTATTCTTGCTGGCTGTTTGAAGTTAGGCTGTGTGTGGACCACCGAGGAGTCTCAGCAGAGTTCTGGTAACATGAACCACTGTGCGAAGACAACGCTGGGATCTGCCACCCTCCGTTTCAAGCAGCTAAGCAAACACCACTCCTCTCCGGGGTCCAGAAATCCAGCGCTTCCTCACCTCACCAGCGGAAGAACTTCCCTGTGGCCAGACCGTCGCATTCGTTGCAAGAGCGTCGTGTCTAAAAATGATCGCCTGAGGGGCGTGGGGTGGCAGCATTGAGATCTCTTTCCTCAAGGACTCTGGTCAAGATTGTCTACTCACAGGTCAGCAGGGGACAGTGGGTGCTATGGTTCAGCAGGGCAGGGAGATGAAGACTTTGGGAAACCAGGAAGCCTTTGTCCACTATTAAAGCTCTGACTTAGTTTAAAGTAGCCAACCTCGGGCTGGAGACATGGCTTAGTGGTTAAGCGCTTGCCTGTGAAGCCTAAGGACCCCTTTTCGAGGCTCGATTCCCCAGGACCCACATTAGCCAGATACACAAGGGGGCACATGCGTCTGGAGTTCATTTGCAGTGGCTGGAAGCCCTGGCTCACCCATTCTCTATCTCTCTATCTCCCTCTTTCTCTCTCTCTGTCACTCTCAAATAAATAAATAAAAATGAACAAAAAATAAAAATAAAAAATAAAGTAGCCAGCCTCACACAGCTGCATCTAACGGTTGTCACATGGGAATACGGCTTGTTTCGCCAGATCTTTGGATTTGTCCAGTGAAGTCAGATATTTATGTGAAATCTATCTATCATACACAAGTGGGAATAAAAAGACTGGCAATACTTTATTAAGTAGTTGAAACCATTTTACCTCCTTCAGTTCTTTGTCCAAATGTCACCTTTTCAAAGAAGGGTTACCTTGGACATTTCATTTCAACCATCACTCTCCATTCATTGGTACATCATTCTCCATTTGGCTTTTCTCCATGGCATTTGATGACCATCCAAGCTCCAAGAACAGTCCTGGGCCCCAAGAACATGTTCAAGAATGTTACTGAGTAAATGATTACATGAAAGAATAATGCAATGCAGATCTGATCTACAAGTAGAAGGGAAGGTGACCGAGGTACCTGCGGTTAAAAGCTTCTATGACCTTGGAAATGAGCACCTCACATTTTGTGTCCTAGAGATGTCCATCCTTGTTCTAGTCATGGCCAGAGTGATGTAGTGACCACAGTGATTTCTGTTATGATCCTCAGGATGAAGGGGGAGGAAAGGGATGAGGAAGTTTAAAAGTTAATATGCTACTGATACTTAAAAATGTTATTAACTCCAATGAATCTCTAATTTTCAAATATATGGCTATTGACCAAAAATGGCACAGCATTCTTCAGTTTGAATTTAATCCTACCAGAGATTAGAATTTTCTATTTATTCTCTCATCTTTTCTATAAGAAATAATCGAAAGTAAGCTCATGAAAATTTTCCCATTAGTAAGGAGAGAGAGAGAGAGACAGAATTGATTTCAAATTTACAGATAGAATGAACAGAGATAAAATTAACCTATTTATTGAAAACTATCAAAAATCTAGAGCAAATTAAAAAAATGAATGTCCATCAAGGAGGTATATAATCCATTTTAAAATTGAAATGAAAATAATGCTTTAAAATGTTGTAGCAAAATCCAACTTTTTTTTCATATACAGTTGGTCCTCTGTATGCATAGATACCATATATGTATATCTAATATCAGATGGAAAAACATTTGAAAAAATTACGTCTCTACTGAACATGTGCAGATGTTTTTCTTACCATTATTCCCTAGACAATATGGCCTAGCAACTATTTGCATAACAGTTATATTGTATTATGTATTAATTTAGGAATTTTTTTAGGGCTGGGCGTTGTGGCTCACGCCTTTAATCCCAGCACTCTTGAGGCAGAGGTAGGAGGATCGCTGTGAGTTTGAGGCCACCTGAGACTACATAGTGAATTCCAGGTCAGCCTGAGCTAGAGTGAGACCCTACCTTGAAAAACCAAAAAAAAAAAAAAAAAAGAAAGAAATTTTTTGAAACATGGGGGATATGTGTAATTTATCTATAAACACTACATAGTTTTATAGAAGGAACATGAGCTTTTGTGGACCTCGGCATCCATGGGAGGCTCCGGAAGCGATCTGCCACAGATCTTGAGAGATGACTGTTGTGGACTTGCTAATCAAGGAGGTTCATTCGGCTTCATGTCCACTAGAATGGCAGCAGGTGTAGCTTAAATATTAATACAGTGGCAATTGTAACTTGTTATTAAAATGCAATTCTGGCTGAGTGCCCCAGATATGATCACTCTCGGACCCCTAAGGAGGCAATAAAGCAGATCAGAATGCAAAGTGCTCAGGACTGGGGAGAGCTGGTTTCCGGAGCAGTTGCAGTGGGAGCAACACGAAGGGAACTTCTGCAGAACAAAAGCGTCTCCCAGGAGAGTCAGGTTTAAACAGCTGCCATGCTGCCGGAGAGCGCAAAGGCCCTCAGGAAGACAGCGACGGAGGAAGAACGGTCCGTCTTCCCTTCACGCCCAGGAGCCTGCGAGTCTGGCCGGGCAGGACTAGGGGAGGTCAGAGAGAGAAAGCAAAGGCCACCAGTATTTTTTATTTTTATTTTTGAAGCCTGCCCTTGCTAGGGGAGGGGGAAAGATTTCACTTGAAAGCAAAGAAAGTTTTGCATATTGTGTGGGACTAGGAAATTTCATCATTGACAGGAAATTGTTTTGTGATCTGAACTGAGCTGGGATAATTTCCTAAGCGTGGGCAGCAAAGTCATGGAACATGGTGTTCGTTTCCGAGGAATTGAATATTCGCATTGATTTTGCTTCTTTAGGTAATTATTTTTATTTTATGCCGCGTGCTGAAGGTGCTTGTCTACAAAGCCTAAAACCTGGGTTCCATTCCCCAGGACCCACGGAAACCCAGATGCACAGTGTTTGCAAAGCTCTTGCAAAGTAGAATCCATTCTTCTTAGTTCATGCCTTTCAGTGCAGATTTTGTGAAATAAGGTCTGGAAGCATAATTAAAGTGTCATAGTGAGAAAGCTAGAAAGGCACGTGGAGTACAGTAAGGCAGTGGACGTGCTGGGGCGCTAGGGACAGAAGTCAGGTCTGTGACCTGCAGGTGTGTGCAGCTCAGCTTCTTCGTCCTGAAAATAGAGATGTTAATGCGGCTTTGAGGATTGTTGGACAAATAAGAGATTGTTATATAATACATGTTTCAGAACTTGGGCCATAGATAACATTGGATAAATCCAAGGAATGTTTATTGATATATATGCTAGAAAGCCTCACCATCAATACCAGGAAAAAAAAAAATCATTTGTCCCATTATATTACTCATTGCTATGCAATGACAGGCTTGTGAACATTTCTGCATAAAATGCATATTGTAAAAATAAATAAATAGGTTTTTTTTTTCTTTTTTTGGTTTTTCGAGGTAGGGTTTCACACTAGCTCAGGCTCAGGCTGACCTAGAATTTATTATGTAGTCTCAGGGTGGCCTCGAACTCACAGCGATCCTCCTACCTCTCCCTCCCAAGTGCTGGGATTAAAGATGTGTGCCACCGCGCCTGGCAATAAACAGTTTTAAATACACAGAAAGGAATATCTATAATTTTCAGGAATTTCAACAGGATAAAACTTAGTTTGTAAAACATGAGCACCAAGCCATGTTTGATGGCAGGAATGTAACCTGCCATCAGCCAATAAGAATAGATGATCAGGGCAGGAGACATGGCTTAGTAGTTAAGATGTTTGCCTGCAAAGCCAAAGGACCCAGGTTTGACTCCTCAGGTAAGCCAGATGCACAAGGGGGTACAAGCATCTGGAGTTTGTTTGAGGTGGCTGGAGGCCCTGGTGTGCTCATTCTCTCTCTCTCTCTCCCTGCCTATTTCTGTATCTCTCTCTCTCAAATGAATAAATTAAAATAAAATTTTTTTAAATAGAATAGACGATCACATCCCATCAGTCAAATGAGTGCTGTTGATGATGGTGCATCCATTATTAGCTAAGCAGGTACTTGAAGACTATGTGTTCTTAGACTGTTCATGTATTTGGAACACTGGTAGCTATGTCCCTGAGATTCAATATGCCGTCCATTTGTAGGACTGAACTGTCTTGGGGCCCGTTCTTTTTCACTAGAGCCCAGAACCCCTGGGGAAGCACTGGTTCACCAGTGATCTGGGAACAGGGTCGCTGGAGCATGGGACAGAAAGATGTAGGTTGTACAATTTCTGACTTTGTTTACTTTTTATTTAAAAAAATTTTAACTTTTGCCAAGCATGGTGGCACACACCTTTAATCCCAGCACTCGGGAGGCAGAGGTAGGAGGATCGCCATGAGTTTGAGGCTACCTTAAGATGACACAGTGAATTCCAGGTCAGCCTGGGCTAGAGTGAGACCCTACCTTGAAAAAAAATGTAATTTTTATTTCTTTACTAGAGAGAGAGAGAATGGGCATGCCAGAGCCTTTAGCTGCTGCAAATGAACTCCAGATCCATGTGCCACCTGTGTAGCTGGCTTACATGGGTACTGGGGGAATCAAACCTGGGTCCTTTGGCTTTGCAGGAAAGCACTTTAACTACTAAGCCATCCCTGCAGCCCCCAATTTTATTTTTTACTATTCAAATTGATTTCTCTCTTTCTCTCTGTCTCTCTCTTTCTTCCTCTCTTCTCTTCCAGGGTAGGTCTGAGAATACCACATCCTAATTATTAGACCACCTGGGAATATCCAGACTGGCCTTGAATTCATAATCCTTTTGCTTTTGCCTCCCAAGAGCTGGAATTACAGGTGTGCACCACCACATCTGGCTCCACATTGTATCTTCTTTGTGGTGGTGGTTGCATGTGATTAAATTCTGTCAATAAGGACAGAGGACACCTCTGCGTTGGTCCTCATCTTCCGTTTTGTCTGAGGCGGCGTTTCTCTTGGTCACAGTTGTATACGCCAGGCTAGCTGGCCCGTCAGCATCAGGGTTCCCTTGTCTCTCTGCCTCCTTTCTCACTGTGGGCCTGCTGGGATTATGTGCTGGGATTATATAGGCTCTGGCTATGCGTCCAACGTATCTGGGTTCAGTGGATCGGAGCTCAGGTCATCAGGCCTGTGTAGCAATGCTTTAGCCACTGAACCATCCGCCCAGTCCCTCTGCAGGGCTTTTAATGTTTGTCTATTTATTTATTTACTTGGGGTAAGCGTGTGTCCGCGTATAGGAAGGAGTGCAGGCGCCACGGCCCGTGTGCGGGGATCAGAGGACAGCTTTGGGGCCAGTCCTCGCCTTCCATCTCGTTTGAGCCAGGCTTTCTCACTATGCACCACTCCACTAGCCAGGCCTTGCTGCTCCATGAGCTTGCAGAAGAGACTGAAGCCTTCCACAACTTCCAAGTTTTATGTGGGGTGTGAGGGTTTGAACTCGGGCACTCAGAGCTGTGTGGCAAGAGCTTTGTACACGGAGCCATTTCCTCACCCTCAACTCTCAGTTATTTGTATTCTCTTTTTTTTATATATATATATTTCTCACCGTGGTTGAGATTGAACTCAGGGCCTTCTGCATGTTAGGCAAGCACTCTGCCCCTGTACTAGACCCCCAGCTCCTTAGCATGGATTTTGTGACATGCACCCTTTCTGTGATCTCATGGATCTCTTTTCAGAGTTTCATGTCATTTCACTTTTAACTTTTTTATTGACAGCTTTCAAACTTATACATAATGTATTTTGATCATAATCCCTTCCTGTTACCGCTTCTTGCCTTCTAGTAACCAACCTCTCCTCTATTTCGCTGTTTGTTTGTTTTTTTCCCTCCTCCATCATCCTTGACAGGTTGTCAGTGGTTCCAAGTGTGTGCAGGCATTATGTAAGTAGCAACAGCTGTTGCGAGACCACGAATGCAATGGCTGCTTCCTTTCCAACGACAGCATTTCACAGCCGCCCCCTCTTCCAAGGTGATCTCAAGGCTCCATTTTACATGCGTAGAATAAACCACAGAAGAGTAGCAAGGATGCCAGTGACATGGGAATTATATCAAATTATATAATTGGTGATGTGGAAATTCCACCCAACTACTTTAAAAGTGTGATAGTGATATATCTTTACAATATAAATAATGTATAATAATATATAATAATTAATTAATAATATAAATAATATAGTCTTTCCCTTCCCTCTGTCTTGACTATTTTCTAGTGTGTAGTTTTGGTTTTTTTTTTTTTCCTAGTTTGGGCGCTGAGACCGTCTGTAGTGCACTATCGCCCATCCTCAAACCTCCTGCAGAGGCAGCAGGTGATATCAGTGCACAGAGGGTCAGTCAGATAATAGAGAAGGATGAGTGACGCATGGCCTTTGTCTTCCCTCAGGGGATCTGAATGTAATATGTGCTTCAAAAAAACCCCGCAGTATTGTACTAGCCAAACAAAGACTAGCCTGGTGTGGTGGTTTGATTCAGGTGTCCCCCATAAACTTAAGTGTTCTGAATGCTAGGTTCCCAGCTGATGGATATTTGGGAATTAATGCCTCCTGGAGGGAGTGTGTTGTTGGGGGCGGGCTTATGGGCTTTGTAGCCAGTTTCCCCATGCCAGTGTTTGGCACACTCTCCTGCTCCTGTTGTCGACCTTATGTTGGGCAGGAGGTGATGTACACCCTCTGCTCATGCCATCGTTTTCCCCTGCCATCGTGGAGCTTCCCCTCGAGCCTGTAAGCCAAATAAACCTCTTTTTCCCAGAAGCTGCTCTTGGTTGGGTGATTTCTACCAGCAATGCGACCCAGACTGCAACACCTGGATACATGTATATTTTTATTAGCTCATTAAGTAGCAATCTAGTAATTACCCTATTTCAAGGTAGTGAAGAGCCTGAATGGTAGTTTATACTCTAGCACAACTGCAATATGCAGTGAAATAACAGATCTTTATTGGTGGCAAAGTCACAAGTACTGCCGACACCATTGTGGTTTTTCCCTTTATATCCAACATGGAAAAAAAAAATGCTATATTCAGTCAGAGATCACTGAAACTATTTAACCCACCTCCATAGAACCTCTCCCTTCCCTCTGTCTTGACTATTTTCTGCTGTGTGGTTTTTTGTTTTTTTCTCTCTAGTTTGGACCCAAGACTCTCTGTAGTGCAATGGTACCATCCTCAAGTCTGCAGACAGCGGGAGGTATCAATGCATGGAGAGGGTTAGTCAGAGAATTGAGAAGGCTGGGTGACCATTGCAGAGCCTATGTCTTCCCTCGGGGCATGCGAATATAACATTTGCTTCTTTAAAAAAAAAAAAAAAAAGCAGTAATGTACTAGCCAAATAGATTAGCCTGGAGTTGGCCAGGGCTGCCAGTGTTTAATCAACTGGAATGAACTGCCAGTTCTCCCCGCTGCCCCGCCCTGCATCTCCATAGCGTCTCCTTTATGTTGAAAGGCCTTCCTTCTAATCTCCAAATCAAAACACAGCCATCTCTGAGGTTGGTATTTCCTGCCACCCCAGCTGGAAGCCATCTGGTTTTCTTTCTGCACTCCCAGAGAACACGTCTCAGAGCTGCATATGTATTTATTTTTTGAGCACGGGCCAGGCCTTGGGCTGTCTGTTGATGTACATGTCTCACGGTCTCTAATTATCTCTAGCTCCTAGAGGGCAGATCCCTTAACCTCATTTCTCTCTGTCAGGGTTTGGCAGTACTCCGTGCAGAGAGAGCCCAGCAGAGGCAGAATGACTGCATTGGGCCGCCTCCTGTCTCCCACCACCGTGTCTTGCACCTTCCTCTCTTTCACTGATGAGTTTTAATTCTTCTGTCACTAAAAATAAAACCCTGATAATTTTTTTCTTTCACTGAAGGTCCTCACAGTGTATCGGCAAATTTCCAAGCCAGAAAACTGACTAATGTTATATAGCCTTTAAGAAATGGACATTGGGGCTGGAGAGATGGCTCAGCAGTGAAGGCGTTCACCTGCAAAGCCAAAGGGTCCCAGTTCGACTCTCCAGGACCCACGTAAGCCAGTTGCATAAGGGGGCACATGCATGTGGAGTTCATTTGCAGCAGCTGGAGGCCCTGGAGGGCCCATTCTCTCTTTCTCTCTCTTTCTGCCTCATTCGCTCTCTCAAATAAATAAATAATATATATATATATATATATATATATATATATATATTTTTTTTTTTTTTTTTTGGTTTTTCGAGGTAGGGTCTCACTCTGGCTCAGGCTGACCTGGAATTCACTATGTAGTCTCAGGGTGGCCTCGAACTCTCGGCGATCCTCCTACCTCTGCCTCCCGAGTGCTGGGATTAAAGGCGTGTGCCACCACGCCCGGCTTAAAATATATTTTAAAAAAAGAAATGGGCATTAATTAATTCAGTCATTTATTTGCCAGATCCCTCATTCTTTCAAACATTAAGTGAAACTTTACTGTATAAAATATTTCACAGCTGGGCATGGTGGTTCATGCCTTTGATCTCAGAATTCAGAAGGCTATAATAGGAAGACCACCATGAGTTCAAGGCCAAACTGTGCTACAGAGTGAGTTCCAGGTCAGCCTAGGCTATAATGAGACCCTGCCTCAAAAAAAAAAAAAAAAAAAAATATATATATATATATATATATACCTCTTATTAAAGTTGGATACATATGAACTATGATACATGTTTGTGAATTTTTTTCTTAATTTCTTAGTGACTAGGAGAGTGATGCCTCTATGAAGACTTCTTTATTTCTTATTGTTCAGTGTAGAAAGTAACACCTGTATGAAGAGTTCTCTTTCCTCACTGTTCAGTGTGGAGCTTCTCAAGTAGCATTCTACTTGTTTTGTTTTTTGTTGTTTTGAGGTAGGGTCCCACGCTAGCCCAGGCTGACCTGGAATTTACTATGTAGTCTCAGGGTGGCCTCGAACTCACAGTGATCCTCCTACCGCTGCCTCCCGAGTGCTGGGATTAAAGGCATGCGCCACCATGCCTGGAAGTAGCATTCTATTAATATGGCCAGTCAGCAGTGCCCATGGATTCCTTGTTGCAAGGTGGTTGCATTTAAAGACATCAGGGCTTGGGGAAGATGGCTCAATTAAAGGCACTTAATTCCAAAGCCTGCTGGTCCAGATTCAATTCCCAGAGACTCTGGAGTGGAAGTTGTCAATTTAAAAAAAAATAATTTAAATAAAAAGAGTCTGGGCGTGGTGGTGCACGCCTTTAATCTTGGCACTCAGGAGGCACAGGTAGGAGGATCACCATGAGTTCGAGGCCAACCTGAGACTACATAGTGAATTCCAGGTCAGCCTGGGCTAGAGTGAGACCCTACCTTGGAAACCCAAAAGAAAAAAAAAAAAGAGAGAGACTCTCGAGTTCCCACAGCCCACCTCCCCCACACACGCTTACAAATAAATAAATGACTAATAAATATTTGTGCTGGGGAGATTGCCTACTGGCTATAGATGCTTGCTTGCAAAAGCCTGCCTTCCGGGTTTGATTTCCCAGTACCTACATAAAACCAGGTACACATTTAAAAATTACCCAGGCCCAGAAAGATAAATGTCACATGTTCTCTCTCATATGTGGATCCTAGCTGCAAATGATTGGACTTCTATGTAAGTAGGAAGAAAACTCAGTAGCAGAGGCCAGTGATCTAGAAAGGAGATACAAAGGGAATAGAAAGGGAGGGAGGGGGGATTTGATAGGGTGGTATTATATATATGTGTAAGTAGAAGAATAGATTAATGGGGGTGAAAAGGCCTAAGTGAGGTCAAGGGAAGAGATTGAGTAAAGGAAAAGTGGAGGGAGAGCTAATCAAAATCTAAGAGCATATAAATAAATCATATGGAAGCCTACTTTTTTGGACAATGGGACACCCAGAAACCATAGTTTGTTACTAGAAAATTTTCAGTGCCAGGGATGGGATACCTTCCAGTGAGTTGTTGGCCACGGAGGTCCCTGATGACCCTAAAATATTATAGGCCATTGCCAAGGCCCTTGATTTCCCACCAGGAATAGATGGTAAGACCCTATTGCTGAAGACTCCACATACTTGTGCTGCAAGGCCACTGAGAAATCCTGCTGGAGCTGAGCTGAAAACCTCCTCCATGTAGACCAGCTGACAGAAAACTGGAAAAAGCCATGCTGCCTGCAGTTCAATGGGAGAGAAATCACCAGTGGAGATACTCCACAGTGGACACCGCAAGCCTCTCTCTGCTTCCTGACTTGAGATGTGATTGCTTGCTGCAACACACAGTTTCCATGACGTGCTGCCCTCACCCCAGATCCAAACTCACAGGGCTTCAGATTTCAGAGTTTGGACTTGGATCTCCAGAGCTATGAGCCAAAATAAACTTCTCTTTACTTTATAAGTGGTCTGAGCCCCATGTCTCAGTACAGTGATGTGAGGCTGACTAATCAATTAAAATTAAGCATGGGCAGCTTTTAGAACAATGCCTGCTAAATGGCAATTGCTCCATGAATGACAAAACTTTCAGTGAACAGATGACTGGGCTTCTGCGTGAGAGTGAAAATACTTAGTAGCGGAGGCCAGTAAGTTAAAAAGGAGACATAAAGGGTAGAGAAAGGAAGGGAGGAGGATACTTAATAGGTTGATATTGTATATATGTAATTACAATGATTGTAATGGGGAGGTAATATGATGGAGAATGGAATTTCAAATGGGAAAGTGTGGGGGTGGGGAGGGAGGGAATTACCATGGGATATATTTTATAATCATAGAAAATGTTAATAAAAATTAAAAAAAAAAAAAAAACTTTCAGCGAAGACAAAATACTGGGGCTGAGGAGATAGTTCCAGGGTTAAAGGCGCTTGTTTGCAAAGCCTGAAAGCCCGGGTTTGATTCCCTGGCTGCCCACATACAGCTGGACAGACGTTGTTTGTGGCAGCGGGTGATGCTGGCTTCCCCCAACCCCTGCACACAAACAGATAAATAAGTAAATAAAAAAAACCCACCTCAAAAATAGTTCTTAGTAAACACTTATTTTTGCCAGGTACAAGGCTAGATATTAAGGACTCAAAGCTACCATAGTGATTTCTTTAAGGAGCTCTTCATAACATGCTTTGTTTTCCCACCTGTGAAATGAAGATTCCTTGAGGTAACTTAAGAAAAAAAAAAATTTTTTTTCTTAGACTAAAAAAAAAAAAAACAAACAAAAAATAGAGACTTCCGGTTAAGATGGCAGTGTAGGTACCACACCAAAGCAGCCTGGGGGGAAAAAAAAGACCAAAAAACCTCAGCAAAATACACACTTTTAGTAAAAAGTGAGGTGTATAGGAAACTGAAGCAGCAGCGGAGAAGTAGGAGAGATCCAGAGCATCCAGAGCCCGCACAGGACGGCAAAAGCGGCCCTGGCAGCTCCGCCAACTACAGCGACAGCGGGGCGCACCAGAAAGCCGCCAGACTCAGCTCCAGCCGCGGGAAAAGCCAGGTGCGGGCGCTTCCCTCACACCGCGCTCTCCACAGCTCAGGAAACGTGAGGGGAGAGCGGCAGTGAGCAGCGGAGGAGCAGACCGCGAGGTAGAAGAACACGTGGAGCAGCGATACAACCAGAGCAGCCGCGGCTCCCTCCCCTCCCCCAACGCCTGAACCCAGCTCCAGCGAACAGAGCAGCGGCCCGGGACCCGGCCACGCCAACTTGGGCTGACAGCGGGACCCAAGCAGGAGCAGAGTTCGGCAGCAACTTCAGCGGCTCTGGAACCGGTACCAGTGGCCCCAGCAGCAGCAGACCCAGGAGCGACAGCAGCGGCAGACCCAGGAGTGGCAACAACAGCAGACCCAGAAGCAGCAGCAGTTCCAGCAGTGGGGGTGCTGATCTGCAGGGCCACAGTTGCCAGGCTTGGTTTGCCCTGCAGGAAAAGCCAGTGCCCAGCTCCAGAAATCAGAACAGCAGCCCAACGACCCAGGCAGCAACTTGACTGAGACCAAACTCATCCAAGGTAACTGGGTTTGCACCAGGGAAGGGTCTCACTTGGTCACAAGCTGACTGGGATCCCTCAACAGACCAGAAATCTTAACCTCTGTATTGATAGAGTATCTGGTTGTTATAATAACTACTCTGGCATACATACTTGGGGCTGTTTTTGACTGAATGGGTACAGTGTTTAGTTAACTTTTAGAATCTACCGGTGTTTTATTCCACTCAGCCTACTTGAATACTCCCATAGCAGGGAGACAACCCCAAGGAGCACCTTTGTAGATACTCTCAGAGTCTTAAGAGCCACATCTAACACCTTAAGCTCCTACCCTGAAAATATATAACATCAAATCAATTGATACAGCTAAGAATACCCAGCTAGCTAGAAAATCCAAGCATTAACTTAATCCAAGAGATGCAAAAATATATACATTATAACACAAGAAACACTAAAAAGCAAGATGATATAAATCCACCTAAAAATATTAATGCATCAGAAATGACCTCCAGTGAGAACGAGTTAGAGGAAATGCCTGAAAAAGATTTCAAAAGAATGATTGTAAATATGTTCAAAGAAGTCAGAGAACAAATCAAAGGAGTCAAAGAGGAACTTAAAGAGGAAATCAAAGGAATCAAAGAAGATGCAGGACACCAATTTCATGAAATAAAGAAGGCAATACAAGACATAAATAAGGAATTAGAAATAATAAAGAAAAACCAGTCAGAATTACTAGCAATGAAGAACACAGTTAATGAAATAAAAATCTCTGTAGAAAATCTCACCAGTAGAATGGATGAAGGAGAGGACAGAATATCTAAGCTAGAAGACCAGGTGGCAGATCTAATACAGGCCAACAAAGAGAAAGACAAACTTATAAAAAAGTATGAGTGGGAATTTCAAGATATTCGGGACACTATGAAAAGATCAAATATTAGAATTCAGGGCATAGTAGAAGAAGAATTTCACTCAAAAGGGATAGTAGGTGTCTTCAACAAAATCATAGAAGAAAATTTCCCCCAAATTGGGAAAGAGGTGCCAATACAGATACAGGAAGCCTTTAGAACCCCAGCCAGACAAAACCTGGAAAGAACCTCTCCTCGCCATATTATAATCAAACTTCCAAACACACACACCAAAGAAAAAATATTGAAAGCAGTTAGAGAGAAAAATCAAGTTACCTACAAAAGTAAGCCCATCAGGATTACAGCAGATTATTCAACACAAACTTTTAAAGCCAGAAGGGCTTGGGGTGATATATTCCAAGTTCTGAAAGATAACAACTGTCAACCAAGGTTACTTTATCCTGCAAAGTTATCCATTCAAATAGACGGAGAAATAAGGACATTCCATGACAAAAGCAGGTTAAAGGAGTATTTGAAGACAAAACCAGCTCTACAGAAAATACTTGATAGAATCCTCCATGCTGAAGAAAAGGAAAAGCACACATATAAGGAATCTAGAAAAAACAAGCAATACTCAAATACTAGTTAACAGAAGAGAGCACAGGTAGAACCAGAACCACAAAAAAAAAAAAAAAAAAAAAAGGCAAACATAAATACACACCTTTCAATAATATCTCTTAATATCAATGGCCTCAATGCCCCAACGAAAAGACATAGATTCGCAGACTGGGTTAAAAAGCAGGATCCTACAATTTGTTGTCTCCAAGAAACTCACCTTTCTACAAAGGATAGACATTACCTTAGGGTGAAAGGTTGGAAGACAGTGTTTCAAGCAAATGGGCCTAGAAAACAAGCAGGGGTTGCTATCCTAATATCGGACAGGGTAGACTTTAGTCCAACGTTAGTCAAGAAAGATAAGGAAGGTCACTTTATATTGATTAAGGGCACACTCCAACAGGAGGACATTACAATCCTAAGCATATATGCACCTAACATGGGGGCTCCCAAATTCGTCAAACAAACACTATTAGAACTAAGGTCACAGATAACACCAAACACAGTGGTGGTGGGTGACTTTAACACCCCACTCTCATCAATTGACAGGTCATCCCGGGAAAAAATAAACAGAGAGGCATCTGGACTAAATGAGGTCATAAAAGGAATGGACTTAACAGATATATACAGGACATTTCATCCAAAGGCTGCAGAATATACATTCTTTTCAGCAGCACATGGAACATTCTCTAAAATAGACCATATATTAGGACACAAAGCAAATCTTAACAAATTCAGGAAAATTGAAATAATTCCTTGCATTCTATCTGACCACAATGGAATTAAACTACAAATCAGTAGCAAGAAAGGCTATAGAACATACACAAAATCATGGAAACTAAACAATACACTACTAAATGATGAATGGGTCAATGAAGAAATCAAAAAGGAAATCAAAAAATTTAGAGTCAAATGATAATGAGAACACAACATACCAAAATCTCTGGGACACAATGAAGGCAGTTCTAAGAGGTAAATTTATAGCCTTGAGTGCCTATATTAAGAAATTAGAAAGGTCGCAAGTAAACGACCTAATGCTTCGCCTTAAAGCCTTGGAAAAAGAAGAACAAGGCAAACCAAAAATCAGTAGACGGGAAGAAATAATAAAGATTAGGGCAGAAATTAATGAAATAGAAACAAAAAGAACAATCCAAAGAATTAATGAAACAAAGAGTTGGTTCTTTGAAAGGATAAACAAGATTGATAAACCCTTAGCAAATCTGACCAAAAGAAAGAGAGAAGAGACACAAATTAATCAAATCAGAGATGAACAAGGTAACATCACAACAGATTCCAGAGAAATTCAAAAAATCACAGGGACATACTATAAAAGCATATACTCCACAAAATATGAAAATCTGAAAGAAATGGATGATTTCCTTGATCTATATGACCTACCTAAATTAAATCAAAATGAGATTAATCACTTAAATAAACCTATAACAAACATGGAGATCCGAACAGTTATCAATAATCTCCCAACTAAAAAAAGCCCAGGCCCGGATGGATTCACTGCTGAATTTTACCAGACTTTTAAGGAAGAGCTAACACCATTGCTTCTTAAGCTTTTCCAGGAAATAGAAAAAGAAGGAATTCTACCAAACTCCTTCTATGAGGCCAGCATCACCCTGATACCAAAACCAGGCAAAGATAGAACAAAAAAAGAAAATTACAGACCAATCTCCCTCATGAACATAGATGCAAAAATTCTCAACAAAATATTGGCAAACAGAATACAAGAGTATATCAAAAAGATCATTCACCCTGACCAAGTAGGCTTTATCCCAGAGATGCAGGGATGGTTCAACATACGCAGATCTATAAATGTAATACATTACATAAACAGGTTGAAGGACAAAAATCACATGATCATCTCATTAGACGCAGAGAAAGCATTTGACAAAATCCAACATCCCTTCATGATAAAAGTTCTACAGAGACTGGGAATAGAAGGAACATATCTTAATATAATAAAGGCTATTTATGACAAGCCTACAGCCAACATATTACTAAATGGGGAAAAACTGGAAGCTTTCCCACTAAAATCAGGAACAAGACAAGGGTGTCCACTGTCCCCACTTTTATTTAATATAGTTTTGGAAGTCTTAGCCATAGCAATAAGGCAAGAGACACACATAAAAGGGATACAAATTGGAAAGGAAGAGATCAAGTTATCATTATTTGCAGATGACATGATTCTATACATAAAGGACCCTAAAGACTCTACTAGCAAACTGTTAGAGCTGATCAAAACCTACAGCAATGTAGCAGGATACAAAATAAATACACAGAAAAAAAAAACAATTTACCTCAGATATATATGGAGCACGTAGAGTTGCTTCATGATTCATAAATGTCAAAATCACATACATGTAATTACTTTGGGATTCATAAATGTCAAAATCACGTACATGTTTCTGGTGTGTGTGAGGGTGTGTGTGCGTTGCACATGTCTGTGCTGAGGTGGCACCCCAGGGGCTCTCCGTCAGTGGCCACAGGCAAGCACTGGGCGTCCTCTTCTGCCGCTGACCGGTCTGTTCTTCACTGGGACAGAGCCTCCCTCTTAACGACTCCCGGGCCTGTCCTTTCTCGAGCTTCAGTGATTCTCCAGTCTCTGCTCTCCATTGCACTGGGGTTCCACGTTTTGCTTGGGTTCTGGAGACTCAAATTTGCACAGCCTCAGGCCCCCTCAGGCCCTCATGCTTGCACAGAAAGCACATTTGTGCCTTTAGTCCCAGAACTCGGGAAGCAGAGCGAGGAGGACTGCCCTGAGTTCGAGGCCAGCCTGGGACTAGAGCGTGAGGTCCAGTTTAGCCTGGGCTAGAGTGAGACCCTTCCTCTACGAAATGAAAAAGAAGAAAGCACATTTAGTGCTGAGTGATCTCTTTAACCCTATTTCACATTTTCTATCACTTGTCTTAATATTAAGAGTTCAAATGTGATCATGGGATGTCCCCATCATTGTTTGGAAGATATTGAAGTAGCTTGTTGTGATCTAGTTTTGGGCCTACTGTTTGACTAGCCAGTAGCATCTGAGAGAAACCCAAGTAATTGTGTATTCTTAGGTGTGGGGGAACCTCTGCTACTGATGACATTGAGACATTAAGATGCTCTCTGGGAATATTTGATGGAAGAATTTACAGGTGCTCTCCCAAAGGCTAGCTGCTGCTACCTGTACTAATCACTTTTTTGTTGCTATTACAAAATGTCCACAAAAGCAACTTAGGGAAAGAAAGATTTATTTTGGCTCATAATGCACAGTGCATTTAGCCTATCTCCCAAAGCCTTAACGATTCCAACATTGTCCACAAGTCCAAGAGCAGGAACTCTGCTGAGACTCAGGCGATTTCTACTAAGATTCAGGCAACCTCTCTTCTAAAAAATTATATACTTTCACAGGCTGGAGAGATGGCTTAGCGGTTAAGGCACTTGCCTGCAAAGCCTAAGAACCCAGGTTCGATTCCCCAGGTCCCATATAAGCCAGATTCACAAGGTGGCGCATGCATCTGGAGTTTGTTTGCAGTGGCTAGAGGCCCTAGCATGCCCATTCTCTCTCTGTGGCTCTCAAATAAAGAAACAAACAGGCTGGAGAGATGGCTTAGCGGTTAAGCGCTTGCCTGTGAAGCCTAAGGACCCCGGTTCGAGGCTCGATTCCCCAGGTCCCACGTTAGCCAGATGCACAAGGGGGCGCGCACGCGTCTGGAGTTCGTTTGCAGAGGCTGGAAGCCCTGGCGCGCCCATTCTCTCTCTTTCCCTCTGTGTTTCTTTCTCTCTATGTCTGTCGCTCTCAAAATAAATAAATAAAAAATGAACCAAAAAAAAAAAAGAAACAAACAAATAAATAACTAAAATATATAAAAAAATTATATACTTGCAGTATGCAGTCTCATAAATAGTCCCCATCCCAATGAGAAAAAAGGGGCATAGTAGTAAGGAAAGATCAGACAACAGCAAGACTGAAACCCCACAGGGCAAACGCCAAATCCGGTACCTCCATGTGTGGCATCTGGGGATCTTGAAGCATCATGTGGGCTCCAACAGCCTTGGGGAGCCCCACCCTTCCAGTTCTGTGTCTACTGCACGAGACCCCTTGAGTCAGCTGTACTCTGCACCTGCAGCCTTCCTTGGAGGGCATCACACGGTCCTAGTCTCTGTAACAAAGCATGTCTTGTTGCGGTGACAAAATGCCTCACAAAACAACTTTCGGATGGACTTGTTTGGGCTCATTTTTGGGAAGATGCGGTCCACCGTGGTCGCAAAAGCGCGGTGGCAGGAGTGGCTCTGGCTGTGGCAGCAGGAGCTTAAAGGCAGCTGGTCACCTTGCATCCACAGAGAAACGCCGCTGCTCTGCTGGCTTCCTCCTTTTCTCTCTCTATTTCGGCCCAGGACCCCAGCCCATGGATGGGTGCTGTGGTTGGGCCTTCCATCCTCAGGTAAACTTCTGTGGGAACACCCTCATAGACATGTCCAGAGACGTGTCTGTGAGGTGCTTCTAATTCAGTCAAGTGGACAATCAAAACTAGCCACCACACTATCATAATCAGTTTTGTGTGGCTGTGATAAAATGCTACAGTCCGAGTCATTTATAAACGAAATTTCTTTCCTGTACTTCTGGACGCTAACATCTGATGAGGGCTTTTGTGCTGTGTTATTCCATGGCAAAAGGCAGAAACAGCAAAACATCTTTAAAGGGAGAAGACAGGTAACTAAGCACATCTTCAAAAAAAACACATTTATTGGGGGCTGGAGAGATTGCTTAGTGGTTAAGCGCTTGCCTGTGAAGCCTAAGGACCCCAGTTCGAGGCTCGGTTCCCCAGGACCCACGTTAGCCAGATGCACAGGGGTGGCGCACACATCTGGAGTTCAGTTCCAGTGGCAGGAGGCCCTGGCGCGCCCATTCTCTCTCTCTCTCTCTGTCTCTCAAATAAATAAATAAATAAAAATTTAAAAAAATCATTTATTGACCATTTTTATAAAGACATGCATATATAAATATATTTTGATTTCACTCACCTCCATTACTTCTCTTGTTCCCCTTCCCCTCCTATTGAAATTCTTCTTCCCAAGTAGAACCACTTCTGCTTTGATATCGTGTGTGTGTGTGTGTGTGTGTGTGTGTGTGTGTGAAATGCTCTGGGTTTTGAGTTACTTGCATAAATATTAAGTTGAGGACAGAGCACAAGCAACTTATCAGTGGCTAAACCACTGATGAAAACTTTCTCCCTTTCCCCCAGCAACCATTAACTTCCAGTAACTTCTCAGGGAGGGGTGAGGGCCTCATGCCCTCCTTCTCTATCCTTGATGAAAGGGTGATGGACCCAATTTTGCGCAAGTCTTGTGCCAGTCATGACAGCTGCTATCAGGTCATGAGTGTGATGGCCATGCCTTATCCGCAAAACAGCATTCTGAAACACTCTTCTCCCTCCACTCTCTGGCTCTTACATTCTTTACACTCCTTCTTCTGCAGTGTTCTCTGAGTCATGAAGTGTGCGACAGAGATGTCTCATTTAGTGCTGAGTGCTCAACCGTTCTTTACTGACAGTGTTTTGATGAGATTTTTGTGTTCCCTGTAGTCATTGCCAACTACAAAAGGAAGGTTCTCTAACCAGCAAATCTATGGACATAAACATAAATATTTAGAGGAAATTTGATAGGCACAATATATCCAACTAGCCAAGTAAAAGGAGTAGCTTCCTTGCTAGGGCCTCTGGCTGGGTCCCCAGCCACAGACTTTAACTAGATTTTTAGTACCAGGCACAAATCCCATCCCATGAGACAGGCCTTGAATGCAAAGAGCAGTTGGCAACCTCAACAGTCATGCCACTATTGCACTCATGGGCACACTTGGCCTGTTGGTCAAGCAAAGAAATATGACCATTTCTGGAGCTAGGAAGATGGTTCAGTGTTCAATGACACTTGTTTGCAATAATGACCAACCTGGGTCCAATTTTCAATACAGCCACGTAAGACAGATGGCAAAAAGTGGCACAAGCATCTGGTGTTCATTGACAATGGAAAGAGGCTATGGTGCACACACGCTTGCAAATTAATTTAAAATAAGAGAAGACCATTTTTTAAAAATAGTTTATTTGCAAATGGGAAAGTGTGGGGGTCGGGAGGGAGGGAATTACCATGGGATATATTTTATAATCATGGAAAGTGTTAATAAAAAAATAGTTTATTTGTTTCAGAGAGAGAAAAAGAGGCAGAGGGAGAGAGAGAGAATGGGTAAAACAGGGCATCCAGCCACTCCAAACAAACTCCAGATGCATGTGCCACCTTGTATATCTGGCTTAAGTGGGTCCTGGGAGTCACATCCGGGTCCTTTGGCTTTGCAGGCAAACGCCTTAACAGCTAAGCCATCTACCCAGTCCAGGAAACCCATTTTTATGGTATGTGATAGTTTGAATCTGATGTCCCCATTAACTGATGTTTTTATGGTGATTTTTGAGGTGGAACCTTGCTGGAGTGAGTGTGTCACTGGGGGCGGGTTTGAGGTCTATCAGCCCGCAGTTTGCCAGCGTTAGCTTTGCTTACCCTATTGCTGCTGTGGCAAGGAGGTGATGTGCAGCTTCTGTTCACACCATGCTTTCCCCTGACATCACGGAGAATCCCCTCAAGAGTATAAGCCAAAATACATCCTTTCCTCCCATCAGCTGCTTTTGCTGGGGTGTTTTATCCCACCAACAAGAAGGCAACTACAACAGGAGGGTCATTACTGCTAGAAACCTGACTGTGTGGCCTTTGGCCTTTTGAAACTGATTTGCAGGAGGAATGTGGAAGGATTTGACCCTTGGTCTAAGAGATGCCTTGCAATGCCAAAGGCAGAGTTTGATGGACCATTTTGGTCAGAGTTTAAAAGACCTAAATGCAGTAAGAAGTATACAGAGCTAGACAGATGGTTTAGTGCTTAAGGCCCTTACTGGAGAAGTCAAAGGACCCAGGTTTGATTTCCTAGTACCCACCTAAAGCCAGATGCACAAGATGGTGCAGGAGTCTGGAGTTCATTTGCAGTAGCTAGGAGGCCTTAGTACACCCATTTTCTCTCTTTCTCTCAAATAAATGAATATCCGGGTGTGGTAGCACACGCCTTTAATCCCAGCACTCAAGAGGCAGAGGTAGGAGGATCACTATGAGTTTGAGGTCAACCTGAGACTACATAGTGAATTCTAGGTCAGCGTGGGCTAAAGGGAGACCCTACCTTGAAAAACCAAATGAATAAATAACATTAAAAGAAGAAGAAGAAGTGTGGACTATGAGGTTTGGCTTAGAAGGGTAAGAAAGAGCTTTGTCCAGACTGGGCTAGAAGCTGTTTGTGTGAGAGGCTGGCTGCATTCTGCATGCCTGTGTTGTTAGAATTTGAGCAAAGTTGAGTTTAGAAGAAATGGACCGATGTGAGCAGACTGATGTAGCATGGAGAGAAATGAAAGTTGGGCTGAAGATTACAGCCTGCATCAACTGCAATTGTTTGAGAGATTACCACCAGTGAGATTGCGTTAGCAGGAAGAATGGTGGCTCTTTTGAAAGTAAGGGACAGGCTGGAGAGATGGCTTAGCGGTTAAACGCTTGCCTGTGAAGCCTAAGGACCCCGGTTCGAGGCTCAGTTCCCCAGGTCCCACGTTAGCCAGATGCACAAGGGGGCGCACGCGTCTGGAGTTTGTTTGCAGAGGCTGGAAGCCCTGGCGCGCCCATTCTCTCTCTCTCCCTCTATCTGTCCTTCTCTCTGTGTCTGTCACTCTCAAATAAATAAATAAATAAAAAATTAAAAAAAAAAAAAAGAAAGTAAGGGACCATATGCTGAAGGAGTGTCCTGCTCTTCAAAGCTGGCTTTCTTCCCCTCCAGATGAACAGTTTTGATAGCTTGCCTGGTACTATCAACAAATGCAGGGTTGAAAGGGTCATTGGATTTGCAACATGGTTTTGTTTTGTTTTTTAATGGCCATTTGTTGTCAGAATCTTTGCATAGAGGCCTAGTGGAGCCAAAAGGATGAACCATGGGTTGCAGTGGAGATCCTCCGACTTTGTGAGATACCAGGATTATGGTATGGCTGCCAAGGAGAGCTGCTGGATCAGAATAGTTTTCCCCAGGCTGTGAGTGGCCCAGCTGGAGGGGCAGAATTGAAAGCCCCAGGGATTTTGTCACTAGTTATAGATATCAGACTTGGAGCTACAGGATTTGGCATCCGCCTTGTTTATTTTAGATCTTGTATTGGTTCTATTTCCTTGTACTGTCATCTTTTGCAATGTAAATCTTTACTCTGTGTCATTATACTTTTGGTTTTACAGCTCACAGTTAACAGACCTTGGAGTATGGAGATGTTTAAACAGCGTTGGGATTCACAAAAACTACGGGGACTTTTAGGCTGGGTGGGGTGGCACACGCTTTTAATCCCAGAAGTTGGGAGGCAGAGGTAAGAGGATCACTGTGCATTCCATACCAATCTGGGACTACGGAGTGAATTCCAAGTTAGCCTGGGCTAGTGTGAGACCCCACCTTGGGGGTGGGGGAGAAAAACAGTGGGGACTTTTAAAGTTGAACTGAATGTATTGCATACATTGTGGGTAGTCATGAGTTTATCAGGGTCAGAGGCAGAATGTGGTTATTTGAATCAGGTATTCCCCATAAACTCATGTGTTTAAAATGCTTGGTCTGTAGCTGGTGGCAATTTGGGAGGTAGCATCTTGCTAGAGGAGGTGATGTGTTGTTGGAAGTGGGCTTTGGGGTGTTATAACCGGCTCCCCCCATGCCACAGTTTGGCTCACTCTCCCAATGTGGCGTTCCAACTGCTGTGGCAGAGGTGATGTCCAGCATCTGCTGGTGATCTGCCATCATGGGAGCTTCCCCTCATGACTCTAGGTCAGAAAAATAACTTTCGTGCTGGAGAGATGGCTTAGCAGTTAAGCGTTTGTCTGTGAAGCCTAAGGACCCTGGTTTCAGGCTCGATTCCCCAGGACCCATGTTAGCCAGATTCACAAGGGGGTGCACGTGTCTGGAGTTCATTTGCAGTGGCTGGAGGCCCTGGTGCACAGCCCATTCTCTCTCTCTCTCTCTTTCTGCCTCTTTCTCTATCTGTTGCTCTCAAATAAATAAATAAATAAAGATAAAAATAGAACTTTCCTTCCATCAGCTACTTTTGGTCTGGTGCTTTGTCCCAGCAACAAGAAGGTAACCCACTCTCATGATATTGCCATTGAATCCATTCATAAGGGCAGAACCCTCATGACCCAGTCACCTCCTAAGCACCTGTCAACACTGTTGCGTGAGGAGCTAGTTTTTAACACATGAATTTTCACAGATCCATTAAAGCCATAGCAGAGACCTTTCACAAAACTGGCGGATGTAGAGTGACCTTCCCAAACTGAACCAACACGGCCTCAGTTAGGAAGCCAACCTGCTACCGTTCTTTGATTCAGTGGAAGGGGGACGAGAACTCCCAAGTTAGTAAAATGGAGGGGCGGTGTGGGGCCAGGAAACCTGAGGTTGCTAGCAGAGGCTCTTCCCAGCAAAGAGACAGGGCTGGAAGAGAAGCATTTGATTCCCTCTGTCAGCTGCTGTTCTAACAGAAGTGGGATCATGGCAGTCTTCTACCCATATGGGCAGTTGCAAACTACGACGTGAAACCTCTTAGGTCACCTCTCACACTAGGTATAGTGCGTCAGTGGAAAGAATGAGTGAGTTTGATTTTGGCTCCTATTACAGTTTTAATTTTCTTTCTTTCTTTCTTTCTTTTTTTTTTTCTGTCTTGGCACCCATTCTTGGCAGTCTTTAAAAGACTGCAGTGACAGCTTTGGAAAATCACCGGGGACTATTGCCAATACTAACAAACTCATACCAGCATAAATGGTGGATGAAAGCAACTTCTCCTATCTTACTCTTAAAAGCTCCACACCTTAAAATTGGTGTGGCCCAATGTCCCTTTATACATGAGATCAGTAATGTTCACACTGGTCAGTACATTTTGATGCAGAAAAGTCTTGTTTATTATCTTGGTAGTTATATAATTCTGAAGGAATTTGATGATGTCCCTGGAGAAAAAAAAATACACCTGTTTTGTGTTTTGTTTATTTGTGTTCTTTTTAATCTTGGTTATTCATAGGCACTGTAATAGTTCAATATCTGGCTGGGTTTATTGGTTAGCACATGGAAGATACTCAAGTCAACTTGGATTTATTAGGGGGAAAAAAAAACAGAAATACCATAGTCCACCCCCCACATCAGGATTACATTTCAAGAGGCCTTTTGAATATGAAACTGTAGTCAGTATAGACCCTAATACATAGTGTGTGTGTTTGCTGTTCATAAAAATTTCATATTTTTCAAAACATTTAAAAAAGATTTTATTTCTATTTATATATTTATTTATCAGAGAGAGAGAGAATGGGCACACCCAGGCCTCTAGCCACTGCAAACAAACACTAGACACGTGTGTCACCATGTGCATCTAGCTTAGGTGGGCTCTGGGGACTCGATCATGAAAAACATTTTTTTTTTTTCCAGTTTAAGTCAGCACTTATCATGCCCCATCGCTGTAACTTTTGCAGTCTGTAATGTGATAACATGAATTTCTCTTTCCTTCTTCACAACTTCATGAAGAAAAGATTCCTTCTTATGAGAGATCTTAGCAATCTGAGCATCGGACTTTCCCCTTTCTTATTAAATGGAGGACTTTCACTTTAAAAAAAATTTTTTTTTAATTTATCTATTTGAGAGAGACAGACAGAGAGAGAAAGGCAGAGAGAGAGAGAGAGAGAGAATGGGCATGCCAGGGCCTCCAGCCCCTGCAAATGAACTCCAGATGCGTGCGCCCCCTTGTGCATCTGGCTAACGTGGGACCTGGGGAACCGAGCCTCGAACCCGGGTCCTTAGGCTTCACAGGCAAGCGCTTAACCGCTAAGCCATCTCTCCAGCCTGGGCTTTCACTTTTTAACTTATAGGAAATGCTTCATGGCTCCTGCTCGTACTATCCAAGCTGTCAGTGCTTCAGCAGGGGGACTCTGAACTCTCAGCCACAGATCAGAAAACCAAGACAGCTATTAAATGAACAAAGAACTTGTCACTACACATGGGTGTAGAGGAGACAGAGCAAGATTTTTACCTCACTACTAAGAACAGCAAGTCTCTTAAAACTTGTGCTTATTCAGACAGGGAATTCCGGTTTTAGTCCATTGATAGCACCGTGTGTGTGAGGAGATTCGACCCCACACACAGCCGCAGGACTGTTTCCATGGCTGCTCCGACCACATAATGGGTAGAAACATGTTACTGCTTCAGGGCTGTGATGTACGTCCTGTGGCTCCGTTCTGTAAGATTCCCTGAAGTTTCGATACATGCCGTTTTCTTTAAATGACTTAAGTTTAAAGCATCTGAGTTGTTTTCAGCAGTTGACCATCGTGTCGTCCTTCATCAGTGTGGTTTAAGGGCACAGCTCGATGGCTCCCCTTTCTGTTGTCCGCTCAGTCCACACACGCACCTCTCCCCTGTCGACAGGCGGTACAGATGTCAACGCATCTCCATGGACCTGAAGACCATTCCTTGTGAAGTTGAATGCACGTGTACTGTCATTCACAGTGTTTATATAAAAATACCAGGAATCTTCACTTTTGCTACCTTGATATAGCATTCGGCTATCATGTTACAACATTGAAATACATCGATTTATTAAAAAAAATACTTTTATATAAAAAAAAAACTTGTGCTTATTTCTTGAGTTTTCCATGTACTGTTTTCAGAAGACTGCTGACTGACTGTGGGTAAATAAAGCCACAGGAAGCAAATGCAAGCTTGAGGAGAAGGAGGACTACTGCATTCACACGCCAGTCACCCCAACCTGTAAAAGGGTTCCTTTGGGTAGCACAGATATTTCCTTGAGGGCTCACCTTCTTGAATTCCCAAAGCTGCATGGGCCTGGTAAAACAATGGCGCAATCTACTAATTAAGAGCATTTACTTTGTAGCTAAACATATCTGCATGTGACCTCTGACCCTGCAAAGAACCAGGTGGGAGATCTCAAGTAACAAACACCAAGCCTCAGTTTCTTCATTTGAATGTGCTTCTTTACAATGTACCCTTGAAAATGTGATTGAAGAGTTAAACAAAAGCAAGCGTACCTAAACCTTAAACCCTGCCTACGCAATGTTTCTCACATTCAATTACCACTTGGGCTGTTGTTCACTTAATGTTTTCTTTAGCTTAATTTAAAAAAAAAAAAAACCATTAATTTTAGAAGGCAAATGAGATATTATTATCACTTCCTGGTGATACAGTATATAAATAAGAGAGGCTAAACAATGCTATTGAGTTCTAGATGGAAATTTTTATGTTTGTTCAAAAGATTAGCCTGGCATGGTAGAACACGCCTTTAATCCCAGCACTTCAGAGGCTGAGGGAGGAGGAGCCGCTGTGAGTTTTGAGGCCACCCTGAGACTGAATTCCAGGTCAGCCTGGACTAGAGCAAGACCCTACTTCAAAAAACCAAATAATAATTAGTAGTAATAATATTGTCAAGTGTTAAAGAGCTATTTGCTCCAATAAAAAACTTTCTTTTGTACTTAATAAAATATTACTTTATATAATGTGACATGACATGATGCCCTGATAATGTACCATGCAATATCTCCTAAGGCATTTTTGCTGGTATGTACATCACATTTTATAAAATTGCAAGGTACTTTGTAAAGATTTTGTCGTATTAACAGAATGACACACAGACCTCCCAGCTGCAGCTTCCTGGATCTTACACAGTAGTAGCAATATGTTCACTCAGACACCACAGACGTAGAAGAGAGGTGAGAAGAGATTGCCGGTAAATTAACTAACTCTGGTGGTTGCTTGACTTTCCACAAAAGACAGAGGTCAAGTTCTAGAAGAGCCCTAACAGTGGATTTTTTTTTTTTTTTTTTTTGGTTTTTCTCTGGTCCTGGAGAAATCTGGGGACCCTCATGCATCACAGAGCTCTTAGATGAGGAGGATGTCCTACAGGCCAGTGCCCAGAACCTCTCATCACTTCTGTCTGGGCTTAGAGGCTGGCGTGGGCAGAATCACACTCCTTTCTTCCCCCCCCCCCCCATTCGTGAGTTGAAGTCCTAACTCCTAGTACCTCAGAATGTGACTGTACTTGAAGATAGGGTTTTAGAAGAGGCCATTGGGTTGGGGATATAGCTCAGTGGTAGAGTACTTACTTAGCATGTTCAAGGCCCTAGGTTCAGTCCCCAGTACCACCAAAAAGAAAAACAAATTTAAAAGAGATAATTAAGTTAAAACGAGGCAGGGGCCAGTTGTGGTGGTAAATGCCGGTAGGATATTGCTGAAGAGGTGGAGGCAGGAGGATCAGGAGTTCAAGGGCAGCCTGGGCTACCAAAAAAAAAAAAAAAAAATGAGGTAGGGTTTGGTCTTAATCAGGTATAGCTGCTCTTCTTATAACAAGAGGTTAGGACATCAACACTCACAGAAAGGCAAGGCCACCTACAAGCCACGGAGGGAAGCCTCCGCAGTCAGGCAGCTTTCAGTAGTGCCAGAAAGTAACGTTCCGTCTGTCACGCTCTGGCGCAGTGGCCTTAGCAAGTTAATAGAGTCCATGCTTCCCAGAGGAAGCTAGAAGGGTGAAACAGTTTACCCTCCACCTACAAAGACACCTGAAATGAGTTCTCGTGTTTGAGAAAGCCAGAGTTGTCTAATTTCATGCAGTCATTCCGTTTCTCTCTCAGGTAACACGTACTTATGATCCTCATGTCTTTCTTCTTTATCACCCCTCCTCCTTTTTTTTAATCCCCTGAAGTGATCTGCAGGCCCACCCTCCCCCACTCTTGACCATTTCTGAGCATCCTTTGCACAACTGGTCTGCAGTGAACGTTCCCATGCACTAAGTCCACAGTACATTCTTTCTGTTCATGATACGCCCAAAGGATGCATTGCTGCCTGGCTCTAAAATGCTTTCCTACCTGGGGGACAGGCGAACCTCGTATCCTTGTGGGCAGCTCCAGGAATTCTCACTGTCAGTTCGTAGTTTGTAAACTCTTTGTCATTACGCATTCGGTCTCTTGAGAAAAGCCTTCCTAATCCTGTGCATTCAAAGTTTAAATAGAGGGCTGGAGGGAGGGCTTAGCAGTTAAGGTCTTTGCCTGCAAAGCCAAAGGACCCAGGTTTGATTCCCCAGGACCCACGTTAGCCAGATGCCCAAGGGGGCGCACGCATCTGGAGTTTGTTTGCGGTGGCTGGAGGCCCTGGCACACCCATTCTCTCTGTCTCTCTCTCTCTCTCCCTCTTTCTCTGTCAAATAAATAAGTAAATAAAATATTTTTTTAAGTTCAAATAGAATCTTAAAAATATTTCTAGGGCTGAAGAGATGGCTTAACGGTTAGGGTGCCTGCCCTGCAAAGCCAAAGGACCCAGGTTCAATTCCCTAGGATCCATGCACAAGATGGCACATGTGTCTGGAGTTTGTTTGAAGTGGCTAGAGGCTCTGATGTGTCCATTCTCTCTCTTTCTCTCTCTCACTCTGCTTCTTTTTCTCTCTCTAATAAAATTTAAAAAACATTTCTTTTTTTTTAAACTTTTTATTTATTTCTTTGAGAGCGACAGACACAGAGAGAAAGACAGATAGAGGGAGAGAGAGAGAATGGGCGCGCCAGGGCTTCCAGCCACTGCAAACGAACTCCAGACGCGTGCGCCCCCTTGTGCATCTGGCTAACATGGGACCTGGGGAACCGAGCCTTGAACCGGGGTCCTTAGGCTTCACAGGCAAGCGCTTAACGGCTAAGCCATCTCTCCAGCCCTAAAAAACATTTCTTATCACAAACCTTGGCCAGGTAGGCCAAGAAATTAGAATGTCTTTTAGCTTCCCACTTGGTGGGACAGGGCCAAAAGGTGATTTGAGCATATTATAGAAATGGAACAAGTGTTTGGGGAGGGGGTTTCTACCTAACCAATTCACCCAAGGAGTAATGGGCAAGAGTTGGAAAGAATGATGCGACTCATTGTCAGCTAGGAGGCAGATACAACAACAGTAAAATAAATTCTTTGGTTTTTTTTTTTTTCGAGGTAGGGTCTCTCTGTAGCTCAGGCTAACCTGGAATTCACTATGTAGTCTCAGGGTGGCCTCAAACTCACAGAAATCCTCCTACCTCTGCCTCAAGAGTGCTGGGATTAAAGGCGTGTGCCACCACGCCCGGCTAAATAAATTCTTTAGGTCCCAGATAAAAAGTTACTCAGTCTCCAGGTAAGGTGTAACCGGCAGGGATACAGGTGAGAATTGTGTGTTAGCAGCCCTGAGCGTAAACAGCAGCTCAGTTGTGGAGATGACCGGTCAGGGTGATTACTCACTGAAATTCTGGGATTTGTTTTTTTCTGGCCACTGTTTCTTCTTGGGAGTAAATCCTTTCCTCTCAGAAACTTTCCTGGCTGCCTTTCAGGGCCTGCCTCTTAGTGACGTGTTAAGTTCTCGTTTATAAGTTTTGTTAAGGTGCAGCCCATGAGTAGGTGTTCTAAGCCGCGTCAATGTCTCCAGGCCCTTGGAGTTTGGTGACTTCTGGAGGAGGAGTCAAAGGCAGGCTCCAAGTTCTCTCTGGTCCCTATGCTTCTCCTCATGCACCTTGGACATGTACTCCAGGAAAGCCCAGTATTTTCTTTCTCATTAAAGAGCTCCGATTGGCCTAGACAGATGGCTTAGCAGTTAACGCACTTGCCTGTAAAGCCAAAGGACCCAAGTTCAATTCCCCAGGACCCAAGGGGATGCAAGCGTCTAGAATTCGTTTGCAGTGACTAGAGGCCCTGGAGTGGCCATTCTCTCTCTGTCTGTCTCTCTCTCTCAAATAAAAATAAAGAGCTCTTATTCCCCTGTTTCATAAAAGCTCATGTACAGGAAGTGAGGCCAGGCAAGCCCTCCTCAATTCCTCTATCTACCACTTGAACCTTGAACGTACATGTTTTTCCATGGTATATCAAGAACCTATACTTTTGTTTTGTTTTGCTTTTATTTTTTGAGGTAGAGTTTCACTCTAGCCCAGGCTGACCTGGAATTCACTATGTACTCTCAAGGTGGCCTTGAACTCACAGTGATCCTCCTACCTCTGCCTCCCGAGTACTGGGGTTAAAGGCGTGCGCCACCATGCCTGGTGAAATCTTTTAAGTTTTTAAAAAATTTTTTTGTTTATTTTTATTTATTTATTTGACAGTGACAGAGAGAGAAATAGGCAGAGAGTGAGAGAGAGAGAGAGAGAGAGAATGGGCTTGGCAGGGCTTCCAGCCACTGCAAACGAACTCCAGACACGTGCGCCCCTTGTGTATCTGGCTAATGTGGGTCCTGGGGAACCGAGCCTTGAACTGGGGTCCTTAGGCTTCACAGGCAAGTGCTTAACCGCTAAGCCATCTATCTCTCCAGCCCATGAAATTTTTTAAGTTTTTAAAAATATTTATTTTATCTATTTATTTGAGAGAGAGAGAGAGGGAGGCAGATAGAGAAAGAGAGAGGATAGGCGCACCAGGACCTCTAGCAACTGCAGACGCATGTGCCGCCTTGTGCATGTGGCTTATATGGGTGCTGGGGAATTGAACCTGAGTCCTTAGACTTTGCAGGCAAGTATCTTAACTGCCAAGCCATCTCTCCAGCCCTTATTCATTTCTTTACTGGTTAGTAGACAATGTAGTTAATTGGTGGCAGAGAGCCATCTTTTCTACCTCAGGGTAATGGTAAGTATAGCCTTGTTTATACCCATGATGTTTAGTTTCTTGATAATATGATGATAGGAGCTACTCATCCATGGACAGAATTTTTGCAATTTTTACTGTTCGAGATAGGCGACACCTCTATGAGCAACTCAGTCAGAATCCCTGCTGTTACACGGTCACGTGCTGGGGGCATAACTCTACAAAGCCTTTTAAGCCTTCTTTAAGAGAGTCCTAAAAGACCCGTTGACAGACCCTAGTAGAGTTCCGACAATATCATTGTGCACTTAGCTTCCTCCACGTGAGGGTGGGCAGGTCTCCTTGCAGCAGGATATGGTAAAGGTGATGGGACATCCCCTCAGCAGTTGTTATTATAAGTAAGATTTCATGTTGCTGGCCGACTCCCTCCAAATCCTCTAACCAACTATGAGGTAGCAAGTGGTCATGTAAGGTGGCCCGTGTGGCAAACAGCTGAGAGCAGCTGCCAGTCACTAATCAGCAAGATGCCATATCCTGGGCTGGAGGGATGGCTTAGTGGTTAAGGCATTTGCCTACAAAGCCAAAGAACCCAGGTTCGATTCCCCAGGTCCCACATAAGCCAGATGCACAAGGGAAAACATGCATCTGGAGTTTGTTGACAGTGGCTGAAGGCCCTGGTGTGCCCATTCTCTCTATATATTTATATCTATCTGCTTCTTTCTCTCTCTCAAATAAATAAATAAGCACACACAGAAGTCACAAAGAGCATGGAAAAGCACATACAAAGGGTGGTGAAGACTTGATATGGAAATTACAAAAAAAATGGAAATTATAAAAAAAAAGGCCAAGCATGGTGGTTCACACCCTTAATCCCAGCATGCAGGAGGCAGAAGTAGGAGGATTACTGCGAGTTCAAGGCCACTCTAAGACTACATAGTAAATTCCAGGTCAGCCTGGACTAGAGTGAGACCCTACCTTGGGAAAAAACAAAAATGAGTCCAGTAGCAGCCTATGTTATCTTGGTTTCTCAACAGTTGATTGGTGTGAAGGAGAAGGGACAGATAAAGACAAACTCCACCTAAATCAAGACATTTTTCAGGGTTTGTTCAGCTAATACAAAGCAACTGAACCATGAACACTCACTGTAGGTGGCAAATGGTGTACTGATAACTAGAAGGCATTATGCTATTTACATATGGCTTCAATAATATAATTCATTGGGCAGTAGAGTTGACTGCTTTTCTTTCAGGAAAGCTAGTGGGGAATCCAAGGGTGAGATGATAGCCTGGGACTACAGTCTGCCCCCCCCCCACACCCCGTTCTCTTGGAACAGTTTCTTTTTGTGAGTGGGACCTGATGGAGCAGTCATTTAAAATTCATTCTTGGAGATGAGTCTAGGCCTCTAAATGAATAATTCATTCAAAATTAAATCCATGTTTTCTTGGAGTTTCTTGGTTACAATATTGTTCGAAGGTTAGAGAGATGGCTCATTGGTTAAAGGCGCTTGCATGCAAAACCCAGGTTTGATTCCTCAGTACCCACATAAAGCTGCACGCACAAAGTGATGCATATGTCTGGAGTTCATTTGCAGTGGCAGGAGGCCCTGGTCATGCCCATTCTCTCTCTCTCAAATAAATAAATCTTTAAAAATAAAAAATGTTTTAATCTGGGCATGGTGGCGCACGCCTTTAATCCCAGCACTCGGGAGGCAGAGGTAGGAGGATCGCCGTGAGTTCGAGGCCACCTTGAGACTACATAGTGAATTCCAGGTCAGCCTGAGATAGAGTGAGACTCTACCTCAAATAACCAAAAATAAAAAATAAAAATAAATAAATAAAAATAAAAAATGTTTTCTTCAAGATACAGGTCAAATGAGTTTAGGGCATGGCTTAAGTCACTATAGTTGGCTATGGGTGTGTCTTTGGCTGACATTTACTGCCTCTTCCTCTCACACGGGCTCTCTACCCCCGATGTCCCCCACATGACAGGAGCTCTCTGTACTTTAAATCTCTTTGCGTGTTTCTTCTAGGCCCCCATGGGCTCTCAGACCACGTGGGTATATCTCTTTTTGTTTTAATGATTTTGTACTTTCCTAAATAAACATAATAATTTAATGTATCTATTTTCCTTCTAATGGTTTTGTACTCCCCTAAATAAACATAACAATAATAATTATCCTCCACAGTCTTATTTTATCCAATAGTTTGGTTAAAAGGAGATAAGAACTAAGAGTTTGGGGTTTAAGGACTCTATTCCTGAACCCCTAGCCCCCTGTTTCACGACCATGTTTTGAGTGGAAGGCCAAGGGAAGATGAGCAGAATCTGAGAGGGAAGAGGGAGCCGTAGGGCAGAGTCTTAAGAAGATAGTTGAGTGCTGCAAACAAATCCTCCTAGACTCATCAACTCCCAAAGGGAGTTGTGATAACTTGTGCTAATGCATTCTACAAAAACATCATATCTGTTCCCCATGAGCTTCCTACGATTCAATGCTTTTAAGATTCCCTATATATAGCCAGGTGTGGTGGTGCACACCTTTAATCCCAGCACTTGGGAGGCAGACGTAGGAGGATCGCCATGAGTTCAAGGCCACCCTGAGACTGCATAGTGAATTCCAGGTCAGCCTGGGCTGGAGTGAGACCCTACCTCGGAAAACTAATATGTATATGGTAGACTGTAGAAGGCAGAGCAATGATGCAAAGATCCAGATCCCCACATGTGACTGACTGTGTTGCCTTGCATGGCAAAAGCTACTTTGGATACTTTGGAGATGGAACAGAGATTCTGAGCCTTGATGTGAACAGATGACCCTGGATTATTGGGATAATCCCCCTCTAACTGTATGAGAGCTTAATGGTGAAAGAGGAAGAGTTAGTGGAGAGCGGAGCAGGGTAAGAAAGAGGAGTGATTTGGTGCTCTCGAGTCACTCCAACCCCGCTTGCTGGCTGTGAAGGCGCAGGAAGGTAGCCATGCCCCAAAGAATGCTCCCAGCTTCTACAAATGCACAAAGCCCTCAACTGGCAGCTGACAGGGAAATGGGGACCTCGGCCTTACAACTGTATGCATCTGAAGTCTGCCAACAACCTAAGAGAGTGAGGAAATGCAGATAGCAATATGATATGATAAAACATACACAGCAATATAAACCAGTCGACAGGAATCAAGATGAAACGTGTGTTTATTACATTCATCGAGTCATTTATTCATTTTTCATACTCTCACCAAGCATCTAAGATAAAGAAGGTCCCAAGCCGAGGGCTGATAAAGAACATGCCAGAAGACAGTTTAAGCTCTTGAAATATTTACAGAAGTTGATAGGAGAACCGGAAATAGGGTTCTGACTCCCAAAACAACTGGATCTGCCTTGCTTCCCTGAACTCAATGTCTCCTCTTGTCTACAATTTCAAAACAGTTAGTCATAGCAGAGGTGTGTGACGTTTTGCCAGTTCATTGGCATGGATGGAGTACAAGCAAGTCCGAGACCATTTTTCTATCCTTGGTCTATGTGCAGGAGTTCATGGCTCTGCCTTCCTCCCTGCCGAGCTCTGGACATTGAATACTACCCGCATCACACTGCTATTCCCCAGAGACACAGTGACATTGTCATAGTTGAGAAGGTTGCCTGAGTTTGCTGTAGAACCATCTAGAAGGCCTGTGAAAACACAGAACTCTAGAGATTCTGATTTAGTAGGTGTGGGTGGGGGACTAGGAAGACATTCCTTTCCTCACAAGGTCCTAGATAATGTCTCCAGCCCACAGGCCATGTGTGTGTGTCTGCTAGGTTCATAGTAAATCTGGAAGGTCTGTTAGATTGCCTTATCAATAAGTAAGGTGATGGTCAGAAGCAGATAGAACTCAAAAAACAAAATGTAATACCAGAGACCTGTGCCACAAATCCAGATTTTTTTTTGTTTTTTGAGGTAGGGTCTCACTCTAGCCCAGGCTGACCTGAAATTCACTATGTATTCTCAAGGTGGCCTGGTACTCAAGGCAATCCTCCTACCTCTGCCTCCCGGGTGCTGGGATTAAAGGCATGCGCCACCACGCCCAGCTCAAATCCAGACATTTGAGCCTTGATCATCCCCCACCCAGTCCCTCCCCTATTTTTTTCCTCAGATAAAACGTTGCCTTCCTCTGAAAAATCTGGAATGCCCAGCAAGTTGCTGAAAACTCAGGCCACTGAGAAAGAGAGGAAAAGAGGAGAGTAAACTGGATTTCCTTAGCCCCTAAATTCAAAGCGGCCTGATATCTTTGCCTTAGTAAACAGCATCCTCATTGATAAGACACATTTAAAAGAAAACCTTGAGATCTGTACTTATGCAACTTGGCATGAAGTCAGAGCATGTTTCCCACTGAGGGGCAGGCAAAGGGATTACGCAATGTGCTCTGGGGAAGTGGAGTGCATCACATGATCCTGCGGCCTCTCTCAGTCCTCACTCTGTTAATCTCCCTTCCAGATTCTGTTGTCCCTGCCACCATCCCACCATGACTGTGTGAAGGTCAAAGAACATGCTGGAACTTCTGGCATCCTCCTTCCAAAGATCCCTGATTGGGGCTAAAAATGGTGAGGAAACCTCCATCCAGTGATTCCAGACAGTAACCTTAAACTACTGCACACGTTTTGTCACTGCTATTGACTGTGAGGGTTCGACTCTCTCTCTTTTCTAGATTCAGAAATGTGAAGTAGAGGGCTGGAGAGATGGCTTAGCGGTTAAGCGCTTGCCTGTGAAGCCTAAGGACCCCAGTTCGAGGCTCGGACCCATGGTTAGCCAGATGAACAAGGGGGCGCACGTGTCTGGAGTTCGTTTGCAGTGGCTGGAGGCCATGGCGCTCACACTCTCCTCTCTCTCTCTGTGGCTCTCAAATAAATAAATAAATAAATAAATAAATTTTAAAAATGTGAAGTAGAAACTTGAGTCTATTGTTTGGGAAAAAAAAATTCAGTTGAAATTCCAAAGTGCTTTCCTACATTATTTGAAATAGCAAAGTGGCCTGAGTCAGGGCCCTGACAGACACAGCATGCTTGATTCAAAAGAAAATACCAGCTTTGTGGTGGAAGTCAGTTTTCCTAAACAAAGATATCTCGAGAGGGCTGGAGGGATAGTTTAGTGGTTAAGGCATTTGCCTGCAAAGTCAAAGGACCCAGGCTTGATTCCCCAGGACCCACGTTAGTCAAATGCACAAGGGGGCGCACGCGTCTGGAGTTCATTTGCAGTGGCTGGAAGCCCTGGTGCGCCCATTCTCTCTCTGTCTGCCTCTTCCCCTCTCTCAAATAAATAAATAATAAACAAAAAATGTAAAAATGTCTCTAGAGCTCTTAGATAACGGTGATAATGATATTTCCTTTGTGCTAGGTCTTTGCAAAGGGAAAAAAAAGTCTTGTAAGACACGTGGTCCATTTTACATTAGCAAATCTCTTAGCAGAGGAAAAGAAAACCTTCATCCCCGAATAATCTTTGCATCTTCCTTTGAGATAACCACTGACAACTCTCCCTTACCCTTACCCTCCCAGAATTTTTCTTTTTTTCTTTCTTTCTTTCTTTTTTTTTTTTTTTTTTTTTTTGGTTTTTCAAGGTAGGGTCTCACTCTAGCCCAGGCTGACCTGGAATTCATCCTGCAGTCTCAGGGTGGCCTTGAACTCACACGATTCTCCAACCTCTGCCTCCCCAGTGCTGGGATTAAAGGCATGTGCCACCATGCCCGACTGCTTTGGTTTTTTAATTTTTTAATTTATTTATTTTATTTGAGTGTAAGAATGCACCAGGGCCTCTTGCTGCTGCAAACTCACACCGGATGCTTGAGCCTCTTTTTGTGTCTGCCTTACATGGTTGGCTTGGGAATTGCATTCAAGCTGGCAGGCTTTGCAAGCAAGTCCCTTTAACCACTGAGCCATCCTCCCAGCAACTCCACTGACATGTGTATACGTAGTCCTGCATGCATCATATGGCAATATACTGTTGGGAAAATTGCTTTCACTTACGTGGCGGATGGATTAGGTGGTTTTTGATGATATTATACAGAATGACATGTTTAGCACCTGGATTCCCTGAAAACCCAGCGTGTTCCACGTAAAGAATCTTCTGTAGGTGGGAACTTGTACAGAGAACCAGAGCTCAAGTCGTAGGACACGGTACTTCAGGGAGTGGGCTTCTGATTTCGCTTCAAAATGCTTTTCTATTGAGTACATTGAAATATTTAAAATTTAAATAACCACAAAATCAAAACAGCCCAGAAATGGAGCTTTGCTATAATGGGCATGGGGAAGGACTGTCGCTCACTGCAGCTGACGCAGGAGCAGTCACCCAGACTGCTGTGCTGTGTGTACTTAACGGAATGAACTACTTTTAGAAGCATGGTGAGTAAACGTTTCTATGTAAATCTTACATGCAGGAACATTCTGAATATACATGTGTATGAATTTGAAAATACTTCTTTAGGGCTGGAGAGATGGCTTAGTAGTTAAGGTGCTTGCCTATGAAGCCTAGGGACTTAGGTTCAATTCCCCAGGACCCACGTAAGCCAGATGCACAAGGTGGCGCATGTGTCTGGAGTTTGTTTGCAGTGGCTGGAGGCCTTAATGTTCCCATTCTCCCCCTCCTTCTCTCCCTCTCTCTCCTTCTCTCTCTCTCTCTCATCCAAATACATAAACAAATGAAATATATTTTAGAAAGAAAGAATACTATTTCCACTGGGCACAGTGGAACATTTTTAAGTGGTATTGGCAGTTGGCAAGGTGGTCTCCAAAAAGGATAAATTTGAGCTATTATGATTTTCACACTTTTTAAAGAAAAATCTGTTGTACTGACTTTGTAGTACTTGTTTTTCTATTGTAGTACTCAATCTTTGGAAGAGGCATGAAATAGAAATTGGCATCCACTCATTGGCACACAATATGCCCAGCAGCCTCACGTGCCACCGGAGCAGTTATCTGGTCAGACGTTCATGAGATGAGCAAGCGTGTCAACAAATCAAAGAGATAATGGAAAGCCATTCTGCATTTTTACTGAAGATGCTTATCCTGGGCTGGAGAAATGGATCAAGTGGTTAAAGGTGTTTGCTAGCAGAGCCTGACAGTTCAAGTGCGATTCCTTAGGACCCACATAAAGCCAGATGCACAAGGTGGTACATGCGTCTGGAGTTTGTTTGCAGTAGCAAGAGGTCCTGACATGCTCATATTCTCTCTCTCTCTCTCTCTTAAATAAATAAATAAATATTTTTAAAAGACATTTGTCTTGAGCTGAGTGTGGTGATGCATGCCTGTAATCCCAGCATTTGGGAGGATACAGCAGAAGACTCACGAGTTCGAGGCCAGCCTGGGCCACATAGTGAGCTCTAATTCCAAAATACTAATAATAGTAACAACAGTAAAAGCAGTGACAGTCTTGGTGGAGGTCCAACCCTGGTGGATCTTATGCTATACCACAGTGATCCTATAAGGTCAAGGTAACGGATTTGGTCCTTAAATGGATTTTTAAAAATTATTTTATTTTTCTTAGAAGCCGGGCGTGGTGGCGCACGCCTTTAATCCCAGCACTCGGGAGGCAGAGGTAGGAGGATCACCGTGGGTTCGAGGCCACCCTGAGACTCCATAGTGAATTCCAGGTCAGCCTGGGCCAGAGCGAGACCCTACCTCAGAAAAAAAAAAAAAAAAAAAAAAAAAAAAATTATTTTATTTTTCTTTATTTATTTGAGAGAGAGAAAGAGAGACAGAGTAGTAGTCGTCAGGGAGAGACAGAGAGAATGGGCACACCAGGGCCTCCAGCCACTGTAAACAAACTCCAGAAGCATGCCCCCCCCCCCGTGCATCTGGCTTACATGGGACCTGGGGAATTGCACCTGGCTCCTTTGGCTTTGTAGGCAAGCACCTTAACCACTAAGCCATCTCTCCAGCCCCTTAAGTGGATTTTCAGCTTTCCATAAGGAAAAATTCTACTGCTTATAGATAGCTTTGGCTATATAGTGAGGGTCAGTACAAAAATAGATAAATAAATAATAAGCGCAGTATGTCTGTGGGGCCCAGCAAGTCTGCAACGTGTAAGGCGAGCACGTGGGCTGGAGGCGGATGGGAGCACATGCAGTCCTGAGTCAAAGCCCCAGGGAGTTCTAGGAGGCCGGGAGCTGGGTAGGAGTTCAGGAGCTAGTGCTGTAATCTTAAGGCAGAATTTCTTTTTCTTGCGAACCCTGCAGTTTTGCTCATAGTACTTGAAGCCTATTAAAGAGGCCCACCCCTGTGGTCAAGGTTAATCTCTAAATTCAAAGGATGGTGTTAGCCACATATACAAAATACCTTCATACCATCGCCTAGGTAATTGGTTAAATAACTGTGCTTTAGGCAAGCCAAGATGACACCTGAAGTTAAGTATCTCTTATCTAGAGTAAAACTGGATAAGGCACGTGGGTTAATGTGGAAATAGCCTCCCCTTTCAGAAAAGGCAGCACACATCACTCTTAGCTTTCCATAGCTGTGACAGACTACCTGAAGGCAACAGGTTATAATAAGAAAGGTTTATTTTGATTCATGATATCAGGGGTTTCAACCCATGGTTGTCTTGGGCCTGCGGAAAGGCAGAACACTGCACAGGGAGGGGGTGGTGCAGGAAATATGCTCACCATAGGACAGTCAGAATCAAAGGGAGAGAAATAGCAAAGGGTAAGGTTTCCAATATCCCTTGAGAACATACCCCACTGCCATATCCTCTTATTGGACCCACTTAAAGAAATCTTACATAAGCCGAGAATGGTGGTGCACGCCTTTAATCATAGCACTCAGGAGGCAGAGGTAGGAGGATCGCTGAGAGTTCAAGGCCACAACACAGTGAATTCTAGGTTGGCCTGGACCAGAGTGAGACCCTACTTCAAAAAAAATATGTGATGTGTGAATATGTATAGTGGAATTACGTTATGTTGTTAATGTCATGATATCATTAACACCAATCATATCATTAATGTAGGAGAGGGTAGACCATCAGAGGCACAAACCACATTTCTGGCATTCTAATTACACCCTCATTAGCAAGATACCACATGCAGGAAGGTACTTAGTAAATGTCACTGAATTACTATCCATACTGACTCAAGCAACCTTAGCTTTGGAAAGGATCTCAGCAATTATTAGTCCAGTGGGATCTGTAGCAAAGGGTTCCTGAAGAAGAAAAGAACTGTTAATATGTCCATAGTAAATTCAAAGAAATCACAATTCAGTTCCTCAGCCCTATGTAACTGATCAGTAATGTTAGTGTAGTGTAGGAGATGGCTCCCAGGAGGTTGACCAGCTCTGAATGCAAGACTTGCAGAAGTTCTAACTCGGGCTCCGTGAAGCCTGACAGGTGTCAGTTCTTTGTGATAATGATGTCAGCTCTGTTTGGGTGAATCTTGATGCATGGGCCTGTTTCCCAAGTACTCAACTAGTGAACAGTTCTTTGGAAGTTTTTCCAGAATTTCTGGTTTGTGGTTTGTAGCAGGGATCTTGAGCAAATGAAGGACAGAGCAGAAACAGCCACTTGGGATAAAGCTGAGTGGTCCTGGCTAGTACCATGACCTGAAGTGTTAGAGTGAGGAAAAGTAAGAGCCCTCTCTTAGTCCAAGTGTGTAATCAGTAACAATCTAGAGAATAAGAATTATGTTTACATTGGAGCATGTTATCTTTGTGTAACTAGTTGAGAAAGGTTAAGTGTCACTTTCTGAGATGTGTGTCCTCCCCTACACTGTGAAATTGATCAACTCAGCATGAAGAATAAAATGGAGCCAGGTGTGGTGGCGCATGCCTTTAACCCCAGCACTCAGGAGGCAGAGGTAAGTGGATCATTGTGAGGTCAAGGCCAGCCTGAGAATACAAAGTAAATTCCAGGTCAGCCTGGGTCAGAGTGAAACCCTACCTCGGAAAACAAAACAAAACAACAACAACAAAGATTAAAATAGAATTATAAAATATGCAGGAAATGGATAGAATGGGGATATATTAAATTGAGTGCTATAACCCAGGGTCAGAAAGAAAAATAATGCATGTTCTCTCTTACATGTAAGTCTTAAGGTGCTAATTTTTTTTTTGTTTTGTTTTGAGGTAGAGTCTCGCACTAGTCCAGGCTGACCTGGAATTCACTATGTAGTCTCAGGGTGGCCTCAAACTCATGGCGATCCTCCTATCTCTGCCTCCTGAGTGCTGGGATGAAAGGCGTGCACCTACCCCATTGCTGATGACTCCACACACCTGGGTCATAGGAGATAAAGAAATGAAGCTAGAAGTGGGCCAAAAGTTCGCTCCCTGTTGGCTAGTCTTCACAGTACTGGGAGAGAATTGTTATCAACAATCCTATTCAGCTGTGGACCCTGATGAGGCACCACTGACTGGTCAAGTAAGATGTGTCCACTGGTGGAATTATGGCAGTCTGTTCATGGGGGTGACCAATCATTTTTTGGTTGTATTTGAGGCCTGTTTCACAGGAGGAAATTTATAACTGATCCTGTAAATTTGGTCAAAACCCTGTGACTAGGGAGGCTGTAGGCCCTCGAAGCTACTTCTGTTGTTTTGTTACATGGTCACGATGTGCCTGTCAGACTGTCTACTTATCTTAATAACTATGCTTATGCCCCTAGATCAATGCTGCTCTCAGCCTTGGTCAGAGAAACTTCTTTATTCTGCAATGGGAAGTGGTAATTGCAGAGACTTGTAATGGATCAGGGTGCTTAGAAGAAGTGATGGTTGAGCACTCGGCTATAAATATTTATAATATTTTATAAATGTTATAAATATTTATAATTATTATAAATATTATCCTCCCCGAGGTTCAGGGGACGTCACAGAAGATGAGGTAGAAATAATGTAAGAGGAAAGAGGCCGGTGCGGAACACTAGCTCCCAGGCACGTGACATGGACATTGCGCCTGTGAACTCACGGCAGCCGTGACCCCTGGCTCAGGATCTGCACAAGACTGAGCGCCTCACCCTGTCATGGTGGGAGGGGGCCCAGCACTCCTTAGGGATCTGTATGCAGCTAATGGGTGATGAAGACAGAGGGGGACATTTTCTTTAGTAACTTAGCCACTGGTAAATTGTCCATGCTCCTGGAAACAAGCAACCACCACTTCATGTCTAACAGGCAGCATTCCAAAGCACTCCTTCAGCTCTTGCATTCTTTCGGCCGCCTCCTTTGTAATGGACCCTACACTTTGGAGTGCATAATAATAAAATTTTTTAAAAGTCTCATTTCGTGTCTAACACTTCACTGTAACTTCTCAGGGCATGGATGAGTTTTGAGTCTCCCCAGCACTTATCACCATCTGAAGAGAGAATCTTCTCAAATACAAAGAGCAGCATTCATACATGGGCATAAACAATTTGGAGTACATAATATATCCATTTAGCCACAGAACGATTTCCCTGATAGAACTTATGACCTTCATAGCCGTAGGCTTTTTAAAATTTTTCATTTATTTATTTATTACAGACAAGAGAGAGGGACATAAAGAGAGAGAGAATGGGCATGCCAGGGCCTTTAGCCACTGCAAACGAATTCCACATGCATGTGCCACCATGTGCATTTTATGTGGGACCTGAAGAATGAAACCTGGGTCCTGAGGCTTTGTAGGCAAGTGCCTTAACTGCTAAGCCATCTCTCCAGCCCACCATAGGTTTTTAACTACATTTCCAGTACCAGCCATGAATTCTCTCCCATGGAATGGGCCTCAGATCCAATCAGAGAGCAGTTGGTAACTCCCATAACAGACATGCCACTATCATATCAGTTGGCCAGTTGTATAGTTGGTAGGGTCCACTGCTGATTTAGATTGTTGATGACTTTTCTTCTCTAGAAGAGTGGGTGATGGTTTGATTCAGGTATCCCCTATAAACTTAGGTGTTCTGAATGCTAGGTTCTCAGATGATGGAGATTTGGGAATTAATGCCTCCTGGAGGGAGTGTATTGTTGTGAGTGGGCTTATGGGTGTTACAGCCAGTTTCCCCATGCCAGTGTTTGGCATACTCTCCTGTTTCTAGGGTATACCCTATGTTAGCCAGGGGGTGATGTCTACCCTTTGCTCATGCCATTGTTTTCCCCTGCCATCGTGGAGCTTCCCCGTGAGCCTATTAGCCAAAATAAACCTCTTTTTCCCTCAAGCTGCTCGTGGTTGGGTGATTTCTACCAGTAATGCGAACCTGACTGCAGCAGGGTGCATAGAACTTTCTAGCACTGTGACAGCTAGTCAACAGGGAGGAGGCTTCCAGCTCAGTTCTAGCTTGATTGTTCAGTGTTCTACAACTGAAGCATAAGATATCTTCAGCAACAGGGCCACTGATAATTAAGAGCCTTTATAAGAGTCCATAATGATTGACTCCCTGACCAAGTGACTCATTGGGAAGATATTCTACCCCTGGCGTTCAGATTTTCCCATAACAACCTATAGCTTCTGGGCACAGTATTATCCACCGTGATGGGGTACATCTGCTCAAACTCTCTTTTTAAAAATTGCATTAGTTAACAAAGACATAGGTTTCCATATGGCTTTTTTATAACTTTTTTTTCCCCCAAGGTAGGATTTCACTCTAGCTCAGGCTGACCTGGAATTCACTATGTAGTCTCAAACTCATGGCAATCCTCCTGCCTCTGTCTCCCCAGTGCTGGGATTAAAGGTGTGTGCCACCACGCCCAGCCCTCATAACAACTTTGGATGTACCATTATTCTACCTTCTCCTTTCCTCTAGGCTCCTTCCCCATTTAGAACTTTCCACCTCCAGTATTTCTCCCTCCACTTACATTTACTATCTCCTCCCCTAAAGCCCTCTCCTCTCTTCCTCCCTCATGGTCCTTTTTTGTCTCCTTGAGAAGTATTTTCTGTAGACCTGCTTAGTGCTTACGTGTTTGCTTAGCCTGTTTTTATCATGGGAAGTTTGTAGTCCAGGTTGGTAGTTGCTGTCTTTCAGAACTTGAAACACATCGCCCCACTCTCCTCTGGCATTTAAAGTTCCTGTTGAAAGCTCTGCTTGCCTTTATAAGTTGCTATGGGTTTCTCTCTTGACAATTTTAATATGCATCCTTTGGTCTGTGTATGTAGTAGTCTATAACATGACGAGGGGAGACTCTTTTTCGGACTTATCTGCTTAGTATTCCAAATGCCTCTTGTGTCTGTGTTGCCATCTCTTTCCCTAATTTGGGGTGGGGGGGATTTTCTTCCATGATTTTACTGAAAATACTTACTCTGCCTTTACACTGAAATTCTGCTCCTACTTCAATGCCCAGAATCCTTATGTTTGAACCCTTCATGGTATTCTGAATGTCTTGAAATTCTTGCATACCTTCTTATTAACTGAACTTTCTCCTTGTTGCAATGTTACAAATTCTTCACCTTGTCTTCAAACTCATATATTCTGTTCTCTCCTTGACCTATTCTATTAGTGGTACTTTCTACAGAGGTTTTGTTATTATTATTATTTATTTGACTTACTGTGTTTTTTATTTCCAGTATTTCACATTGTGTTCTTTTTTTCTTTCAGCATTTCTGGTTCTTTACTCACATCTTGTGTTGACTTCCTTGTTTCATTTTGCTATGTTCAACCTTGAATCCTGTAAGGGTTCATTTTCTTTGATTCTGCTAAGCATTCTTATAATCATTCTTTGAAATTCTCTATCTGACATCTTGTTTAATTCAGTCTCAGTGTAGGTTCTTTGAGGTTCATTATTTTGTGGGTTCATTAATTTTTGAGGAATTATGTTGACTCCATTTTTTTTTGTGTTTCATGTATTCCTGCACTGGAATTTTAGCATATTTCATTGCTCGGATTTTCTGTTTGTCAGCTATATTCTTACATGTGGAGGTCAGAAGTTGTAGCTTCAGGGTAAGAGCTCAGTGTGCCAAATGTAGCCTTTAAATTACTCCCAGAACAGAATACTAACAGCAAGAGTGACCCAAACATGCCTTCCATGCAAGGCCTTAGTAGAAAATAACAATGGTCATTTTTGTTTTGTTTTGTTTTGGTTTTTTGAGGTAGAGTTTCACTCTAGCCCAGGCTAACCTGGAATTCACTATGTAGTCTCAAGATGGCCTTAAATTCATGGTGCTCCTCCTACCTCTGCCTCTCAAGTGCTGGGATTAAAGGCGTGCACCACCATGCCCGGCTAACAATGGTCATTTTGACTTCAATAGTTGCTGGTGGGTAAACGAACAGCAGTGGTGTAAAGCATGCTAGAATTTTGGTTACTTAGAAGTGGGAGTGATGTAGAATGGGTTAGGGTGAGAACTTGGAAAAACGTGGAGGTGGCATAAGTGTCTGATAGAGGAAGGTTAGAATACTGTTAGATTCCAGATTTTGTAAGTTATGGAGTCTACAGGAGGTAGTAGTTATGCCTTACATCCAAAGTGCTAAGCTTATAGGCATGTGCCACTAAGCCTGGTTTCTGTGAAGATCTTCTTAATAACCAGTCTTTCCTTGAGGGTCAATCTCCAGAACCACCCATAGAAGAGAAAGCAAAGTGGTTTAGCAGCATCAGTGTCAAGCCAGAGTGCCCTCAGCGGATGGGGCTGGGGGGAGGGAATATGAGGGTACCACCAAGTGGGCCTATGACCAGTATGCAAGATGTTCATGCAATTTTAAAAAGAGACATAAAATTGCACCTAAGATCAATTAAAGTTCAATAAATGATCACCAATAATCATAAACCAGAAGATGGCAAAAAGTAATGTAGAGTGTAATGTGATGTTAAGAATTATTGAGGGCAAATGTGGAGGTAGTACATGGAAGAGAAGAAGGAAGGGGGTAAGGAAAAGGCAGAATTACTGGAGAAAGTGGGGTTAAGTAAATGAAAGAAGAGACATTGAGAAGAATGTTATGGGGGGGGGAAGAGCAAGAGATTATTGAAAAAGAGAAAAACATTTAAAAAGAAATATTGCTCAGTAATGAGAAAATGTCTACCTGAATTCAGGAATTCAGATAAATGTAATAAGGGGAATTTAAAAATAAATGCTTTTTTTTTTTTCAAGGTAGGGTTTCACTCTAGCTCAGGCTGACCTGAATTCACTATGTAGTCTCAGGGTGGCCTCGAACCCATGGTGAGCCTCCTACCCCTGCCTTCTGAGTGCTGGGATTAAAAGTGTGTGCCACCATACATGGCTAAAAATAAAAGCCTTTGAAAAACAGTAAGATAAAAATAAAAATACCATGAAGAGTATAGTTCAAAGAAAAACAGTGGAAACAACAGGACAATAAGAAAAAAGATTAAACTTTATTCGGTAATGAAGAAATGTACACACAAAGTTGAACAAATGTAAGAAGGGAAGTCAGGCATGGTAGCACATGCTTGTAATCTTAGCAGTTGAGAGGCTGAGGCTGTGAATGGGAGACCAGCCTGTGCTACAGAATGAAACCCCGTCTCTAAACAAAACAACAACAAAAACATGAGAAACGGCTGGATGTGGTGGTGCACACCTTTAATCCCAGCACTCAGGAGGCAGAGGTAGGAGGAGCGCCATGAGTTTGAGGCCACCCTGAGACTAATTCCAGATCAGCCTGAGCTAGAGTGAAACCTTACCCTGAAAAACAAACAAACAAAGAAAAAAAATGATCCCCCCCAGACACAAAATGGCCTGGATATTTATGACCTCACAGTGCCTGACACTCCCTACACAAGACCATTATAACAGGAGGAAAAGATGATGACATCAAAATAAAAGACTGATTGAGATGGGGAGGGGATATGATGGGGAATAGAGTTTCAAAGGGGAAAGTGGGGGGCGGGAGGGTATTACCATGGGATATTTTTTATAATCATGGAAGTTGTTAATAAAAAAAATTTGAAGAAAAAAGAAAAAAGTGTGAAAGGGGAAAAAGATAAAGTAGCACTACTACTAAGGTACAGTAAAAAGGAAAAAGTGGAAACACAAGGGGCAAAGCAATGGATAAAAGGAAAGAAAACATGTCGGAGCTGCTGCTGTCTTTGTCCTTGACAACTAGACATTGCTAGGTACATGGCGATGGAACCTCAGCTGGCCATGTGGACTCCTGGCTTTTCCTGTGATGTATGCTGGTGCTGAGTTGCACTGGATGAGCGTGTGGTGTCTGCAAGAGGCATCTTTGCTTGAGTAACTTGCCTTCTTTGCACCCCAGGTCCTCAGCTGGCCACACTTGGCTTTGCAGTCTGTGGGCTGGGCAGGTTCTTCCGGATCCCCTCAGCTGGCTAACCTGCTGGGGTGTGTCTCCCAAGTGCACCGGGGCTTTGGGGAGCGACTCCGGCATTATAATCTGTACAGGTGGACCGATGTTTTGCATATTGAAAACATGCCAAGCCTTCACCTCCCTCCTTTGGGAATGTGGCTGTGAACGTCAGGTAGGCTCATGGCAAATAGCTGCCTCCAGCCGTTGATCTGCCTGCTGACCTCAGGCTCCCCGGGTATTCTCAGTTGGTGATGTCTGCTCGCAGCCCCATTTGCAGGCTCCATTTGCCTTAGACATGGGTCACTGCTTGGGCTGAGATGAACCTCTTGCTGCCGGCGCGGGGTGGTTGGTCAGCCCCTCCCCTTCTGCTCTCCACAACTGCCTCTCAGGGATGCTTCTAACCCTACTGCTATGGCAGGTTGAATTCAGGCTGATTGATTTATAGCTGTTCCCCATTCTTAGGCCCTCAGAGTGGCTCAGTTTTAAATCCTGAGTCCTCTGTCAAGGTGGAGCCTGGCCACAGCCCTCTGAGCGTGGGGACACCCCCCCCCCATTGTCCTGTCCTGCTGTTGATGTCACGGTCCTAGCAGACTGCTTGTAAGAGCCGTGGACCTGTCTTGTGGGTATGGATGCCAGTTTCCAGATCCAGGGCTCCCTGGTTTCCTGGATGAGACCTCTGTCTCCCCTACCTGGACTTGCGGTGGCTGGGGGGGGGGGGGCGGGGGGCACTTGGCCGGAGCTGCATTCAGGTTGGCTCTCTTCTTTTTGTTTCCTTGCTCTTCTGTCCACACTTTTCAGACATCCTCTCATTCCTTGTGTGGATTTCGTACGCTTTTCTTCTGTCTTTGGAAGCGTGTCTATTTTTCCTTATCTCAGCCCTTCTCTATCACCAGGCCAGAGAGCCATCTTCTAAGCCACCATCTTACCTGGAACTCCCTATAGGTGTGTGTGGTGTGCACGCATGTGGAGGCCAGGCACTCATGGCGAATGTCTTCCTCTATCGATGTCCACCCGTGGTCGGGACAGGCTCTCTCTAAAGGCAGAGCTCACTGACTTGGCTGGACTAGCTGGCTTGCGAGGCCTACGCGTCCTCCCGTCTCTCTGTCCCCAGCGCTGGTGCTACAGGAATGAGTTGTGACACCAGCTCTTATACAGGTGACAGGGAGTCCAAACTCAGGTCCTCACACTTGCACAGAAAGCATTTTACCCACAGATCCAGTCCCATATAGGTAGCTTCTAAGTAATTATCAGCAACCAAAAGAGAGAGAGAGAGAGAAAAAAAAAAAAAAAGGGCTGGAGAGATTGCTCAGCAGTCAAGGCGTTGGCTTGCACAGCCTAACAAGCCAGGTTCAGTTCCCTGGTGGCCACGTAAAACCAGACGCACCAAGCGGTACTCGTATCTCGAGTTCATTTGCAGTGGCTGGAGGCCCTGATGTGCCCGTCCTCTCTCCTGTTTCTCTCACTCTCTGCTTGCAAATAAAGTGTTTACAAAAAAAAATAATAAATTTCCTAACATTTGCTTTCAGACGCTGATTCTTCAGCATGACGGGACTCTCACTTCTTCCCTTGCAGTTAGTTAAGCTTTTATTTTTACCGGGAAGCCACAGAGTACGTGTCTTGTCTCTCTGAAAACATTTGCTAGATGGCACTTGCTGCTGCCAGCTACCTTGTCCTCACAAGAAGGTCAGGAGGGTTAGAATCTTTGTTTTTTTGGTCTTATCTTTATTTGGAATAGCTCTTTCAACAATTTTTTTTTTGCAAGGTAGTGTCTCACTCTGGTCCAGGCTGACCTGGAATTCACTATGTAGTCTCAGGATGGCCTTGAACTCACGGTGCTCCTTCTACCTCTGCCTCCCGAGTGTTTGGATTAAAGGCATGTGCCATCACACCTGGATCAAATTTATCTTTTCTTTTTAAAAAATATTTTATTATTTATTTATTTATTTGACAAAAAGACGCAAAGAGAGAAAGAGAGAATGGGCACATCAGGGCCTCCAGCTACTGTAGATGAACTCGATACATATGCCACCATGTGCATCTGGCTTATGTGGGTACTGGGGAATCAAACCTAGGTCCATAGACTTCACAGGCACACACTCTAACCTCTGAGCCATCTCTCCAGCCCTTGTTTTCTTTTTAAATTATGTATTGACTTTTTAAAAATAAGGTTGGACTCTTACACTCCCCCTTCCTCAGCCCAATTCTGCTTAGGGTCTTTAGTGGGGTTATCAGTATTCATTGTGGGGACCAAGAGGCCTTAGTAAGTCTCTATATGGGGGGAGGTGGGAAACAGTGCCTTAGGCTGTTTCCACATATCCTCCCACAGTGTTCCTTGAGCCCTGGAGTGCAAGCTAGAGACCTGATTTAGTGTTGCTTTCTCTGTAGGCTCTGGATCTCTGTTCTGATGCGGTTTGAGTGGCCACAGTATCTGTCGCCGTCTCCCTGAAACTGGTTTTCAGGTTAGCCGTGAGAGCAGTGTTCCTGTCACTGCTTCCTCTGTAGTGGCTTCTGGGCCTAGGCAGATGAGGTGGATGTGACCCGTCTCACGGTAGACAGTCAGCTGTCTCATCTTCATAGATGGATGAATCCTGATTCTTCCCAGTATTTTCCACCATCTGTGAGGCAGAGCAGATTCTCCAACCGAAAGTGAGAGCAGTTTGAATCAAAGGGGATTAGCCTAGTTATTAAAAAGACTGATTGATGTTTGTGTCTACTCTTCTTAAAGAGCAGTGGGAGTTCTCTCTGGAGCCTATTGGTTTCCTGTCCTAGGGAATCTGGCTTAGTTCCCAGAACCAGATATGAGTTCTTCCCCACTGAGCGAGTCTCACCTCCAACCTGTGAGCAGTTGGTTACCCCCATCAGCCACTATTGCACAAGTGTGTGCTTCTTGTTCGGCTGGTTGATTTTATAGTTGGCAGGATCTCCTGCTTATTCAATCTGTTGGCAATCATTATTCTCCATGTACTCTCATAGCACTTTCCAGCACCAGGAGGGCTAGCCAGGCAGAAACTGGATTCCCTCTCAGTTCCAGCATGATCACTTGATGTCTTATAGCCCCAGGCTGTGGTGTCTTCAGCAATAGGGACTTACCTTTGAGCTCTTGCAGGTGACCAACTGTTTTGGCAATAGCCTATATTATTTGGGGGACCTTATGTGTCTCCCTGACCAATAGCCCAGTGTTGGAAAGAACCCAGTTCTGGCCCTGGGAATTACCAGCCAGTGCCCATGGTTTTAGGGTTATGCTTTCTCCACCCTCTTATTTCTCCTCCCTCTTATTGAGGGTAGAACTTGTAGAACAGCATCCAGGAGGGGAGGTTCCTGTAGAGTCGATCCGTGTTGTAAGTTTTGTGTATTTCCCACCACCAGTCCCTCCTTCCTCTATCCCTGAGACCTTTATATCCCTCCCTCCCTTCCTTCTTTCCTTTTCGCTTACCACTGACTTGTTGTCAAGTAGCCCTTCTCCTCCTTCCTCCCTAATGCCTCCTTCGCCTCGCTTCATTCTAGTAACATGTCCATACTGTTGATATTTACAATGGCTTACACTTAACTGGAGCCGGTCTAGGTTAGGAATCACGTAGGAGAGGACACGTGGTGTTCGTCTTTCTGAGCCTGTGTGACCTGGCTTAGCATTTTTTTCCCAAGTCCATTTCCTTGCAAATTTGATTATTTCATTTTTCCTTATTGCTGAGTAGAATTCCATTGTGTATATGCACCACATCTTCATTTTGATCAAAATGAAATTTAAGACAAAAAACTTTGTAGTCCTTCCCCATTGTTTCAACATAACCTATACAAAATGCTCAAGTCAGCCATGCACAGGAAATAATGAATGCATAAAGCACTGGTGCCAATCTCACCCAGTCTTCTCTCTGGGGTTAGTCAAGGTTCTCCAGAGAAGAGCCACCAAGGATGTGTGTGTGTGTGTGTGTGTGTGTGTGTGAGAGAGAGAGAGAGAGAGAGAGAGAGACAGATAAACAGACAGACAGACAGACAGACACACACACACACACAGAAATAGATAGAGAGAGAAGCAGATGGGGGAATTTAAGTAATCACTTTGAGAGGTTGTGGGGAAAAGTCCAAATTCTGCAGGGAAGAGAAATCTTTAAGAGACAGTTTAAGTTACAGTCTTGAGTTCAAAGGCAGACGAGGGGAAGACTTCCTTCTTTTTCTGGGGACCTCATGCTTGCTTCTTTGTTCTTGTAAAGCTTTTGAGTTACTAGTTGGGGCATGTTCACACAGTATGGCAGAGGGGAAGAGGAGTGATCTGCTTTGCTCAAAATCTGTTGATTTAAATGTTAACCACATTAAAAAAAAAAAAAAAATCACCTTCCCAGCAGCGTCTACACTGTATTTCACCAAATAACTAGGTTCCACAGACTACCCAAGCTGACACATAAATTAAAAGTCGCATCTCATCCTGGTGGGGCCTCCTCCCAGGCACACCTGGGGGCCCCTCCACTGCAGTATGGAGAGTTGTCTGGTCTGGCTGAGCATAGCCAGCAAGGTAACCTCACACACAGTGTGCCTGTGTAGGCGTCATGGCCCAGGCCAGTAAGTGAGGAGATAATTATTTCTGAACACTTGTTCTAACCCCTGAGACCAGTGAACAAGACAGATGAGATCTCACAGAAGTTACATTCCATCAGGTGATGGGTTTAAAAACGAATCCAGGTCACAGAACAAAGTCAGCTATGTGCCCCAGAAGAGGAAGAAACTACCGAGGAAATGAGGAAGCATCTGAGCCAGGCCTTAAAAGACACATAAATTTTAACACATACATGGGAAGGGTTGTTTAAAGTATAATTTAGAGTATAATAAAGTATAATTCTTGCAGATGAATTGCTTTCTAAGAAACAATGGTAACAAAGCCACTTCTTTTTGCGATCAGTTTTCAGGAATAAGGATTTATCATTATCATTTTCCCTTTTGTTCTCAGATAATTAGGCCCATCTTCAGTTTTTGAGGAAACGTCCAGGCTGGCCTTGACTTCATGGCTATCATCCTACTTAGCCTCCTGAGTGCTGAGATTCAAGGCATGCCCTATCACATCCAGCTTGAGTTCTTCATATTCTACAACTAATTAAAAAAAAAAAAAAAGGGCTGGAGAAATGGCTTAGTGGTTAAACGCTTGCCTGTGAAGCCTAAGGACCCTGGTTTGAGGCTCAATTCCCCAGGACCCATGTTATCCTGATGCACAAGGGGGTGCACGCATCTGGAGTTCGTTTGCAGTGGCTGGAGGCCCTAGCATGCCATTCTCTCTCTCTCTCTCTGCCTCTTTCTCTCTCTGTCTGTTGCTCATAAATAAATAAATAAATAAACAAACAAAAAAGTTTCAACAGGAATTCTCATGTTGAATGCACTATTAGATGCTCTGAATTCAAAAGTAGTTCATAGAAGAAAAGAAACTGTGTGACATTGATAAACCTTAAAGATAATTACTCAAGCATTTTCTGACATTGAGTTAACAGTACATAATTACTTCACTCACTTAAAATGGTAGTAGCATTCATTCTATTTGCAGAATTTCCTAAATAAAGTGGCATCTTAATAAAGATTGGTAACAGGTGTGTTAATGATCCTTTCCTCTCCTCCCTTTAAAGAGACTTGAGTCTACCCGCTTATATCCTCAGCCACCTAGAGCAAATAAATTCTCTCACCAAATGGTTTCTCTTTAAGAGTTATTGCTGCCCTGGGCTGGAGAGATGGCTTAGTGGTTAAGGCGCATGCCTGTGAAGCCTAAGGACCCCGGTTCGATTCTCCAAATCCCACATAAACCAGATGCACATGGTGGCACATGCATCTGGAGTTTGTCTGCAGTGGCTAGAGGCTCTGGTGCACCCATTCTCACTCTCTCTCTCTCTCCAATAAATAAATAAATAAAACAAAAACATAAAAAAAAAGAGTTACTGCTCCCCTGAAAAACACCTTCTCTCCAGTAGCTTCTGATTGCTTTTCAAGGGCTTAAGAGTAGGAATCATGTAAAAAAATGCAAATCTAATACAGACAAATCAAGTCTGTAGCCAGAGTCAAGACTCATATATAAAAACTGAGGTTTCAGAGTTGTGAGCCCTTCTGTATTTCATGTTGAAACCATGGACCCTCTACCACTCAGCATCTGGTTTTAGTTCGGCAGCTGTTTGTCTCTTGTTAAAGATAGACGCATTGGTTGCCAACAGCTTTCCCTAAAGATTAAGGCAACAACATTCACATGAACTGAAGAATAAGCAAGCCACAAACACAATGCATTTTGATTCTAACGTGGTGTCTGCTACCTCAGAGCCTGTTACTAACCAAGCAGCACGAAACAAAAGCCCTTTCTTTCTAATTTTGCCACAACTCTTGCCTCATCTTATCTTCAAAATTACTTATGAGAGTGATATTTGTGGGTGTTCTAATTATATCTCTGAAACCAAATGTTTTTAGTCAAGGTCACACCAACCTGCAGAGGGAGTTCTAATTTTCGCATTACCAAATCAGTGTTTGATGGAAAAGCGTAGAACTGGGATGAGATCCCAGATTGTCCAGAGCACAGTCTGGGGTTACTCGCTACTTGTGGTCTATAATACCAGCTTGTCACCTTATCCACATGTTCTTCTATAGCTAAGCACTTTGTAAGCCCAGGCTGGCAGGAACGTTACAATTTTGGACCCTATTGCTAGTACCCTTTCTTGTAGGTGGTCCAGTTTAAGATTACAAACACTCTATGGTCTATAACTCCACCTTTTATTTTGTATATGATGTAAGATATATATATATACTTAAAATTTAGTGTTGGCTACACAATGTGGGTCTCACACCTTTAATCCCAGCACTTGGGTTGGGAGCTGGGAGGAGGAGGGTTACTGTGAGTTTGATGCTAGCCTGGGCTCCTGGGCTCGAGGGAAACCCTGTTTCAAAACAAACAAAAATCTTTGATTTATACCTTCACATTTTGCTTTCCATATAATTTAAGAAAAAATACATTCCAAGGAAATATTGGCTTAATACTTGGAGGCACTCAATATAAAAATACCCTTGTTGCTGACATCAGCAACTATAGTTAGTGGGGATGAAGCAAAAAATACAGCATATGAAAGTGTTATTGAACCTAAACTTATGTCAATTCATGCTAAAGTTGTGAGTTTTGGGTCTCAAGTGCAATCCTCATTGTAATCACAAAGAGAATAACTTATAGAACCAAAAGCTATAACTTTAGCATGAATTTATATAAAAGAAAAATCATGAGAGGAACTAGGAGATATTTTTGTTTCATTCAAAATTTGTTATTAGGCCAGGCGTGGTGGCACACGCCTGTAATCCCAGCCCTCGGGAGGCAGAGGTAGGAGGATCGCTAAGAGTTCAAGGCCACCCTGAGACTCCATAGTGAATTCCAGGTCAGCCTGGGCTAGAGTGAGACCCTACCTCGAAAAACCAAAAAAAAGAAAGAAAGAAAAGAAAATTTGTTATTAGATGATTTAAGTTTACATATTAAGGATTAAGAAAAGATAAAAGGGGCTGGAGAAATGGCTTAGTGGTTAAGGGATTTGCTTGAAAAGCTGAAGGACCCAAGGTTCGATTTCCCAGGACCCATGTAAGCCAGTTGCACAAAGTGATGCATGTGTCTGGAGTTTGTTTACAGTGGCTGAAGGCCCTGGTATGTCCATTCTCTCATCTCTCTCAAGTAAAATTAAATTAAAAATTAAAAAAAAAAGGAAGCTGGGTGTGGTGGTGCACGCCTTTAATCCCAGTACTTGGGAGGCAGAGGTAGGAGGATTGCCATGAGTTCAAGGCCACCCTGAGACTACATAGTGAATTCCAGGTCAGCCTGGGCTAAAGAAAGTCCCTACCTCAAAAAGCCAAAAAAATAGGGGGGACTGGAGAGATGGCTTAGTGGTTAAGACACTTGCCTGTGAAGCCTAAGGACCCAGATTCAATTCTCCAGGTCCCACGTTAGCCAGATGCACACCATGGTGCAGGCATCTGGAGTTTGTTTGCAGTGGCTGGAGGCCCTGGTGTGCTCATTCTCTCTCCCTCTGTCCCTCTGCTCTGTCTCTAATAAATAAATAAACAAAAACGATTTAAAATTTTTTTAATTAAAAAAAAAAAAAAGATAAAAGACAGCCATGCATGGTGGTGTATGCCTTTAATCCTAGCACTTGGAATGCAGAGGTAGGAAAATCACCATAAGTTTGAGGTCACTCTGAAACTATATAGTGAATTCCAGGTCAGCCTAGGCTAGAGTGAGATTCTACCTTGAAAAATAAACGCAAATAAAAAGGGCTGGAGAGATGGCTTAGCAGTTAAGGCATTTGCCTGCAAAGCCAAAGGATCTAGGTTCAATTCCCCAGGACCCATGTAAGCCAAATGCACAAGATGGCACATGTGTCTGGAGTTCATTTGCAGTGCCTGGATCCCCCAGAGGGCCCATCCTCTCTCTCTCCCTCTGTCTGATTCTGTCTCAAATAAATAAATAAAAATAAAATATTTTTTATTTTGTTTGTTTATTTTTATTTTTTTATTTTACAGCGACAGACAGAGAGAGGAAGAGGCAGATAGAGAGACAGAAAATAGGCATGCCAGAGCCTCCAGCCACTGCAAACGAACTCCAGATGCATGCACCCCCTTGTGCATCTGGCTAACGTGGGTCCTGGAGAATTGAGCCTCGAACCGGGGTCCTTAGGCTTCACAGGCAAACGCTTAACAGCTAAGCCATCTCTCCAACCCAATAAAATATTTTTTTAATTAAATCAAGAAAAGTAGGGCCGGGCATGGTGGCGCATGCCTTTAATCTCAGCACTCGGGAGGCAGAGGTAGGAGGATCGCTGTGAGTTCAAGCCCACCCTGAGACTACAGAGTGAATTCCAGGTCAGCCTGGCCTAGAGTGAGACCCTACCTCGAAAAATCAAAATAATAATAATAATAAAAGAAAAAAAAGTAAAAGGCATTAAACGCAATAGAAATAGTTAAATGTGTAAAAAAATATAAAACCAGAATATTACAACCTTTCAATAGCCTTACTAATCAGAAGAAGAGACACATCTGGAACTAAATGTGGATAACAGTTCTCAACAGAACATAATCAGGAATTTATCTTATCAATGGCCAGATATTGGTCCAATTAAACATGACCTTTTAGTTTCTAAATATAACATAGATAATGTTTACTGAGATTTAATTATAGGACAATTTCCTGGTGAAAGTAGTTTTTTCTTCTCTTATGAGACCCCCCTTTTTTTCCCAACAGGAGCATCTATTTATTGGTACTGATACGAAGCCGCTTCCCAGCCGTCACTGCCGTAACAGGAGCAGGACTTGGTTTCCATAGGTAATAAAGTAACAGTGACATCACAAATGAACGACTGGGGACATTTCCTGACAGGAAACCCACTTTTCTCCTCCAGCCAGTGTGACAGTGCTTAGTGCCCTATCGGAGCATGCCTCCTGGTCCCCACGGTTTAAGACGCTTCCTCTTGGCTCAGTCCTGGAGGGCTGCAGCCCTGGGCAGGATGGGCATCCTCTGCTCCACACACGTCCCTGCAAAAACACCTGCCCCACGTCCCGCGGGTGACGCGGGTTCTTGTGGGAAAGCCGCAGTCTGGTGACAAAACAGCTCACACCAAAAAGCAGCTTTGGCTTGCTTCCATGAAGTAAACACACTTCATTCTTTTTTTTTTTTTTTCTTAAGGAAAGAAAGTCTTCCAAATATATGGCACCAGAGTGTGAAACTCTACACCTGTACCCAGCGAGGATCCAGGCTCTGTTTGCACGTCAGATGTAGAGCTGGTGGGAGGCCAGGGTGTCCATGAAAGGGCGCACCGGCTGGTTGGTGAGAAGTACAAGATGAGCCCAAAGGTGACGGGGATGGGGAGGGCAGGCAGCGCCTTCTTGAACCGAGCAAGCAGCAGGAGAGTCAGACACAGGCCGATCAGGATGGCCACGAAGCAGGCCAGCGTGGTGTTCCAGTCTCCACTTCCTGGGGCCGCCGCCTTGCCTACCAGGACGCTGTAGAAGATGAAGTCTCCCAGGCCCAGCTTCACGCCCCTTTCCTCCTCTTCCTCCAGCTCCTCCCCTGCCCCCTTTGAGTTTCTTGGCATCTACCTTCCCTACTGTCCCATGGATATGCATATGTAAAACTTAGAAGCTGAGATCAGCAAATGAGAAAGAACACACATTGGGTTTTTTGGTTTTTATTTTCCAGTCTGGGTTACCTCACTTAAAATATTTTCCAGTTAGATCCATTTTCCTGCAAATTACATAATTTCATTTTTCGTCATGGCTGAATAAACTTTCCTTGTTCACATGTACCACATTTTCATTATCCATACATCTTTTTTAGAACTCTTTTTTACTTATATGCAAAGATAAAAAGAGGGAAGAAGGGAAGGAAGGAGGGAGAGAGAGAGACAGAGAAAGAGAGAGAAAGGATGGATATGCCAGAGCCTCTTGCCACTGCTAATGAACTCTAGACATACAGACCACTTTGTGCATCTGGCTTTATATGGGTACTGGGGAATCAAACCCAGGCCATCAGGCTTTACAAGCAAACATCTTAAGTGCTCAGCCATCTCTGCAGCCCCCTTTCATCTTTTGTTACACATCTAGGCTGATTCCATCTCCAAGCTACTGCGAACAGAGCAGCAATAAGGATATATAGGCTGGAGAGATGGCTTAGCAGTTAAGGTGCTTGCTGTGAAGTCTAAGGACACAGGTTCAATCTCCCAGTACCCACATAAGCCAGATGCACACGGTGGCTCATGTGTCTGGAGTTTGTTTGCAGTGGCCCTGGTGCACCCATTCTCTCTCTCTCTCTCTCTCTCTCTCAAATTAATTAAAAAAAATTTAAATATGGATCAGCAAATATCACTACAGCAGGATACAGACAGAGTCCCTTGGTATATATGCCCAGGGGTGGTATAACTAGACCACATGGAAGTTTTGTTTTTAGCTCCTTGAGAAACGTCCACGCTGACTTTTCATAGTAGCTGCACCCGTGTACATTCCTACCAATGGTGAGTAAGAATCTCTCTCTCTCTCTAATGTCAGGATCAGGGTCAGAGACATAAAGAAGCAGGGGAAAATTGTTTCTTGGGCCCAAGAATTCTGTTTGTTTGTTTAGTGCCTGGAAAGAAGGGTAGGACCCAAAGCAAGCCTTCAGAATCCCAGGTGAGGGCAGGGAGCAAGAGTTGGTGGTTTGGCTATGGCTGTGGAGGAGGAGCCTTGCGTGGGGCGTGACTGCGGCAGGCCACGGGAGGAGGGGTGGGATTCTTCCTCTGAACCCCTGTGCATCATGGCTTATTAGCTTTCAGAGCAGTGGGTGTTTAACAGTCCCAAGCTTGGTCTGAGCATGCTGCTGAAGGGGGAGGGAGGGAAGGAGGACTCAGGAGACAGTGCTTTCATAATCTAACAGCCAACGTTTGCTGTCATTTGTTTTCTTGATGATAGTCTGACTGGGGTGAGATGAAATCTCAGAGTAGTTTTAATTTGCATTTCCCAGGAAATACTTCTAAATAAATGAAAATTAAAAAAAAAACAACCACAAATTTATGAGATGAAAAAGTGGGAAATTTATAGGTATAAATGCTTACATTTTTTTTTAATATTTTATTTATTTATTTGAGAGCGACAGAGGCAGAGAGAAAGATAGAGGGAGAGAGAGAATGGGCGCGCCAGGGCTTCCAGCCTCTGCAAACGAACTCCAGACGCGTGCGCCCCCTTGTGCATCTGGCTAACGTGGGACCTGGGGAACCGAGCCTCGAACTGGGGTCCTTAGGCTTCACAGGCGAGCGCTTAACCGCTAAGCCATCTCTCCAGCCCAATGCTTACATTTAAAAACAGGATTTCAGGCTACAGAGATGTTTCAGTGGGTGAAAGGACTTGCTACACATGTATACGGGTTTGAAAGGACCTGATTTCTCCTGAGCTCAATTTTCCAGCACCCACATAAGCAGCTGGGCATGGCCTTGACTGCCTGTAACCTCAATTTTATGGGAAACAGAGACCTGAGAGTCACTGTGGCTCGCTGGTCAGCCAGTCTGACCGGAGAAAGGCAGCTCCGTGGTCAGTGAGAGGCTCCATCTCAAGGAAACACACCGGTGAGCAAGACAGCATGTTGGACATTCTCCACTAAAATCTGCACATGCGCACAAAGAGTGTACTCATTTGTGCATACACATATGTATACACCACACATATTACACACACACACAATAAATAAAATGAGATCGCAAATAGATAAAAACCTAACTTTAAAAATTAAGGAATTGAATTAGTAATTAGCCATCTTCCAAAAGAGAAAAGCCAGCCGGGCGTGGTGGTGCACGCCTTTAATCCTAGCACTAGGGAGGCAGAGGTAGGAGGATCACCGTGAGTTCAAGGCCACCCTGAGAATGCAGAGTGAATTCCACATCAGCCTGAGCTAGAGTGAGACCCAACCTCAAAAACCCGAAAAAAAAAAAAAAAAGCCCTGGAACTAAGAGCTTCTCTGGTGAATTTGACCAAAATTTAAAGAACTAATACCAATGCCTCTCAAACATTTCTAAAACACTAGAGATGAAAGAACACTTCATAGTTCATTCTATGAGGCCAGGATTACTGTGATACACAAAACCAGACAAGATCCTTACAAGCTAACAATAAATTCATCATTGATGGACGAAAGATGCAAAAATCCTCACCAAGATGCTAGCAAGCCAAGTCCAGCAGAACACTGTGGAAATGATATGGAATGGATTTATACACAATGTACCAAGTGTTTTGTTTCTGGAATACAAGACCAATTCAAAATATGCAAGTGATCATATGTTAACAGAATAAAAGACCAAAATATGGTCATCTCAACTGACGCAAGAAAAACTGACAAAAATTCAATAATTTTTAGTGATTAAAAACAAAGCACTCAGATTGGAGAGATGGTTCAGCAGTTAAGGCACTTGCCTGCAAAGTCTCACAACCTGGGTCCAATTCTGCAATACCTACATAAAGCTAGATTCACAGAGTGGCACGTGCACCTGGAACTCATTTGCAGTGGGTAGAGGCCCTAGTGTGCCCATTCTTTCTCTTTCTCTCTCTCTCTCTACTTGTAAATAAATAAAAAAATTTTTTAACAACATTCAATGTACTAGGAATAGAAAAAATCTGTCTCACCTTAATAAAAGTTTCCTATAAAAACTATAATAAATATATCCAATGGTATAAATTATATCCTTTCCTCTAACAAGACTGCCTGATTTTGCCACTTCTATTCAATGCAGTTCAGGCCACCCAGGGATTCGTAGTGAAACCTTGTCTCAAGCATGCATGTGTGCATGCGTGTGCATTGAGTAGACAACTCAGAAGCAAACCCTTGTATGTGGTCAAAAGATTTTGATAAGGAGGCCAAGACCATTTGCAGGGGTTGGGGAGGGATTGGTCCTTTAATAAGCAGGGCAGAAAAAACTAGATATCCATATGCACAAGAATGAAATCAGACCTTTCCTAAACTCCATATGCAAAAATAATTAACTTAGAATGGATCAAAAACCTATTTTAAGCTAAAACTCACAATTGAAAACATTGGTTTGATTTGGTGATGGCTTCTCAGATGTGACATCAAGGACACAAGAAATGTAAAAAAAAAAACAACTTGTATAAATTTTAACATTTTACACATCAAAGATAATATCAATAGGGAAAAATAAGTCACAGAATAGAAAATATTTGCAAATCATGGAACTGAGAGGAATGAATATCTAAAATATATGGAGGGGCTAGAGAGATGGCTTGGCGGTTAAGCACTTGCCTGTGAAGCCTAAGGACCCTGGTTCGAGGCTCGATTCCCCAGGACCCACATTAGCTAGATGCACAAGGGGCGCAAGCATCTGGAGTTCATTTGTAGTGGCTAGAGGCCCTGGCACACCCATTCTCTCTCTCTCTCTCTCTCTCTCTCTCTCTCTCTCTCTCTCTCTCGCTGCCTCTTTCTCTCTTTGTCGCTCTCAAATAAATAAAAGAAAAAAATTAAAAATAAATAAATAAAATATATGGAGTACTCTTAAAACTCAACAGAACAACAAAGAAACCAGTTTAAAATTGAACAAAGGCCTGGAACAAGACTTTCTGTCAAAAGACATACAAATAGTAATAATGGTCAATAGGGTCAGTGACCCTAAAAGCCATTTGGTAAATGATACTTAAAGATAGGGCTGGAGAGATGACTAAGTGGTTAAAGTGTTTGCCTGCAAAGCTGAAGGACCTGGGTTCAATTCCCCAGTACCCACACTAGCCAGATGCACAAGGTGGCACATGCGTCTGGAGTTTGTTGTCAGTGGTTAGAGGCCCTAGTGCCTCTATTCACTCTCTCATAAATAATTTTTTTAAATTAAAAAATATTGCTTAATAAAAAAGTGTAATATATACCACATCACAGCATGAGAACAGTCATGAAGTAGAAATTGGATGAAGGAAAATTTAGAAGCCCCTGTCCCAAAATTGTGTCTTATACTGCATAGACTTTTTGTATTACTTATGTCCTACGCTTCATATTGTTTTGTGTTGACACTGAAGTTTTATATGGTGTCTTATGCATCTTTTTTTTATCTCCGTGGCGCCACTATAGACATCTGCTCATAGTTAACCATTTTTCCTCTGTTTGTGTAAAACTTGCCTATCACAAACACAAGGTCTCTGGCATTAGGCTGGGGCTCTGAGCTCTGAGAACTAACAATAATGAAGAACCAAGATAAGGTATATAAGCTCTGAGCCATCAGAGCTCGGAGTCCAGGCTTCGGAAGAGATTCCCCTGGGCCCACACTAGCATGAAAATAAAATGATTCTCCACTCAGTCTCTGGTGCCAGTTCTGTGTGCCTCCCTTTCCTGTATCAGTCACTATAAAAACAACAAACCAGCCAGGCGTGGTGGCGCACGCTTTTAATCCCAGCACTCGGGAGGCAGAGGTAGGAGGATCGCTGTGAGTATGAGGCCACCCTGAGGCTACATTGTGAATTCCAAGGCAGTCTGGGCTAGTGTGAGATCCCACCCAAAAATAAAAATAAAAATAAAAAATAAAAGAAAAAAAACATAAAGAAAGAAAGAATAGCAAAAACAAAACAAAACACTGAAAGGATGTTGAAAACCGAAGCCAACTACTGGTGGGAATTTAAAACGGTGAGGTCACACTGAAAAGCATTTTGGCAATTTCCTATAAAATTAAACCTCATGACTCAGAAATTGTACCCTGAGGCATTTAATCCAAAAGAATGGAAACTGTTTAGACAAAGGTGAATGTGTACAGCAGATTCGCTCACACCAGCCAGAGGACGGGATGTGTGGATAGTTCAGTAAACCGCGGAACATTTAGTCCATGGAATACTGTTCCTATGCAAAACTCCATGAAGAAAGCTAGTCCCATGAGGTTCCATTCTGTGTGCTTCCATTTATATAACATTTTCTAATGACTGGGGTTCACAAATGGAGAAAAGAGTAGTCATGCCCAAAGTCTGAAGGTAGGGACGAGTGGAAAGGGCCTGGGAGACTTAAAAAAAAACAAACACAACTTGTTGGAAAGGCAGAACTTTCTGATGCTCAACTCAGCCTCCAAGCCAGAGCCGTAGGCCCCTAAAGATTGGAGCCTCTCTAAAGTCCTGAGTGATGTTAGGGAGGTAAAAACAGGGACTGGAGATTGATTTCAGGACCTTTAGAGCGTAAAAGAGGTTGGGGATGCAAACTTGCCGGGGGAGATGAGAAGAAGGCAGCCTTGAAGGGCACCTGTGGACAATTTGCACCCACCAATCATTAGCTTTGCAAGGCGAGCAGAGCTATGAACATATTTTCTTAAAACTGCCTGATTATAATTACCACAAGAATTTCTCTCAAACCACCCAAACAAATTCCTCAGACTCCGCTAAAAGCCAAGCGGAGGAATAACAGTTTCCTGGCTGTTCATACTGTCCCCCCACACTGTTATTTATGAAACCCAGACAGTTCCTTCATTAGTCCGGCGATTTGAACTGTTAGTCTCTGCACACAAACTGCGTTCCATTATCCACAGTTGTCACCATTCAGAGCCTGTTTGTAGGCTGCTGACAGGATCCACTGGACAGTTTCCGCAAAGGCCACATGCCACTTGACCCCCAAACTCATTATGTTTACAGAACCTTCAGTACAAATATTAAAGCAGAGCAGTCATTGTCTTATTTTTATCCTGTTGCATACTTAACCTCTGTGACATTCTTGGAGAAGGCAGAAAATGATTTTCTTTCCTTTTTTTTTATTGTAATGACAATCAGTCATTCCTCCAGACAGACCTCTCTAAGAAAAGGCAAACAAGGGAATGGAAAAGGCAAAGCCATTTGTACCTTCCCCACGGACTCTCCTGAAGACATGTGGGACCGGAACACTGCGGGTCCTGACCTTCACTGGGTCCTGTGTTTCCTTCCTCTTTTAACTGCTGAGCCATCTCCCCAGCCCGGTTCCTCTTTGTATCTTTCTTCTCTCCACTGGTTTTGACTAAACATCATGACCTCCATTGCTGGTCTCACAAAATAGCTCCAGATAAAAACGTCAGCTGAGCTTCTCATAGCATAGCTCCTGCTTCCCTCATGCCTTGGATCAAGGTGGCTCAGATTCCAAAGCATAGAAGGAAATCTAAAATTGCAGACTAGGGGCTGCAGAGATGGCTTAGCAGTTAAGGTGCTTGCCTGCAAAGCCAAAGGACCCAGGTTTCATTCCCTAGGACCCACATAAGCCAGCTATACAAGGTGGCACATGCATCTGGAGTTTGTTTGCAGTGGCTGGAGCCCTCACATGCCCATTCTCTGTCTCTCTCTCTCTTTCTCAAATAAATAAATAAAAATAAAATTCCAGACTAGATTTACAATTCTGAAATTGTTATCTTATACCTTATTTTTATATGCAACCATTAAACATTTGGTTCACAGCTTGCTTTGAAAACAAGAATTACTGGCCTGGGCCCTAGAAAAATGCATGTGTTTACAGATACATGAAAGTTTGCCTTATAATTTCAGGAAATCTCAGAACAACTAAAGTATCTTAGCCAACCCAAGCACAGTCCCAATGAGTTAGAATAAAACATTAGGTGATCTGAGAAGGTAAAAGTCAATAAAAGAAGCTTCTGTCTTGAGCTCCAAATTCCTACATGTAGCAAAAGACTTTACCTATGTTAGAATAAAGGGTAACTTTAGTGAACTATTCACTGAAAATTTCCTGCAAGATATGTCAGAAATGAGCCAGGCTTGGTGGCGCATGCCTTTAATCCCAGCACTCGGGAGGCAGGGGTAGGAGGATCACTGTGAGTTCGAGGCCACCCTGAGACTACATAGTGAATTCCAGGTCAGCTTGGGCTAGAGTGAGACCCTACCTCGAAAAACCAAAAAAATAAATAAATAAATAAATAAATAAATAAAAATAAAAATAAAAAGATATGTCAGAAATGGCCAAATCCAAAACATAGTGATAGGGTTAAAATAATAAAAATAAAAATAAAAAAGATTCAGAGGCTAGAAAGATGGCTTAGCAGTTAAGGTGTTTGCCTGCAAAGCCAAAAGACACAGGTTCAATTCCCCAGGTCCAACCTAAGCCAGATGCACAAGGTGGCACTTGCATCTGGAGTTTGTTTGCAGGAGCTGGAGGCCCTGGCATGCCCATTCGTTCTCTGTGTCTCTCTCTTTCTCTCTCAGATAAATAAATAAAAATACTTTGTGCGTGTGTGTGTGTGTGTGTGTGTGTGTGTGTGTATGTGTGTGTGTGTGTGTATGAGGTGCATGTATGTAGGTGCAGGCATGTTCAAGCGTGTGAGTGCAGGCACATGCATACCGCAGCCTGTGTATGGATGTAAGAAGACAGCTTTTGGGTGTGGGCTCTCACCTGCCATCTCACTGAGAACAGAGGCTCCTTGTTCACTACTCCCTTGCCTAGGATCTCTGACCCACAAGTTTCTCAGGAGTTCTCTTCTTCCCATTGAAATGCTCTGAGCCCAGACTTTAGAATATGAGGAGCCCTAGGCAACCAAGAAGGTCATTTTTAAAATTATTTTTGTCTATTTTTATTTATTTATTTGAGAGTGACAGACAGAGAGAGAGAGAGAGAGAGAGAGAGAGAATGGGCGCGCCAGGGCCTCCAGCCACTGCGAACGAACTCCAGATGCGTGCGCCCCCTTGTGCATCTGGCTAACGTGGGTCCTGGGAAATCGAGCCTCGAACTGGGGTCCTTAGGCTTCACAGGCAAGCGCTTAACCGCTAAGCCATCTCTCCAGCCCAAGAAGGTCATTTTCCAAGGATGTGAGGAAGAGGTAAGCTGTTCGTTGACTTCCTTCCATCCTTTCCTGGTACCATCGGTCAGAGGCAAACAAAGATTCTGTTCCCAGGGACGAGAAGAAAGTAGACACTCTTGGGCTAGAGTGTGTGTACAATCAGGAAGGAGGTGGTACCCCAGGAGACTGAGAGGCACCCACATCTGGAAGACAAAACGTAGTGGATCCACCTCACAGGCAGTAGGTGAAGGCGGGGGAGGCAGGTACGGAGCTGCAAGGGAAGGACTCTAGAATAAAAAGATGCATAACATGATTATTCAACTTCTGGGGTGGGGAACATGGGAAATGTCAATGTCGGAACTGTCTTTCAGAATTACTGTAGTTCACAGAGCAATTCAAGTTTATAATTCATATTGAGCTTTAGAATTAAAAAAGTGAGAAAAAAAGTGAGAAAGTGTGTGGGGGGGGAGGGAGGGAATTAACATGGGATTTTTTTTTATAATCATGGAAAATGCTAATAAAAATTTTTAAAAAAGAATTAAAAGTTGTATCCTCAGAGGAATTCAAACACAGGTAAAAAGTTAAGTATTGAGGAAAATATTTATAATTTGCTGCCTAATAAAATGTTCTGAAAATATTTACCAACAGGATAAGGCTAACATTTCAAATCCCTTCCTATTTAGCGGGACCAGATTCGGGCTTCAGTAGCCTGGGCTGCCTGCGACCGCCTCGCCGGCGACCGCAGACCGGCTGTGAGAATGGACATTTCTATGATTAAAAGATTACTGAGGAGCTAACAACTGCTCTTATCTTGAATTGTTTCCCTCTGAGATATTGTTTCTGTTTGGTTTGAAAAGAGTGCAGATTTTTTTTTAAATTTTTTATTTATTTATTTGAGAGTGAGTGCAGATTTTTTTTAAGAATAAAAAAAAAAAAACCGGATTCTCAACATTCATTGCATAAAGGAATGGACCAGATTGCCCTCGTGTCCGCTGCCTCTTCGAGTGTTGGACGCGATGCACCAGGCAGGCACCGAGAACTGCAGCGTGACTCGGCAGGTAGGCGAGACAGCCGGAGAAGGGCACGGAGGCCCCCCTGGTTTGTAGTCGTCCTGAAAGGGCTCGTGCAGAGGAGAATGCAACCGAACAGCGTGTGTGAAAGCACTCTGTGCTCCATACAACAGTGAACGACTGTCGTTGCTGCATGCTGTCTGTTGCAAGGAATTCCCAAAGACAGGAAGGGTTTTTTTAAAAAAATATATTTTATTTATTTATTTTTTGACAGAGAGAGTGAAAGAATGGGCGCACCAGGGCCTCCAGCCACTGTAAACGAACTCCAGATGCGTGCGCCCCCTTGTGCATCTGGCTAACGTGGGTCCTGGGGTATTGAACCTGAGTCCTTCGACTTTGCAGGCAAACGCCTTAACCGCTAAGCCATCCCTCCAGCCTGACAGTAAGGTTTTTCTTTTCTTTTCTTTTCTTTTTCTTTTTTTTTTTAAGTAGGAGGATCTCTTTTATTTTTAATTATTTTTATTTATTTGAGAGCAACAGAGAGAGAGAGGGAGAGAATGGGCACTCCAGGGCCTCCAGCCATTGCAAATGAACTCCAGATGCATGTGCCCCCTTGTGCTTCTGGCTTATGTGGATCCTGGGGAATTGAGCCTCGAACCTGAATCCTCAGGCTTCACAGGCAAGCACTTAACCTCTAAGCCATCTCTCCAGCTCCCCCGCCCCCCCCACACACACAGTAAGGTTTTAATAACATAGCTGTAGAGGCTAACCATCCAGCCTTTGGAGAACACCAGCTTCGATTTCATGGTTCACAATCACTGGGGCTTTGGGCAGTGTGGTGGTTTGAATAGATGGCCCCCAATATATTCAGTTCTTTTTTTTTTTTTGGAGGTAGGGTCTCACTCTTATATTCAGTTCTTTATTGTTTGTAGTTTTCATCTGCTGGCTACCTGGCTGGAGGTAATGTCACTAGGTGATCTGAAGGTGTGGTGGTGGGTTTCAGATTTCAATCTAAAGATATGCAAAGTGTGCCTAGCTGGAGTTCCTGAAGTGTGCTGTGTGGCTTTTTGCTTTTGGCCTTTAGGCTTGTACTTCTCTCTCTTTCTCTCTCTCTCTCTCTGCTTGGGCCTGTGAAGGCAGGCCAGCTTCTGCCATTATGGAACTTCCCCTGGATCTGTAAGCCTCAATAAATCCCTTCTTCCATAACTGTACCTGGTCTGGAAGTTTATCTCAGCAAACCTGAAGCTGTCTGCTATAGGCAGGTTCTTTAATCCCAAGCTGCATGTGTGTCAACTATAAAATAGAAGTAACATTTAGTTTGCATGTTTATAAAAATAAATAAGACTACTGAACCTACATAGTTCCTTTAGTATCATTGCTTTTTATTTTTTAGTTTTTTGGTTTTTCAATTTCTCGAGGTAGGGTCTTACTCTGGCTCAGGCTGACCTGGAATTCACTATGTAGTCTCGGGGTGGCCTTGAACTCATGGCGATCCTCCTACCTCTGCCTCCGGAGTTCTGGGATTAAAGGCATGTGCCACCATGCCTGGTTTTATAATTTTTTTTAATTTTATTTTTTTATTATTATTATTTTTTTTACTATCATGAATCCAGTAACTGTGGAGAGGGCATAGAACGTATTGGATCCATATATCCTTGCTCTTTGCTTTTCCTTTCTCTTGTAGAATATCAAGTAGCTGCCTGTTATAATTACCTTTGCTTTGCTGAGACAAAACATCCAAACAAAAGCCGCTTAAGGGAGGAAACAGTTTATTTTGAATTACAGTCTCAAAGGGAAGCTTCTCGATGGCAGGAAAAGATGGTCGAGCAGAGGCTGACCGGTTCCTCCCATCATAGCACATGGAAAACAGTAGCAGGAGCGTAAGCTGAACTCTGACAAGGGAGAACTGGCTTTACCACTCCAAAGCCCACCCATAGGAACACACCTCCTCCAGTAAGACACCCCCTCCCAAATTGCCACTAGCTGGGGACCAAGCATTCAAAACACATGAGTTCATGGAGGATATCAGATCCAAACTACCACACTGCCCATATTAGCAAAGTTAGCATAACTTCAAACCTGAAATTTGGGCTGAAGAGATAGCTTAGTGGTTAAGCTATTTGCCAGCAAAGCCAAAGGACCCAGATTTAATTCCCCAGTACCCACATAAAGCCAGGTGCACAAGGTGGCACATGTGTCTGGAATTTATCTGCAGTGGCTAGAAGCCCTGCTGTGCCCATTCTCTCTTTCAAATAACTCAATAAATGTTTTTTAAAACCTTAAATTTCCAGGGCTGGAGAGATGTCTTAGCAGTTAAGGTGTTTACCTGCAATGCCAAAGGACCCTGGTTCAATTCTCCAAGCCAGGTGCACAAGGGGGCACACGCACCTGGAGTTAGTTCCTTTGCAGTGGCTGGAGGCCCTGGCGTGCCCATTCTTTCTCTCTACCTCTTTCTCTCTCATAAATAAATAAATAATATGTATATATTTTTAAAAAACCTTAAATTTCCAGCTAATTATCCTTAATTAGGATTGCATTCATATGTCATTTGGGCTTTATTTGCACACATAAATCAACTGGCTGGTTGTTGTTTGGTTAAGTCATTAATATTCTTCCTGCTACTAATGATTAGATGGATTCTAGTAATTCATCAGAAATCATATAATAAATATAGACATAAAACAGGGTTGGGTAAATAGTACCAAAATAAACAGAGAGTGAGAGAGAGAGAAAAGAGAGATTCCTGTCATTCTTTTATTTTATTTTATTTTTTAAATTTTTATTAACATTTTCCATGATTATAAAAAAATCCCATGATTCCTGTCATTCTTAAAGGTATTCTTTCCCCACTCCTCAGATAAGGTCTTGCTATATCATCCCGGTTGACCTTGAACTGGCCACCCTCCCACTTCTACCCTCTGAGTACTGGGATCACAGACATGAGCCACCAAGCCCATAATGAAAGCACAAAGTACTGCATGTGTCTGGAGTTTGTTTGCAGTGGCTAGAGGTCCTGGCATGCCCACACTCACTCTCTCGAATAAATAAAACTTTAGCCAGGCATGGTGGCACACACCTTTAATCCCAGCACTTGGGAGGCAGAGGTAGGAGGATCACCTTGAGTCCGAGGCCACCCTGACACTACATTGTGAGTTACAGGTCAGCTTGGACCAGAATGAGACCCTACCTCAAAAAACAAAAATAAATAAATAAATAGAATTTTTAAAGAAGAACTTGGAGATTTAAAAAAATTGTGGGGGTCAAAATATAATTAGTCTAAATCATATTATCCTATAAATAGTCTCATTTTGTTGAAGTAATTGTATAAAAGTCAAAAATGCCAACAGAAATAAAATCTATGAGGGCTGGAGAAATGGCTTAGTGGTTAAGCACTTGCCTGTGAAGCCTAAGGACCCCGGTTCGAGGCTTGATTCCCCAGGACCCACATTAGCCAGATGCACAAGGGAGCGCACACATCTGGAGTTCGTTTGCAATGGATGGAGGCCCTGTAGCGCCCAATCTCTTTCTCTCTCTCTGCCTCTTTCTCTGTCTGTTGCTCTCAAATAAATAAATAAAAATGAACAAAAAAATTTAAACAATAAAAAGAAATAAAATCTATGAGGGCCGGGTATGGTGGCACATGCCTTTAATCCCAGCACTTGAGAGGCAGAGGTAGGAGGATTGCCATGAGTTTGAGAATACATAGTGAATTCCAGGTCAGCCTGGGCTAGAGTGAGACCCTACCTTGAAAAAACAAACAAAAAAAAGAAAGAAAGAAAGAAAGAAAGAAAGAAAGAAAGAAAGAAAGAAAGAAAGAAAGAAAGGACGGAGGGAGGGAGGGAGGGAGGGAGGGAGGGAGGGAAGGAAGGAAGGAAGGAAGGAAGGAAGGAAGGAAGGAAGGAAGGAAGGAAGGAAGGAAGGAAGGAGGGAAATCTATGAGTATTTCTACACATATAGTATTAATACTCTGTAAGTGAGCTGACACCTGTGGTCTTCTCAAGCTAACACAAGCGATGTGTGATAACACGCATCAATGTGTCCCATCTGAAAATTAGGACAATCCCAAATCTGTGTGTACATGCAAAGCTTTGTAGTCAAGAACACGAACCGAGCCAGGTGTGGTGGCACATGCCTTTAATCCCAGAAGAGATAGGAAGATAGCTGTGAGTCCAAGGCCAGCTTGAGTGTCAGGTCACCTTGGGCTAGCATGAGACTCTACCTGGAAATAAAAAGTACAAACTGGGTGGCTCTGAAGCTGGCAGGTGGCGATGCATGGGACGTGGAAAGGGTTACAGAGGGAAACCGGTAAACGTTAGAGAGGTTGGTGGGGAGGCGGGGAGCTAACCACCACCAGAAGGGGATCACTGGAAAGAGCCTTGACAGAAACCTCTGTGCAAAGTGGGATGCTGGGGAAAGCCTGGGCCAGCTAGATGCTAGCATCTGGGAACTTTAGAGCAGGTAAGCAGGCTTCATAGCTAGAATTCTAAAGAGCCATGCCATGGCTTGATGGTTACGGCATTTGCCTGCAAAGCCTAAGGACCCAGGTTCGATTCCCCCAGTACCCACGTAAGTCAGATGCACAAGGGGGAGCATGCATCTGAAGTTTGTTTGCAGTGGCTAGAGGCCTTGGTGCACCCATTCTCTCTCTCCAATAAATAAATAAAATGTTTATAAAAAAGAACCAAGACCAACAGCCACTCCTAGAAGGGCAAGGGCTCTGTCTCTCAAGGAGCTGAGCTCAGCTTCCTTCCCAGCCCAATTCAGAAACTATGGGTAAGTTCTTATGGTGCCCTAAGCATCAGAGAAGTAATGACTTTGCTGGCTAGTGAAATGCCAAGAGAGTGAGAGGCAGGCTGGACAAGCCCCAGAATAAAAGATGGGGAATAGAGGTACCTTTACTCTTTCCTGCCTTCACTAGTCCCGTGACTGATTGCATGTCTCTTGTGGAACTCTGGGTGTGTGAACCTCTTTATGATTCCTTGTTAACTTCAAGAAAGTGTACTAAGACACTTGTTTCCCCTGATCCTTCAAGTGGGTGTCCCAAGGCAAGCTACTTCATGTAACAATTGAAGTCTAAAGATCATAGGAAAAGCTAGCATGTCTTTATAAGTAAGGCTCCTCTTGCTGCTTTTTTTTTCAAAGACATGATCTATGTAGCCCAGGCTGGCCTCTAATTCATAGTAATCTTCCTGCCTCAGCCTCCTAAGTCCTAGGATGACAGGCTTGAGCCACTACACTCAATGTCCTTTTGCCTTTTAAAGTTTTGCCTTTCTACGGGATAAGGAAATTCTTTCATTCCCAAGAGTTCGGGGGATTTGAACTTTTCAAGAAGACAGCTGGGAAACGAGCAATCAAGGGTGTGGAGGAAACTGAGTTGGACTCCGGCCTGACCCCTCTCTGTGGCAGGACGAATGCTGGGCTGGCACATGGGGAGGTAAACCCCAATGCTCAGGGGTGGGTAGCGGGGCATCTGGCTGGCTCATGTCCTCTTGATAGTTCTGCTGCACGCGGCTCTACTCCGCACCCCTTCTTCAGCACTCCTGTGGTCTGGTCCCTGATCAATGGAACTTGTTGGTCCTCCATAACTTGTTTCTTGAGCTAAAGAACTACTTTGTGGGGCTGGGAGATGGTTCCGTGGTTAAAGGCACTTGCTTGCAAAGCTTGCCAGCCTGGGTTTGATTCCCCAGTACTCATGTGAAACCAGATGCATAACGTGATGCATGCAGCTGAAGTTCATTTGTAGTGAGGGGCAAGAGGTCCAGGCAATGTATGTCTTCCTAAATACAGTGAAAGGGACACCCTTTGAGACCCCTGACCAAGGAAAGGCTTGGCTTTAAAAAAAAAAAAAGTTATTTATTTGAGAAAGGGGCTGGGGGAGAGAGAGAGAGAATGGGCACACCAGGCCCTCCAGCCACTGCAAACGAACTCCAGACACATGTGCCACCTTGTGCATCTGGCTTACGTGGGTCCTGAGGAATTGAACCTGGGTCCTTTGGCTTTGCAGGCAAACACCTTAACCGCTAAGCCATCTTTCCAGCCCAATGCTCAGCTTTTGACACATTGGGAACAGATGGACTATAGGCTCCAGTTTACCAAGAGTTCCAGTTTACTTCCCACAAGGTCCTAGCATCTCTCCTATTGTCCTTTACCTCCTACCCAGCTTCTATACCAAGTACTGAGCTGTTCATCTCCTCAGCAACACTGCCTCACTGCTCAGGGTACTGCTACCTAAGTTACTCCAATTCCTTGGCATTCGTCTCTTTGGCATCAACAGATACTGAGGGGATGGACTGAGGAGACCTCCACAGGTACTGAGAGCAGGCTCTGGGACAAACAGCTATGACATTTCCCCTTTGCAACACTATCTTCTGTATCTTGGAAGCCTGAGAATTATACCATCTTTCCCCAAATCCAAAAATAGAAGAAAATGAACTCCTGGGCCAGCCCTTGTAGAGTCCAGTAAATGTCTTTTCTTTCCAACTCTGATGTCTTATTTTAAAATATATGTATTTTTTTTTAATTTATTTGCAAAGAGAGAGAGAATATGAGTGTATTAAGGCCTCTTACTACTGGAAACAAACTGCAGATGCATGCACCTTGTCTTTTTAATTTTTTTTTGTTTTTATTTTTATTTTTATTTATTTATTTGAGAGTGACAGAGAGAAAGAGGCAGAGAGAGAGATTGGGCGTGCCAGGGCCTCCAGCCACTGCAAATGAACTCCAGACTCATGCACCCCCTTGTGCATCTGGCTAATGTGGGTCCAGGGGAATCGAGCCTTGAACCGGGGTCCTGAGGCTTCACAGGCAAGCACTTAACCGCTAAGCCATCTCTCCAGCCCGCATGCACCCTTTTGTGTATCTGGCTGGTAATGGGGAATCAGACCCAGGCTGTCAGGTTTTGCAAGCACGTGCCTTACCTGCTGAGCCATCTCCCTGTCACGAGATTTAATCTTCATCAAACTATTTCAATAGCAGGGTAATTTTATCCTTCAAAGAAGTGCCTGTAGCCCAGAGGAAGGAAATGGATGTGGCCCTGCAAACTGTGAGGGATAGAAGTCTTTCTACTCCAGACATGCAAGAGAAAAGGGGACCCAAGGGTGGGTCTGCTCAAGACAGCGATGGCAGGCCTTAAGGCAGTGCAGCTGTGGAAAAGACAATCTTTTTTTTTTTTAAATTTATTTATTTATTTAATTGAGAGCGACAGACACAGAGAGAAAGACAGATAGAGGGAGAGAGAGAGAATGGGCGCGCCAGGGCTTCCAGCCTCTGCAAACGAACTCCAGACGCGTGCGCCCCCTTGTGCATCTGGCTAACGTGGGACCTGGGGAACCGAACCTCGAACCGGGGTCCTTAGGCTTCACAGGCAAGCGCTTAACCGCTAAGCCATCTCTCCAGCCCAGGAAAAGACAATCTTGTATACAGAGGAGAGGAACTGGGAACAGGAGAAATAGTAAATTTCAAATTACTAAGGAACAAAATGGAGGCATGGCCTACAAGGACTGAACTCATCCATGTTTGAGCTAAGATCGTGCTTTCTGTAGTGAAGGAATGCACTTACAGACACATAGACACACGTTTTTGCCTATGTTTGTAAGTCCTAGGGTCAGGATTGTTGGGGAACAAATTATTTTATGCCTCAAATCCACCATACAGCTGAGTGATGTATGCTGATCGAACGTTCTAGAGTCGCTCAGTGCAGAGCCAGTGAGTAGGCATGGGCGCCCCTTGGGCCTCATGAAAGGTTGAGCTGCTGAGCAGAATGAAAACTATTCTCCTCATGCCAAGACTGGGAAAATCAAGGGCTTTGTTCTGATTCTTTTAAAAATTGCAAACCAGAGAAAGGAGTTATGTAAGCTAAAATTAAAGTACCTTCGCTGTTCTTTTCACGAAGTTTGGGAATGTGAGTTACAGAGCTAACCAGCTTAGCCAGGTGTCAAGAACTGTTAGACTAAGTGATAGGACTCTTGTGTTTTCTCCAAGCTTTGAGTGCCTGACAATTTCAAAAGCCTGTTCGTCATAATATTAACTCACAGGAGCTCATGAACTTTTTGTCTGTCTTGGTCCAACTCATGTCCAGTGTCCAGAACTATCCTGTCCCATTAAGAGCTTGTTGAACTGCCTAGCTGGCATGCACAAACGCCTTTAAACACACAGACAATAGATTCCAACTGGTCGCTATGTAGGCAAATGTCGCTGCTGGCCATATTCTTGTTACCCTTCGGGGTGTAAAGCAGAGTGTGTCTACTGTGGTGACAGTTCTTACAGTGGTGTGCCAGAGGGACAGAGCAGTGAGAGAAGAGGACTGGGGTGGGGACAAGGCAGGGGAATGCCAGAGAATCGTGAGCCCCAAACAGTAAAGGTCTGTAACACTGGCTCTTCTCTTTCATTGTACTCATCTCCATCTTCATTTTATTTATTTATTTATTTGTTCGTTTGTTTATTTGAGAGAAGGAAAGAGACCGAGGGGGCAGAGAGAGAAGGGGTGCGCCAGAGCCTCCAGCCACTGCAAATGAACTCCAGACACATGTGCCACCATGTGC